>NC_065450.1:50972670-51334092 GCF_917563875.1 Diabrotica virgifera virgifera
AATGGCGCATGCGTAAAGATAAAAAGCATGGAAAACGGAAAGTTTACCTTGGACAAGTGACGCCGTCACTTGTCCAAGGTAAACTTTCCGTTTTCCATGCTTTTTATCTTTACGCATGCGCCATTCACGCGGTCAAAAGTCAAAGTCTCGTTGTCTAGACCTGCAATAATTAACCAAGTTAATCCAACAATTTCGATCTGCTGTTCTGACACAGTACCTAAATCACAACCCCCACGTTCTGCAACTGCAATTTAGATCTAAATTGTTGGATTAACTTGGTTAATTATTGCAGGTCTAGACAACGAGTCTTTGACCTTTGACCGCGTGAATGACGCATGCGTAAAGTAATCAATTAGGGTGGGGGAAGCTGTACTGGCAGATAAATTTAACGACGTTGTAAGGACTCTTTTAGTCTAGTGAGACAGCTTTCAGAGTTCAGTTCTTTGTTCTTAAGTATCCAGTTAAAATATGTCTATTTTGTCAAAAAGTGACTATCTGGCTCTTTTGAGTGTCAACGACATTAATGCTCTTTCTCCGGCGGATATGGCGAAGGATTACGAAGAGTCACCAAGAGAATGGTATCATTTACTCTTAAATGAGAGTGATTTTTCTCTTCTAGCATGTGCTCCTAATGTAAAATGGTATTCCATTTGCCGTTGTCATTTAGTAGCAGACGACGGAAGTACTGCACACGAACATCTCCATTCATTAATTCATTTTACGAATGGATCTACAATGTTGGCTTACAAGAAGAAACTACAACGTGCAGGGAAAAGACTACATCCAAAAACTACATTTAGAAAAATTATTTGTTTGGATCATTGTGTTGGTGTTTTGAGATACATTGCCTGTGCTGATGGTCAAAAACCCCTTCGTCGAGATGGAGATGGACTTTTAGGTAAACCTCACTCCCATTACGAGAGAAGAGTATTTAAATCAGAATGGTTACATTCGAGAGGAAAGTTCTGTGCAGGTATACGCAAAGACATTTCTACCCTAGCGAGCAGAGGCGTTAGCAATTTAGAAAAATATACATCAGAGCATGAACTACATGTCAAATCAACCTGCAAGTGTGAAAGAGGTGAGGAAGGTATTAGAAGGAAAAATGAAGCAAATGAAAAGAGAAGAACATTTTACAAAAGTGAACGTGGGATGGCGATACGAAAATCATACAAGGAAAAAATGCATCAAAAACGAAAAATTATTAGTGAACTAATGAATTTAGGTTTAAATAAAAAGGCAGAACTGCAAAGAGAAACAATTTTAAAATTATTAGAATTATTATAATTTGTTAATAAATAATATGTAACATCTTGGTATTTTATTTCGTAATACAAAAAACACTTTTCGAATGTGATAACTCTTGGAATTTTATTTAGAATAGTTCAGTCCAAGCTAAACTGTATCATGTCCAATAGAGAATTGACCCATTTAATTTGTATTGAATTTTTGTCCAAGGTTGACTTAAATGTCCATCACAGGACTCCTCTGTCCAAGGTAGACTTTCCGTTTTCCATGCTCTTTATATGGGCGTCCAGGATCCTATGAGAAATATCGGTGGTTTGGACTTAGCGAAAGAATTTATCTGATATGTATTGTAGGTATTATCGATATAATGATAGATTTAGCAATTAGTGGCTTGCATATATTTATGCTTCATATACTGACATTTTGCACCTAGGGAGAGATAATGTAAATATTGAGAGTTGCATGGTAAAAATAAGAGGTTTACTAGTTTGGACATAATGAAAGAACGCCTGTGTATAATAGAGTACGAAAGATTTGGATGTTTCTCAGTAAAAACGAAAATAATAAAGCCCTTTTGACATGCTGATGTATTTGATTTTTATGTCTGACTAGAACTCTAAATCTGGTTTGCATACAGAGTGAGTTTTATGTATGGAAACACTCAATTATCTCGGAAACGGCTTGCAAGATTTTTATAGATTTTGATGGGTATTAATTTTCTGAGGCGGTCTATATTATAGTGACAATTACATTGTTGTCAGATTTTCCGTTTTTCTGGAAATCCAATTCCGTATTTCTAATAGGACAAGAAGTCGTTATTTGAGTTTTGAAGTCCTAAAGAAATACTGATTATTTTTCATGTTATTTTCCCTACAACTAAATGCCATAATTTCGAAGTTATTGCTACATTTATTAAAAAAATTTAAACAAATTATAAAAACCAATAGTGTACAAAAGTATACAACACGATAGTATACGAAAAGTTTGGATGTTTCTTAATAGAAACGAAAATACTAAAACCCTTTTGACATGCTGATGTATTTGATTTTTATGCTTGACTAGAACTCTAAATCTGGTTTGAAAATAATGTGAGAAATATCGGTGGTTTGGACTTAGCGAAAGAATTTATCTGATATGTATTTTAGGTATTAGCGATATAATGATAGATTTAGCAATTGGTGGTTTGCATATATTTGTATTCCATTTTGATACACTGATATTTTCTAGGAAGAAATAATGTAAATATTGAGAGTTGCGTGTTAAAAATAAGAGGTTTACTAGTTTGGACATATAGAAAGAACGCCCGTGTATAATATTTTACGAAAGATTTGGATGTTTCTCAGTAGAAAAGAAAATACTAAAGCCTTTTTGACATGCTGATGTATTTGATTTTTATGCCATTGTATTTTATTGGTTGAGGTACTGTAAGTTACGATTGGACGGAAAATACGTATCTAAGACCCTTTTGACATGATGTATTTTATTTTTCTGTCACTGAACTCTATTGGTTAAATCGTATCATTTGAGAATTCGTATGTCCCTATTGCACCAAGAGGACCGAAGATACAGAACTCCTTTTTAACATTCTGCTCTATTTGATTTTTCTGTGTCTGGTGGTTAAATCATTTGTATCTAATGTCTTTATGGCATGATGTTATGTTTATTTTTTCTATATTATTCAATTTGTTAAATCACATGATACCTCGCATATCTCTCAGAGAGGGATGGATTGGACATATCAAAATACTGCTTCTATTATATCTTATACGTTATCAGGGGCATTAGTTACGTATTTTCAGGATACAGCCAAAAGGGCATTAGTTATATCTTCTGTTTTATTGGTCCAATCGTGACGTAAAAGTCGGGCCTCCACCACAAAACGAGACAAAAATGAGCAGAATGGACCTTAAATTTTTTTTTAATTTCCCCCAGCATCTGGGGAAAAATTGATTTTCTATCTAACTCTAATACACAGACTCTTATGGGAGGCGCTGTTGCTAGATGTTGCGAAATGCCCAGTTTGTCAGTAGATCTAGGAAATTTTTTTGTGCGCCCATACCGTTGGGCACTACATACCTACAACTTTTATTGTCTATGCCTCTCTACGTTACGCCATTTAGGCATGTCTACAACTTTTATTGTCCACGTCTCTCCTTACGTCTATGCCTCTCTACGTTAATCCGTTTAGGTACTACATGCCTACAACTTTTATTGTCTATACCTCTCTTTTTACTTGTGTATATATAATTTTCTCAATCGAATTACTCTAAAAGACTTTTGCTTTGAAAATTTGCTATCTTTTTCTATTAAATATCTTCCTTCTAGATTTTTTTTGTCTTTGTCATTTATAATGCACTCAGTCGAAGTTCTTTTTCATATCGATGAATTCAATTTGTTTTATGTATGGGATTTTGAGATCACATTTAGAACGAATTATGGTAGATTCCTTCAACGTAATATCTGTATCAGGACAAATTGGAATAAAAATAGCGAGTTTAACTAAAAATACTGAAATGGAATAAAAATGGTGAATTGGAATAAAAATGGCGAATTGGTGGCACCAAATGTTATGGCCGTAGATAAAATATAGTATGCAGCTCGTAACGGTTAGTCATAATCCTATAAAACCAATCCAAATTCTACAAAAAAATCGTAATTACACGAGGTTAGACAACTTCATAAAAATCAAAATAAATTAAAGATGTTACTCAACAGATTAAAAAGACAGTGAATAAAATGGTGAAATAGTAAATTTTTCCAATAAAACTGTGTGAATTAGATTTTTTTTTCGGTAAATAGACAAATTCGTTGAAGTTTTTCAGAAATATTGTAAAATAGGCTAAATATACTCAGTTTTTTGGACATTCAGCCAACATTGCTTTAAACTTTTTAAGTAAATAATGTTGTAATTGTATAAATACATCGTCAGAATGAAAGAGATTGGTTGGTATAGTTTTTGAAAACATAGTTATTGCTGCATAATATATCATAGTGATACCTATTTCATAATTTATAAATTAACTGGATGATGGATAATTAGAAACGTTCTTAAAAATCTTGAAATAATAAGTATGAACAATATAAATTTTAATTCATGTTTAGACTAAATAAACAAGATTTCATGAGATTTTAAACCTTTTTTAAGTCTCCTGTATTGCTTTACTCTATTATTTTTTTATAATATTTTAGTATTAGAAGACCAATTTATACTAAGCTACAAAGAATGTCTCTTTGAAATTATTGCGTAATCAGATACACATACCTATCATAATTCAATACAACCAGTCCAAATTCTACAAAAAATCGTAATTAGAGGAGGTTAGAAAACTTCTTAAAAATCAAAATAAATTAAAGATGTTACTCAACAGATTAAAAAAGACAGTGAATAAAAATGGTAAATAGCAAAGTTTTCCGATAAAACTGCGTGAATTAGATTTTTTTTTCGCTAAATAGACAAATTCGTTGAAGTTTTTCAGAAATATTGTAAAAGAGGCTAAATATACTCAGTTTCTTGGACATTCAGCCAACATTACTTTAAAATTTTCAAGTGAATAATGTATATAATATGTATTTGTTGTATCGATAGTTTTGCTTGTAAGATGTTTATTTCGTATCTCATGCACTCTGATATTCGTAATTTACTTCTTAGTTCTATTATGTATTGTTTATTTAATTCGATATTTCTTTTTTGTAAGATTTTAATGATACGGTGAAACAGTAAATTTTTCCAATAAATCTGGGTGAATTAGTTTTCTTTTTTGGTTATATAGTGTAACAACCTAGACACCTTTTTTTCCAGCAGTAATGATATTTTATTTCAATATTTCCATCGTCACTACGATGAGAGTCGTAGGTAATCATTTAATTTTAGAAAATATTTATCCTGAATAAGATTCAAATTTACATGTCTATCAAGTTTGTTTTGTTTAGGCAAGCAGGCACTAATTCGTAAAATTATTTTTCCTTAACTTGATTTAATTCCAAAGCATAAACATTCACTGATATACTATTTACTATTTCAAACTTCGAGTTATGACTTATTGGAGCTTCCAAGTCCTCGGTTTTCAAAACAGTATATGGATATGACGATGTAAGTTCTTTATTTATTTTATTTTAGCTGGATAAAGAGAGCTAATAATCATCTAATAAAAGCAATTTTGATCATCATTTTTGATATTTATGTACCAAATTATGTACAGTTTTTTAGACGTTGTCAACACTGCTTTAAAATATTTCGGCAAATAATGGTGTAATTGTAGAAATACATTTGAAACTAGCCAATATGAAGGAGATTGGTTGGTAGCGTTTTTTGAAAGCATAATATCTTAAGGAGTTACTTATTGCATTTATAAATTAACTCGATGATGGGTAAGTAAAAATTGGGTAATATGTATTGAAAATGTGACAGTATACCTACAACAAAAGACACGATATCTTAAAATTTTTGAAATAATAAATATGAATACTAATATCCTATTTCAAGCTGGATGAGAAGCTAGAAGATAGAACTAGAAATTTTAATTCATGTTTAGACTAAATAGTCAAGATTTTTGAATTTGGTGTGCCTCTTGTATGGCTTTTCCAATGCTTGAATTTTGTATCTTATACATACCGTATTATTTTCTTCCATAGACAAATGTATCACAATATGAAAGTTCTAATCTGATTCTGATTCTAATTCTAATTTTTCCATAAGTGAATTAGAAACCTGTTTAAAATGCAATTAAAATACTGTACTTATAGAATGATTAAGAAAATTTCCGATTGTAGTAATGGCGTTAGTGCAAATAAAGAATTATATCGACACACACCTTAAGTTTCCAGATGGTTGGTAAGAATATATTTAGTTCGAATTATTTTAAAACCGTCCAAAGATCCTTCGAAACCTAGTTCGAATTATTTTAAAACCGTCCAAAGATCCTTCGAAACCAGAATCATACCAGGGTAAATTCTTAGAGTCATGCGTACTAAAAACATTCGAAAGAATGATTAAGTCATAATTAATAATGACATTATTTTCTACCTACGTATCGTGTATTTTTCGTGTTTTTTTTTGTATCTTTCGTAAAACAATAAGGAGCGCAAGAAAATTTATTATTTATTATTTTTATTGTGAATAAGCCACATTTTTACTTTAAAATTAGTTTATTTTGACCTATCGATTTCCCTTTCGGAGATCATTCTCATAGTACAAATGTATTTGATTTTTTTTTTGATTGGATCAATAGAAGTTCGATTTTTTGCTTATTATTAACTTGTGTATACCCA
This sequence comes from Diabrotica virgifera virgifera, assembly GCF_917563875.1. Lineage (NCBI taxonomy): Eukaryota > Metazoa > Arthropoda > Insecta > Coleoptera > Chrysomelidae > Diabrotica > Diabrotica virgifera. The sequence goes on from NC_065450.1 coordinate 50,979,187, forward strand.
TAATAAGTAATTTTCTCAATCGGATTACTCTAATTATACTAAAAGACTTTTGCTTTGAAAATTTGCGACCTATTTCTATTAGATATCTTCCTTTTAGATATATTTTTTGTCTTTGTCATTTATATTGCACTAAGTCGAAGTTCTTTTTCATATCGATGAATTCAATTTGTTTTATGCATGGGATTTTATTTGAGATCACATTTAAAACGTACTTTATAACAAAAATTTGTATTCTCCAACTGATTAGAACTCTAAATCTGGTTTGAAAATAATATGAGAAATATCGGTGGTTTGGACTTAGCGAAAGAATTTATCTGATATGTATTGTAGGTATTATTATCGATATAATGATAGATTTAGCAATTAGTGGCTTGCATATATTTATGCTTCATATACTGACATTTTGCACCTAGGGAGAGATAATGTAAATATTGAGAGTTGCATGGTAAAAATAAGAGGTTTACTAGTTTGGACATAATGAAAGAACGCCTGTGTATAATAGAGTACGAAAGATTTGGATGTTTCTCAGTAAAAACGAAAATACTAAAGCCCTTTTGACATGCTGATGTATTTGATTTTTATGTCTGACTAGAACTCTAAATCTGGTTTGCATACAGAGTGAGTTTTATGTATGGAAACACTCAATTATCTCGGAAACGGCTTGCAAGATTTTTATAGATTTTGATGGGTATGAATTTTCTGAGGCGGTCTATATTATAGTGACAATTACATTGTTGTCAGATTTTCCGTTTTTCTGGAAATCCAATTCCGTATTTCTAATAGGACAAGAAGTCGTTATTTGAGTTTTGAAGTCCTAAAGAAATACTGATTATTTTTCATGTTATTTTCCCTACAACTAAATGCCATAATTTCGAAGTTATTGCTACATTTATTAAAAAAATTTAAACAAATTATAAAAACCAATAGTGTACAAAAGTATACAACACGATAGTATACGAAAAGTTTGGATGTTTCTTAATAGAAACGAAAATACTAAAACCCTTTTGACATGCTGATGTATTTCATTTTTATGCTTGACTAGAACTCTAAATCTGGTTTGAAAATAATGTGAGAAATATCGGTGGTTTGGACTTAGCGAAAGAATTTATCTGATATGTATTTTAGGTATTAGCGATATAATGATAGATTTAGCAATTGGTGGTTTGCATATATTTGTATTCCATTTTGATACACTGATATTTTCTAGGAAGAAATAATGTAAATATTGAGAGTTGCGTGTTAAAAATAAGAGGTTTACTAGTTTGGACATATAGAAAGAACGCCCGTGTATAATATTTTACGAAAGATTTGGATGTTTCTCAGTAGAAAAGAAAATACTAAAGCCTTTTTGACATGCTGATGTATTTGATTTTTATGCCATTGTATTTTATTGGTTGAGGTACTGTAAGTTGCGATTGGACGGAAAATACGTATCTAAGACCCTTTTGACATGATGTATTTTATTTTTCTGTCACTGAACTCTATTGGTTAAATCGTATCATTTGAGAATTCGTATGTCCCTATTGCACCAAGAGGACCGAAGATACAGAACTCCTTTTTAACATTCTGCTCTATTTGATTTTTCTGTGTCTGGTGGTTAAATCATTTGTATCTAATGTCTTTATGGCATGATGTTATGTTTAATTTTTCTATATTATTCAATTTGTTAAATCACATGATACCTCGCATATCTCTCAGAGAGGGATGGATTGGACATATCAAAATACTGCTTCTATTATATCTTATACGTTATCAGGGGCATTAGTTACGTATTTTCAGGATACAGCCAAAAGGGCATTAGTTATATCTTCTGTTTTATTGGTCCAATCGTGACGTAAAAGTCGGGCCTCCACCACAAAACGAGACAAAAATGAGCAGAATGGACCTTAAATTTTTTTTTAATTTCCCCCAGCATTTGGGGAAAAATTGATTTTCTATCTAACTCTAATACACAGACTCTTATGGGAGGCGCTGTTGCTAGATGTTGCGAAATGCCCAGTTTGTCAGTAGATCTAGGAAATTTTTTTGTGCGCCCATACCGTTGGGCACTACATACCTACAACTTTTATTGTCTATGCCTCTCTACGTTACGCCATTTAGGCATGTCTACAACTTTTATTGTCCACGTCTCTCCTTACGTCTATGCCTCTCTACGTTAATCCGTTTAGGTACTACATGCCTACAACTTTTATTGTCTATACCTCTCTTTTTACTTGTGTATATATAATTTTCTCAATCGAATTACTCTAAAAGACTTTTGCTTTGAAAATTTGCTATCTTTTTCTATTAAATATCTTCCTTCTAGATTTTTTTTTGTCTTTGTCATTTATAATGCACTCAGTCGAAGTTCTTTTTCATATCGATGAATTCAATTTGTTTTATGTATGGGATTTTGAGATCACATTTAGAACGAATTATGGTAGATTCCTTCAACGTAATATCTGTATCAGGACAAATTGGAATAAAAATAGCGAGTTTAACTAAAAATACTGAAATGGAATAAAAATGGTGAATTGGAATAAAAATGGCGAATTGGTGGCACCAAATGTTATGGCCGTAGATAAAATATAGTATGCAGCTCGTAACGGTTAGTTTATGGATTAAATAACATATTCGATACTCCCCACACCTTTAACGTACCACAATCTCCAATCAGACCAATGCTAATGAGATGTCACCATCGCTTACACATAAATTATGTTACGGTCGTAGATAAAATATATGCCTCTCTACGTTAAGCCGTTTAGGTACTACATACCTACAACTTTTATTGTCTATGCCTCTCTTTTTACTTGTGTATATATAATTTTCTCAATCGAATTACTCTAAAAGACTTTTGCTTTGAAAAATTGCAATCTTTTTCTATTAAATATCTTCCTTCTAGATTTTTTTTGTCTTTGTCATTAGGTACTACATACCTACAACTTTTATTGTCTATGCCTCTCTTTTTACTTGTGTATATATAATTTTCTCAATCGAATTACTCTAAAAGACTTTTGCTTTGAAAATTTGCAATCTTTTTCTATTAAATATCTTCCTTCTAGATTTTTTTTGTCTTTGTCAACTCAGTCGAAGTTCTTTTTCATATCGATGAATTCAATTTGTTTTATGTAAGGGATTTTATTTTAGATCATATTTAGAACGAATTATGGTAGATTCCTTCAGCGTAATATCGGTATCAAGACAAATTGGAATAAAAATAGCGAATTGGAATAAAAATGGTAAATTTAAATAAAAATGGACTAACAATGGCGTCATCTAGCGGCTAATAGGTAAACTATGGTAGATTTCTTCGACGTAATGTCAAGGAAAAATGGACTAAAAATGGTGAATTGGAATAAAAATGGTGAATTTGAATAAAAATGGCGAATTGGAAAAAAAAATGCCGAATATGTTGCGGTCGTAGATAAAATATAGCATGCAACTCGTTAAGCTTAGATTTCTGCACGTGATTGGTTTAAATAACATATTGTGTTATGGTCGTAGATAAAATATAGTATATGCAACGTGCCTCTTTCCAACGATCCCTTTGTACGTCACGAGCCAACGCGCTCCTTTCCAATACCTCACACGTCGAACCAATAACAACGGAGATATGCTTTAGTGCCGTTTTGGCTATGCCGCCATCTTGGTTTTTTTTGTGTTAACGTATTCGTTACCCCCTCCCCTTTCCTATGATACCTCACATGTCACGATCGGACCAATAACAACGGAGATATGCTTTAGTGCCGTTTTGGCTATGCCGCCATCTTTGTTTTTTGTGTTAGCGTATTCGTTACCCCCTCCCCTTTCCTATGATACCTCACATGCCACGATCGGACCAATAACAACGGAGATATGCTTTAGTGCCATTTTGGCTATGCTGCATCTTTGTTTTTTTTGTGTTAACGTATTCGTTACCTCCTCCCCTTTCCTATGATACCTCACATGTCACGATCGGACCAATAACAACGGAGATATGCTTTAGTGCCGTTTTGGCTATGCCGCCATCTAAAAATACTGAAATGGAATAAAAATGGCGAATTGGAATAAGAATGGCGGATTGGTGGCGCCATCTAGTGGAAAATAACTATGGTAGATTCCATCGCTGTGACGTCAGCATCTTTCTCACTCTTACTCATTGGAAAGGTACTTCTCTCTCTAACACATTGATTTCCCTATCTTGATAGTCATACCGGCTTTGATTATCTACTTTTGTTTAATAGTGATATGTTTTTTAGACTGAAGAACTACAAACTTTTAGACATTTACTAAATGACACTAAAAATTCCACAGCAGATGTGTTGCCAACTGCAGATCCTTGGCAAACATTATGCCAATTAGAGTGTATAGATCCTACCACTGAGGAGATCGACTCAGATAATCTGGTTTTGGAGTTGGTGTCAAATATATCTACATACATGCTCAACAACATTACAAGCTACGTCAATGAGTCGTCACTAGAAATGACTTTTTTGAACAATTCTTTAATAAGTTTTCTCACAGAGACAGTAAAAGAAAATGTTATGGCCTCTGTTAACGTCACTGCTGATAATATGACTGTTTTTAATAACCAAGACTTCAATTTTACAGATTTGGAATATAAGTTTGTGGACTATCTCACTTATATTCTCGATTCTGTGAGCGATTTTGATAATCTTACATTTTATCCAAACGACACTTCGGACAGTAACTCCTCAACACCTTATTGGGAATACATTACTACTACCATCCTTCCTCTTTTTACAAATGGCACCGATTTCACTGAAGCAATCAGGTTTGATGACGAGACCACACCTTTTTCTTCTACTTCAATAACTCTACCAGAATCGGTTACTACAGTATCAAATAATTGTACTCAAGTGTGTACTGAAGTATATGAACCCAGAAGTTTAGGGAACCTAGAAACGGGAATGAACTATACTATGAAAGCAAGATTTAGGAGTTTATGTTGGGAAACGATGTTTGGTCAAGAACTAATTGGCATTACGGTGTGGGACCTAATAATGACCATAGTACCTTCATTGGGAATGGATTTTTTTAGAGGAATCTTTGTAAGAGTAATGAACAGGTAAGTTTTTATTTCTCTTTTACAACTTATTTTTTTAACACACATACAAGTTGAAGACGTAAGAGTATTAAGAGGACCGGAGTGTGTAAATGACAACTATATGGTAAGATCAAAATGTTTTCTACAGTATCGACCGCGACTACTACATCAAAATAACAACCAACCAGCTCAATCAAAACCACTAGAGACGGATCTACCTAAATACAATGTTGATGCACTGCAAAACGACTCAACATCATTTTTATAAATATAAGCTGCGGCTTAGCAAAAAATTATCAAACCTGATCTACTCTTCAGCCCAGAATACCTATCAAGAGATAATAAATAAAATCAATGAAGCAGCTTATGAGGCGCTCGGCACAGTCCAAAGGAACAAAAAGAATAATCAATTGTGAGTGGTGGACAGATGACATTGCTAATGCAGTACATAACAAAAAACAAGCGTATCAAAAATGGCTGCAAACAATTGATCCAGATGATAGACGAACATATGCAAGATCAAAGAGAGAAGTAAAAAATCTAGTAACGAAAGCAAAAAATATATCCTGGGAAAGTAAATGGGAAGAGCTCAACAAATATATAGGGTCAACAAGATCAAGAGAAGCATGGAAACGGTAAAAAATCTGAGAACAAATAGAAAAGAAACTAGTATAATAGATTTAATAGAAGAAAGATCAGGATCAAACATTACTCACAACTTTTGCTGAAACAAGACCGCAATTCACGAACATATGAAGCAGAATACGAAGAAGACGATCAACTAACAGTACAGGAAGTCGAGAATGCAATACAAACTCTAAAAAATCGAAAGTCATGCGGACCACAAGGAATACCGAACGAATTACTAAAACACAGCCCACAAGTATTACGAGAATTACTGGCGTATCTTTTCACCTTATTCTATAAAGGTTATGATTTACCACCTAAGTGGACAAAAGCACATATTAACAACATATACAAAAAAGGAGATAGAAAAAATTGTTCAAATTATAGGGGGCTTAGTGTCATAAACTCACACTAAAGACTCTATGGAAAAATAATAAAAAAAAAATTGAAAAACAGATGACAGATGTAGAAGAACAAAATGGTTTTCGTGCATATAGTCTTTATTGATCTGACAAAGGCATACGACAATGTACCACTTTCAATGCTCTGCAATGGAAAAACAAGGAATAAGCAAAAAATATACAAGCAGTACAACAGCTTTACAAAAATATGACGGTAAACATTAAAACTGGAAACAAATTAACAAGAGAAATTCCTATTAGTAAGGGCCTAAAACAAGGCTGCTGTGTAGCACCTACACTCTTTAAAATATATTTAAATGAGGCGCTCTCACTGTGGAGAAGAAAGTGCTGCAATATGGGCATCCCAATCGATGACGATAGATTGTACACATACACTTTGCTGACGACCAAGCCGTTCTAGCTGAAGACGAGAGTGATATAGATAGACTATGTGCTCAGAAAACTGGAAGAAGAGTACACTAAGTAAGACCGTACAATAATTATTCAAAAAACCGAGTACTTGGTTGTAGGAGAAACACCAGAACGCCTACAAATATAAATGGGAACCATAAATCCAACAGAAACCTTCAAATACTTAGGAGTCCAAATAACTTCAAAAGCAAGGAGTAACGACGAAATACATTCCAGGATTGGCCAAGCAATATCAGCCACCAGACAGCTTCAAGGACCATTGTGGAGTAATAAAATAACAAAAGAAAATAAAAGAAGAATGTATAAAACAATAATAGAAAGTATTGGGTTGTACGGCACCGAACTCAAAATAAGCCAAAGAAACAAGTCAAAAATTAAGGCCATGACATAAAACAAGACTCACTAGACTTGATTGGGTGAGAAACGAAGATATTAGGAGAGAAATGGAAATTGATTTAGATATAATAGATACAATCGAAGCCAAAAGACTCAACTGGTATGGGCACCTTCAGAGAATGCCTGAAAATAGATGGCCGAAAAAAATAGAAAAATTGACTCCACCCACTAGAAGAAAACGAGGTAGACCAAAACGATCCTGGAGAGAAGATGTCGAAGATGCAATGACCGCCAGAGACCTAAAAACTGAAAACGCTGGAAATTAGGATGCGAGAAGCGGCGATAGCTGTAGAAGACTCGCTTATTATACAGGGTGAGTCACCACTAACGCGACGGAGGATTACAGCGAAATGGTAAGAGATTTGAAAAAAATTTTAATTAGTGGTTTGTAAGTTGATAAAATCTACATTTTAAAATTATTTTGAAATATACAGGGTGTCCCAATAAATGATGGCGTATCTTCTTCTTCTTCTTAAAGTGCCATCTCCGCGACGGAGGTCGGCAATCATCATAGTTATTAGGGCCTTGGAGACGGCTGCTCTGAAAAGTTCGTTTGATGTACATCCGTACCATTCTCTCAGGTTGCGCAGCCACGATATTCTGCGTCTCCCTATGCTTCTTTTTCCTTGGCGTATCAAAGTTATATTTTTTCTTATGGAACACCCTTTATTTTATTGCATTTTTTAATATTGTCCGCAAAAAATAAGGTATAGTTTCATAAGGCTTCCCTATACCTATGTAGAGTGTTCTGAGTTATGTTGACTTTTCTTAAAATGTAAAGTTTTAAAAGAAGGCTTATTCTCAAGTTATTTAAGAAATTATAAAAAAAATACTTTTACATCTAAATAGTTGGATACTGGTTGAATGTATTCCATGATTGATTATTACACATTTATTTACAGGGTGTTCAACATTTACAGTTTCATTATTGGATTGGATGATGCTTATTTTAAATGGAACACCATGTATATTAATTATTAATTATATTAAATGAAGTCATCTCTTCCGAATGGTATATCGATGTCCTATAACTAGATCTAATAGTTTTTGCGTAATTTACAATTATTTAAATTCTTAATCTGTAAATCGATTTTAAAACAAAAGTGTGACATCGTCATTTTATGACAGTACGGTCTGGTAATTATCAAAAATATAAACATCCATGTATGATATTCAAATTTAATTGTTCCTAAAAATGAATAACCACGTTATCTACGAAAGAGTAGACATGGTACTTTGCATTGGGGAGTGTTTGCAAAATCGTATCTTACTTTCTAAAGTTTACGCTCAAAAGTAGGTATCCTGATAGAAGACACCAAAAACGTTTTTGAGAAATTTCGGGAAGTTAAATAAAATTAAACCAGTTATTTGTGATCACGTCAAGTAACTTGATGTCCTGCTTTCTGTTACGGAAAACCCAAATACTAGTAAAGAAAAAATTTCGGGTAAATCAGTCAAACGACTGCGACTGTTAGAATACTTAAGAGAAACCACTATTATCCGTATAAAACTCAACTACACCAATATTAGACCGAACAGGATTATGATAAATATTTAACTTATCGTTTATGGACTTTAGACTTTGGAGCAAATCCTGATTTTTTTAATGTATTGTATACAGACCAATCTACCTCCTTTTCATAATAATGGTCTAGTAAATAGACATAATTTTCATTTCATTATGATACAGTAAACAAACATTTATTTCGTACAGTTTAAAAATCAAGAGTGAATAAATATTATTTTTAAAATCAATTTACCGTTTAAGAAAATTGTAAATTACGCAAAAACTATGACCCCTAGTTATGGAACATCCCTATACCATTCGAAAGAAGAACCTGTGTTTAGTATAATAATTTATTAACATACATGGTGTTTTATTTAAAATAAGCATCATATGACACATTAAATAATCCAATAATGAAACTGTAAATTTTAAGCACCCTGTAAATAAATGTGTAATAATCAATCATGGCATACATTAATTATAAAATAATTACCAGACCGTACTGTCATAAAATGACAATGTCATACAATGCCATTAATTAACTACATCTTTTGTTTTAAAATCGATTTACAGATTAAGAATTTTAATAATTGTAAATTACGCAAAAACTATGACACATAGGTATAGGACATCCATAATATACCATTCGAAAGAGGTAGATTTGTTTATTTAGTATAATTATTTATTAATATACATACAGAGGGTGTTCCATAAGAAAAAATATAACTTTGATACGCCGCCATTTATTGGGACACCCTGTATATTTCAAAATATTTTAAAATGTAGATATAATCAACTTACAAACCACTAATTAATAATTTGTTTCCAATTTTTTACAATTTCGCCGTAATCTTTATAATAAATAGTAATAAATAAAACTTATTTAAAAATATGATAGCAAGATAAATATGATATAAGATCCCCTTTTCCTATCTAGCTAATTCAAGAAAGGTCTCGAATTTATTCTTTATAAGACCAGTTAATACATCTGAACTGATCCATAAAAACAATAGTATCAAAAGAAAATCTTCCTGTAGTACTCATGGACTGTCCATAAAAATGTTCTCAAATCACCCAGAAAATTCACTAGAAGTCCTTATCTCACTAATGAATGATTATTTTCAAAAAGGTAAATTTCCAGAATGTCTACAGACAGCGATTATCCTCTTCATAAGGCTGGTGAAAAGTCGAATGCCTGCAATTATAGACCCATTGCCTTACTCCAAAAATTATTGAGAGACTCATGAAAGTCCGGCCGGCTTATTTCATTTCTCGTTGAAACAACATTTTATTACAAAATCAGTTCGGCTTTTTAACTAATAAATGTACCACTGATGCCATGTTTCTGTACGTCATGAGGTTTACCAAGCACTGAATAATAATCGTTACACTGCCACTATTTTTTTTTTACTATGCCAAAGCTTTTGATTGTGTAAATCATGACATTCTGGTAAAAAGACTAAATTTCTATGGAATTCGAGGTATTTTTTTGAATTGATTCGAATCTTACTTGGATAATAGGAAACAACTGGTTACAGCAAATGATACAGACTCTAGTCTCAAAAACATTGTAGGTGGAGTACCACAAGGTTCAGCAAAGGGTCTACTACTTATTCCTTATCTTCAATGATGACATCACTAATTTAAAAATAGATGTCAAAATTTTTCTTTTTTCTGATGATACCAGTATCACTTGAAGCAACTCAAATTGAATAGGTATTTTAGGTATTTTTGTTTGTCTCTTTTAGGTGTTGGTGTTGGGACTTGGAAAAGAAATTTCCCAAATATGGAGACTTTAAGGTTGCAGAAAATATTTTATCTTTAGTAAATAACCAAGGAATGGTATGGATGGGAATGTTTTTCTGTCCTGGTTTAGTATTGGTTAATGTTGTGAAACTATATATAACAATGTATTTTAAAGCGTGGGCTGTTATGACCTGTAACGTGCCACCTGAAGTCATTTTTAGGGCATCAAGGTATGTAAAATAGTAAGTTAAATTCTTCTTCCAAAGGGTCCATCTTCTAGCGAAGGTTAGATATCAACATGGCAATTCTAATAGTTAAAGCAGCTATAAATAGTTTGTTAGAGCTCAGACTAAACCTTTCTCTTAGATTTTTTAACCAGTAGATTCCTCTTCTCCCTATATCTATTTTACCTTTTACTCTACCCTCTATGATCAAACGCTATAACGAAGACCTCTTACTATATGAGCGAAATATTCAAGCTTCCACCTCTTAATTGTCTATACGTCTATATAATTTCTTCCCTCTTATCAATGATATTCGTAGAAACGTTTAACAGCTGTTCCCCCATATCTTTTGTAAATTGTCAAAACTTTAAAAGCGTTTTTCTAAAAACTGCTTTTTTCAAAGTCGGTGGATATTATTATAACTCAAAAGCTATACCTACTTACTTGACTAATCCACCTGAAATTTTGCAATATTTTCTTTACACATTTCGAAAGGTATCACTGTCGTAAGGTAAACTAATCCTGACAGTCGGCTCCACCGACATGGAGTAGAGATAGGGCCAGCAGCGGGGCATCCGAAATAACGTTTGTTAAAAATACGTACAGGGTTTCCAAGGCTGAAATTAAGAGGTTTTAAGGCCCATTTATACATATCAGGGCCGTGTCCGTTCCGTGTTAAGACAGGGCCCGGTCTAAAAAAAAAACAATATGTACTCTTATGAGCATGTTTATACATTGGCGTTTCCCGGACGGGGCCCGTCCGGGCCCGGTCTGAAATTAATCCCAGCCGATATTTTTGCTGTCGGCACTGGCGATGCACGAAAATGACACGGATCGCAGGGACTTGTATAAACACGATTTTATTGTTTTGTGAACGCGACTGCTGGAAAACAGACAAGCAATAGATATTGTGAGGTGAGATCTTCTATCCAAGCCGAAATATTTTCAACTATCTTGTACACAGAGATATGTAATAACATTTTCCTCTCTTATTCGGCCCGGTACGCACACTGCCACAACCCGGTTGTATGTGAATATCGCAATAAAAATACCCGGACTCGGCACTGACCCGGAACAGACACGGCCCAGGTATGTATAAATGGGCCTTTAATGTGAAGTGACTGTGGCCAGCCTCACTGCTAGTGGCGTCCACTAGTGGTAAAATCCATTCAGACGGACCACTTTTGTAGCTGCCACAAATATTGACGAGAGTTTACACGGTGAGCACGTAAAATGAATTTTGATTCCGAAAGATTTTTAATTGAATTTCAAAACAGACCGACTATATGAGATACAAGAACCCAATAGTATAGTTACAGAGATTGAAAGGAAAAGCGTGGGACGAGATCTTTGAATTATTTGTTCCTGATTTTAAAGAAGGTAGCCCTATCGAAAAGAATGAATCCGGTAAGCAATATTTTCTCTATTTATATTTACATTTTGTTATACATTCTTACGAGAAAGAAGACCTTATACAGTCAGAAAAATGAAAGAATACCCATGAACGAACATATAAAACACGCTGTATTTTCCTGTCACCGTGTCACAAAGAAAATTGCCCAGCGCAAGTACATTTAATAATAATTATTACATGTACTTGCGCTGGCCAATTTTTTGTATGACACGGTGACAGGAAAATACAGCGTGTTCTATATATGTTCGTTCATGGGTATTCTTTCATTTTTCCTACTGTATTTAATGTCATCACCTCCTTAAAAACAGGACTAGTCCAGTCGGGTTAGACGAATAACAGGCCTAACCTTGCATTAGGAGCTGCCCCAAATTTTATTTTTCTAATCTTTAGGGAGGGTCAATATTAGTCCAAATTTAAAATCTCGACTGAATTCCACCGTTGCGTTAGCCGCCATCTTGATTTTAAACGAGAACCGTTTTTGCTCAATATCTCCGCCATTTTCAATTTTTTGACAAAAAGTGTAGAAACTAAAATTGTTGGAAATGCGATTTTCTATAATTTCATTTATTATAATTGTTTTAGTGTGGTCGATATTTTCCGAGTTATGAGGGGAAAATAGTGACAGTTGGAGCATAATTATTGTATTATTGAATTATCGCGTTTATTGTTAGTTTTACAACAAATATGTACCTATACAAAAATGAAGAGAATTAAATTCTACACAATTTTACGTATGCGTTAATGGCGCTAGCGTAAGACCGGATTGATTTTATAGCAAATGTTTTTGTTCAATATCTACACCATTTTCAACTAAAATTGTTCAAAATATAATTTCCTACAATTTCTTTTTAACAATTTTTTTCATGCGGTTGATATTTTCCGAGTTACATGGGATAATATTAAAAAGTGGTGGGGGGAGCATAATTATTGAATTGAATTTTGTTTGCGAGCTGCCCCAAATTTTATAATTCTATCCTTTAGGAGACATCAATAGTAGTGTAAATTTAAAATCTCGACTGAATTCCGCTGTTGCATTAGCCGCCATATTGATTTTAAATGAGAACTGTTGTTGCTTAATATCTCCGTCATTTTCAACTTTTCGACATAAATAGTGGGAAAGAGAATTGTTGGAAATGCAATTTACTACAATTTCTTTGGCACAATTTTTTTATACGATCAATATTCTTCGAGTTAAGAGGGACAATAATGGAAGCGGATGGGAAGCATAATTATTGAATTGTCTCATTTATTATTAACTTTACGACATAATTGTACATAAACAAAAATAAAGAGAATTATATTTTATACAATTTTTGAAACTTCCAATGAAACATCAACCAAACTAAGTATATAAAAGACATAAAAAGACATTATATGCATTAAGTTCACTTAATTTTATTAACTAGCGGGTTTTATTGGTTGAATTTGTCTCTCGATATTTTAAGTTTTATGCCAGCTAAAATATCGTGATGTTTCAACATTTTTTTTTAATTTTGGACCCTGTTGGGGGGAATTTTCACATTTCCCCCCTTGTAGACCCGCCACTGGTTCTCTCGAAAAATTGTAGCAAATCGTAATTGCAACAATTTCAGTTCTTACACTTTTTGTCGAAAAGTTGAAAATGGCGGAGATATTGAACAAAAACAATTGCTACAAAATCAATCAGGTCTTACGCTCGCACATTTACCACATACGTACTACCTTAAATATTGATTATATCAAAAAAATGTATGGCATCAATATTGTACAAAATTTAATGCTCTTTATTTTTGTATAGGTATATATTTGTTGTAAAACTAAGAATAAACGAGATAATTCAATAATTCAATAATTATGCTACAACTGTCACAATTTTCCCTTCATAACTCGGAAAATATCGACCGCACGAAAAAAATTATAATATATGAAATTATAGAAAATCGCATTTTCAACAATTTCAGTTTCTACACTTTTTGTCAAAAAATTGAAAATAGCGGAGATATTGAGCAAAAACGGTCCTCGTTTTAAATCAAGATGGCGGCTAACGCAACGGCGAAATTCAGTCGAGATTTTAAATTTATACTAATGTTGACCCTCCCTAAAGTTTAGAAAAATAAAATTTGGCGCAGCTCCTAATGGGGCAGCTCGATTTGGCTAAAAAGCGTTTTTCTAAAAACTGCTTTTTTCAAAGTCGGTGGATATTATAACTCAAAAACTATACCTACTTACTTGACTAATACACCTGAAATTTTGCAAAGATTTTCTTTATACATTTCGTAAGGTAACACTGTCGTAAGGTAAACTACTCCTGACAGTCGGCTCCACCGACATGGAGTAGAGATAGGGTCAGCAGCGGGGCATCCGAAATAACGTTTGTTAAAAATACGTACAGGGTTTCCAAGGCTGAAATCAGGGGGTTTTAATGTGAAGTGGACGTCGCACCCCAGACGAGCGACTGTGGCCAGCCTCACTGCTAGTGGCGTCCACTAGTGGCAAAATCCATTCAGACGGACAACTTTTGTAGCTGCCACAAATTAATATTGACGAGAGTTTACACGGTGAGCACGTAAAATGAATTTTGATTCCGAAAGATTTTTAATTGAATTCCAAAACAGACCGACTATATGGGATACAAGAACCTGATGGTATAGTTATAGGGCATTGAAAGGAAAAGCGTGGGACGAGATCTTTGAATTATTTGTACCTGATTTAAAATAAGGTAGCCCTATCGAAAACAATAAATCCGGTAAGCAATATTTTCTCTATTTATATTTACATTTTGTTATACATTCTGACGAGAAAGAAGACCTTCCTCGTCTGAATCCATCATTGAACTGAATAAAACAAATACTCACAATCTTGTTTGTATATTTATGTTAAATGGTGGGGTCCCATCCTCTGCCAAAAAAAGGTTTTATTGTTTTTTGTAGAAAACAGAACGATAAGATATCAGTTTAAAGAGAGTTGCAAGTTACCATGTTTACATATACAATATTTAATGTCATCATCTCCTTAAAAACAGGACTTCGCTCCCTCAGTTGTAATGGGAATCTTACTATTTGTGTGTGTTTTTGTGTTGAAAATTGTATCAAACTATTTTAAGACTGTAGGATACCAGATGTACTGGATAATTTTTTATGTGCTTCTTTCTGTGATATAGATGCTTGTGTCTGGTTCTTCTTAATTCTATTTATGGAGGTTATTGGTATTTTTTCACAAGGGTAGAAATTTTATAAAATATTTAAAACTATGGACATTACAAACACTGACTTTGACGAACACACTTTTTTAAAAGGTTATCAAGCTGCAAGTTTTTAATCCTTTGAACAAGCTTACTTTTTTTCTCACTCATTACATTAAACGCCGCACCCTTCCAAACGATCCACTTCGCAGCGTAGTCGCCGGCGCTAGAAAATCGCCTGTTTCAGCCACTCTGTGGATGCACAGAGTAGCGCTGCAGAGTGGCTCGTCTGGTTTGGCCCTTAGTGGGTAGGCAGTTGCGTTTTCACGATTCAGCAGAGCCAGTTGCTCGGCTTCACGGGTAATCCGGTCAACTTGCCACGTATACCTCGTCCAATTTACTTACCGTTGCACGTCATCCGCGCCATAGCCTGTGACACGATACCAACACGAAATATTTAGGCGGTGGGTGTGTTCCTTTTTATAATCAAAATGATTCTAAAGGGGAACACACCTACCGCCTAGATATTTCGTGTTGGTATCGTATCACAGGCTATGGCGCGGATGACGTGCAACGGTAAGTAAATTGGACGAGGTATATATACATAATGTGACACTTAAGACAAGTATAAATGCCTATTTGTGTCTCTTTTATATGTATAATATATTATGCTACATTCTGAAAATATTTCTTCAAAAGATAATCAGTCCCAAACTGAATTTCCTCTATCCACGTGGCCTTGAAAAACATTTGGCTATACCATTGTTTAAAAAAAAAGATTGTCTATTGTAAACAATGGCTACAGTATTGTCCGCAGGTCTTGTTTATATTATCTGTTTGTTTTAGTGCTAAAGGTTCAGTTCAAGTGAATATAAGTACTGATTACAAGCGTCTACCATTTAGCAGACATTACAGTGATATTTGACGGCTACAGTGACTCAAAGAATATTAAAGCTGCAGAACATCTTCTCTTTATCTTTGATGAAAAAATAACAGTTCCAGCGAATCAACAATAATTTTTCTCTAACACTAATAATAAATCTCGTTTCATTTCCATGTTAACTGACAAATTAACAGCTGCGAATATTGAAGTGAAACAAGCTAAAAATGACGCAGATGTCCTTATAATTGAGACACCAATTGAAAAATTTAAGGCAACAAGCACAACAATTTATTGTAGTTGGTGAAGATGTTGATTTGTTAGTACTGCTTACTGCAAGGACTCCAGTAGATAAAGTTATTTATTCTCTGAAACCTGGAAGAGCTCAACAGCGAACAGAGATATTTTATATTCTTCGAAAAGTTTATCGGCTTATCCCAAATGCCAAAAGTACATTTTATTTTTACATGCGATAACCGGCTGCGACACTACGTCAGCAATGTACAGAAGGAGCAAAACGTCAGTACATACTTAAATTATTCGAAAAAAAAATTACTGACTGCTGTAAAGTTTTTACAGAACTTGATTCCACACCGCAAACAATAATTACGGAAGGAATTCGCTTTCTTCTTGCGGTTTATGGAGGTCCAAAAAAAATTAGTTGTCTTGATAAATACCGATACTAAACTTTTGTAAAAAATACGCGAAACAAGAAACAAGTACAACTATCATGTCCTCCTCCAACATCAGCATCTGCTGTTCAACATTTGTATCGAGTATATTATCAAGTTCAAACATGGCTAGGCAATGAACTGAATCCAGAAGACGGGTTGGAAATTATTAGATAATACTCTGGAACCGATTAAAACCTTACTCCCATCCGCTCCAGAAAAACTCCTTAATACTATTTTTTGCAATTGCAAAAAAGGTTGTAGTGCCAAATGTGGATGTAAAAAAGTCGGGTTGCTGTGTTCTCTAGCGTGTACCAATTGTCAAGGTCAGTCTTGCTCAATTGTCCAGTTTAGTACAACAGAGGAAGACTCCTGTGATTTTAATGAAGAGACCAATAACTCAGTCACATTTGAACAATTTTTGAACATCCAGCAAGAGGAAGAGGAAGAAGATGAAATCGAAGAAGACTCGACTGTTGAAGTAGACTTTTAAGAATAAGAATCTGATTAAAATATCTAAAGAAATCAAAACAATAGTTAACCTAATAATCAATAGCAATATCAATAATCAATATCAATAATAAGGTAATATCTACAACTTGACCGGTATTGTTTCCTTAAATTATCCTAAAATTGTCAAAACAGTTAGTGGAGTAGACCTACAGGAGAAACCGCATTAAAAAAAACGCGCCGAGTACACTACCTCACAGGTGGTGTAGAAACGTGTGCTTATCATGTATAATGTGACTCTTAGAATCGCGATATCTCAGGAATGGCAACTCTTAGGAAAAAAATAGTAAGGACTATTTTTGTAGAAAATTTTAAGATCTACAACTTTGGTTTAAGGTTTATTTTTGATAAAACTTACCGTTTTCGAAAAAAATCCAAAATATCTCAAATTTTGACCTTTGACCCCGAATAACTTTTGTTGCACACATGGGATCGATGGGGACTTTTAAAAATTTTTTTGTTATGGTATAGCCTTGCTCTCCACCAAAATTTGGCTCTCCGGCAATTTTTGTTATTTCAAACGTCTATATAGACCGGGTTAGGGTGTCTGAATCAGGCAAGCGGACTGAATCCCACACACCAGGCGTCCTATTTTCGAATTCATTCGAGCATATTTCGCATACGAAATTAGAAGAATTTCGATCGAAATCCAGTTTCTTGTATTTTCGAATACTTCGTGTACGAATTTTTTCCGGAATGGGACGTTTCGATGCCGCCGGTTCATCGCCGGCCGTTTCGATGCCGCCGGTTCATCGCCAGTCCATTTCATCGCCGTCATATCTCGCATTTCCTAGAATTCCTAATTAATACTAAAAATAACTAATAATTGTAACTGTCGAAAATTCGGAAATATATCAGATAGCGATTAATTGACTGGCGATGAATCGGCCGGCATCGGCATCGAACTGGCGGCATCGAAACGGCGGCGATGAAACGTCCTAGACCCAATTTTTTCGTATACGATGACTCGAATGGGTATGAACCATTCGAATTTGGATGCTCGTATAATACGAATTGTTTTGTTGTTGTCATTTCAAGGTCATTTCAGTTGTCATTGATAGTTTTAATCGTTGTTGTATACAATATTTTTACATTGAAATTTCTTTTCAATGGCTGGTTTAAAATATTTTTAAATAGAAAGAAAAGATATACTGTACGATAATACATTGACTATATATAAGCTAACCTAACTTTACGTATGTACATATTTTAGCATTGGATCTAAGCCCTAAGCTTGACATATGACACCGTTGCCATATCCCAAAAAACTAAAGTTTTGAAAGGTAAATAGTAAAGTAATATATAGGTAGAGGGCAGAACACCAATTTCTTGGGGTGCTGCGGTCTACCCTGACGGTCTTATAAAGATTTCCTCCTCCCACAAAAAAAAAGGTAACACGGTCAAGATATTTTTTGTTTTATAAGTATTTTTTGTTTAACAAGAAGAAATATGTTAATTAAGTAATACTAAAAACTCAAAAGTCGTTAAAACCTAAAAAAAAACTCAAGAGCCTTACCTCGAAAAACTCATACGCTAATAAAATCTTTTCGAATTGTTTGTTTGGCATTATCCAATGACGAGTTCTAATGTCCGTCCACCGCAAAATCCATTTTTTTGAGGTGTCTGTAAAAATTTGCCACCGTTGGCCTTTTTTTTATCAATATTTTGCCATGAATTTATTTTTGAATATTCTTTAAATTGTACTTATGTTTATTTAATTTAAAAATAAAATAATTCTACCATAGTTTAAAGAAAATTCACAAAAATGTGCTTGAAATGTTGATATCAAACCATATCGCCCTATTCTATTCTTTATAGAATTTTGTTGGCAAAACATTTTTTTATCGAGACCTTTAATATTATAGAAAATTACAATTTTAGATCAAACAATTTTTACTACGCTTTATTGTTAAGCATGCTCTTTTTGTGTGTTCTACCAGTGGGTTATACGATTGTATGGATAAAACCATCATGGCATTGTGGCCCATTCTCAAAATATGGACGCATATCGTATATATTTACTGAAACTGTTAAAGAAAATGTACCATACGTTATTCGAAGGGCTCTAGATTACATTGCCTCGCCAGGAATTGTGATACCATTATTAGTACTTCTCGTTTTGATCATCTATTATTTGATGTCACTAACCAATTCGTTAAGAGAAGCTAACGAAGACTTAAAGGTGGGTACTAAACAATATTATTAGGTTAAATACAGATTGTTTAGACTTAAATTAGATATGGCAACACTGCGTGTTTCCCACCTATGTAGTTGTCTTCCTATATAGTTTTGAAAATTCTTGGACAGTCGTTAGTCGAGGCATTGAAGCACAAAGATAGGTCTTACTGTCGATTTTTGGCGCAGTAAGACGGATTTTAATGCAGTTTGGTGCGTTGGATTCGTGAGAATGTCAGGAAATTTTGTGAACTAATGTAATGAATAAGAAATCTCAAATTGCATTTGTGCATAAGAAAAATGCATTTCGGTAAATAGTGGGAAAAATTGACTCAATTTTCTTACTCCGGGGTTTTTGGGGTCGATGAAAATGAATATGAGGTCGGCGAGAGTGTGCAAACTACCTGGTGGCTGTAGCGGGTGTAATAAACGTCTTTCTCTGGAGTATTGTGGTAATTTATCATATAATTGGCCTAAACTCGTTACTTGGGGGGTTTTTGGGGTCGCTGAAAATGAATATGAGATCGGCGAGAGTGTGCAAATTACCTGGTGCCTGTAGCAGGTGTAATAAACGTCTTCCTCTGGACTATTATGGTAATTTGTTAAATAATTGGCCCAAACTTGTTACTCGGGGGTCTTTGGGTCTTTGGGGTCACTGAAAATAAATATCGCAACGACTAAATTCTAATTTCATATCATTTAAAGCAGTTTGAATTAAGGTAGAAATGGATGATGTGGTTTTGCCTTGAGAGAAAATTATTAGATACAGAATGTACTTAATGGCTCTTGCCAAAAATAAAAAGATTGTTATTGGAAAAATTCTTTCATCTGTTGATGCATTTACCCATTTAAAAAGGGTATATTTACAAACACAAATTTGGCTGCATGGAGAGGACAGTAACATGAACCCAACCGATTAGGGATGGGAATTACAAAATAATGTATTAATTCTAGTTAGAATGACTCAGCCACGTGGTCCTCCAATCATTTTAAATTTAATATTCTGTAGTTGTAAGTCAGACTGCGGCAACTCATGCGGGTGCAGGAAGCATGGATTAGTTTGTAATTTATCCTGCCAAAATTGTGCAGGCTCTGATTGCACAAATATTGCATTGGACTCGAGAGAGGAAGGCAATAATGAAGAAGAAGATGATAATAATGAAGAAAATGAACTTTAAAGATAAATTACGATAAATTTTGTATAATGAACTTTTTAACCATAAATATATTATAATAATAAAATTTATGTTTATTTATAATAAAAATACCACCCTTTTCGATCACTATAGTTACATCGAAGAAAATAGATCACCCCAAAAACCCCCGAGTAACGAGTTTAAACTAATTATATGATAAATTACTATAATACTCCAGAGGAAGACGTTTGTTACACCCGCTGCAGACACCAGGTAGTTTTCACACTCTCGCCGACCTCATATTCGTTTTCAGCCACCCCAAAAACCACCGAGTAAGAAAATTGAGTCAATTTTTCCCACTATTTACCGAAATGAATTTTTCTTATGCACAAATGCAATTTGTGATTTCTTATTCATTACATTAGTTCACAAAATTTCCTGACATTCTCACGAATCCAACGCACCAATCCGCATTAAAATCCGTCTTACTGCAAAAAAATCGACACTTCAAACCTTCAATGCCTCAACTACGTTACTTGATGGTTACTTGCATAACTACTGAAATTATTCATAAATTTAATTAATAGGATTATTTTTTCACTAATTATATATTCAGTTATTACAATCATTTATATACTATGCAATAAAACTAATAATTGTGAAAAGAGCCAATTGATAAAGTGATTTTAATAACATACTGTTACTATCGGAACGAGTAGATAAAGTTTGAACATATTTAACAATTATTATAGTAACAGCAATGTTGCCGATTTTAGCGCTTCCTCCATTGTCTTATATCTAATCAAAAACTAAACAGTATAGGATTCTATAATTATATAGATCAATTAAAAAGTCGTTTTTGCACGTAAAGTAAAAAACGTTTAAAAGTTTTAAGACTATATACAGAAATTTTACAGGAAAACTCGAAAACTATAGCATACAATTTGTAAAAAGTCATCAAAAATTTGTAAGATAGATATCGGAAGATTTCTGAATGACTACTGAAAACATTTAAAATAACCGCCGAAAAGTATAACCTGGGACTGTCAACAGAGAAAACCCAATCGATGGTAATAACCAAGAATCCAATTACATGTAAATTAGTAGTTTATTATTATTAGTAGTACATTAATCGAACGAGTAATGGATTGTAGATATCTGGGTGTGGAAATATCTAGCGATAGGCATATGTGGCAAGAAACAAACCAGCAGGCAAAGAAAGCAACAAGAATATCTGATCTCTTGAGGAACATAATCTGGCGGAATAAATATATGAGCACGGAAAGCAAATTCCGCATTTAGAAGACATGTGTTAGGCCCGTACTGATATACTCAGCTGTGACAAGGGCCGAGACAACAAAGACCAAACAAATAATAAGAACAACAGAGATGAAAACCCTAAGATTCATAAGAGGTATCACACTGAGAGAAAGGATACGAAACGAAGACAAATTGAGAGAGCTAGGTGTTCAAGATGCAGTGAGACGGACAAGAGCACGACGATGCTTGTGGAGAAACTACGTAGATCGGATGGACCGTAGACGTATGGTGAAATGGGCGAAGACACAGAAGCCCAATACCAAGCGACCCATAGGAAAACTAAAAAACGATGGTACGAGAGCTGGAGCTCTGGATCGCAGCAGAGACTGTAACAGAAGAAACAGGACATAATTCTATATAAATTAAGAAGAAGAAATGTTGTATTAAGTGGTCAAAAAAGAACTTCTTCCAATATTCTATACCGTCTTGCTGTTACTTACAATATTTATTATGTATGTATATATCGGTTTTAGAACGTCTTTCGACGTTGTCCGATGCCTAACTTCCACGTCCTTCTATCATCCCATTGGCCATCTCGAAGATCCCTTGCACTCATTGCTTTGGTTACCCCTTCTTTCCTTGTCTTTTTGGGTCTTCCTCGTTTTTTGCGGTTTGGTGGTACCCACTGCATGATCTTTTTGGGCAATCTTGTGTCTTCCATTCTTTGAACATGACCATAACAAATCAACTGTTTCCTCTCAATGTCTGTTGTTAAGTAACCATCTATTCCAATTCGTCGTCTTACTTCCTCATTTCGAACTCTTTCCCTACGGGATATACCTAACGATCTTCTAAACACATCCATTTCTACAGCTTCTAACTTTTTCCTGTTGTTCTCGGTTATTCTCCAAGTTTCTGCTCCGTAAAGTAGGCTGCTTTTAATAAGTGTTTCATAGATATTGTATTTTCGCTGTATTCCTATTTCGGAGCTCCAAAGTATTCCATTTAGGCAGCCAATTGTTCTTCTAGCTTGTGTTACCCTTTTCTTTATTTCCTCATCGTCTTTTCCCGTTCTATCGAAGATTACTCCCAGGTACGTGTATTCACTACAGGATGTGATTTGTTCATTATCCTCTAGTTCGATATTGGATAACTCAGCTCCTATGGGTAGGTATTTAGTTTTTTCCACATTAATTTCCAAGCCCCACTGTTCATATTCCTCCTTTAGTTTTCTTGCCATATACTCTAAGTCGTCTTTATCATTAGCTATGATCACTTGGTCATCAGCAAATTGTAAGGTATATAAACAAACCTCTCCGAGGTCTATACCCATACCGTGGCATTTACGTTTCCACTGGTTTAGTGCTTTTGCAACATATATCTTGAACAAAGTTGGTGAAATACAGCAGCCCTGGCGCAGACCCTTGTTAACTATGAACTTTTTAGATAGTGTGTTGCCAATTTTTACTTGTGATGTAGAATTTTCATATAGATTTTTTAAGGCGTTGACTAGAGTGTAGCTGATGTTAGTTTCCTGTAGTGATTTCCACAATTTAGTCACAGGAACGCTGTCGTATGCTTTACGGAGGTCAACAAACATGAGATGGGTCTCTTGATTGGTTGCCGATTTTTTTTTCAATTAATTGTTTTAGGCAGAAGACATTATCTGTGCAAGTCCTTCCAGCGCGAAAACCAGCCTGTTCTTCTTCTTCTTGTTCCCTATACTCCATCTCAATGAGATTTCTAAGAATGCGCCCGTACACCCGGCTTAGTGTACTAGTTACCGATATTCCTCTGTAATTTGAACAATCCAACTTATTTCCTTTTTTATGAATGGAAGAAATATAAGCTACTTTCCATAAACTGGGTGGTGTGACACCGTTTATATATTTGTTCATACACCAAGTAAGTGCTTGAAAGAGTTTATCTGTGCCACTTTTATTAATTCGGCAGGAATATTTTCTGGCCCTGGAGC
Source organism: Diabrotica virgifera virgifera (assembly GCF_917563875.1). Lineage (NCBI taxonomy): Eukaryota > Metazoa > Arthropoda > Insecta > Coleoptera > Chrysomelidae > Diabrotica > Diabrotica virgifera. The sequence continues at coordinate 51,002,730 of NC_065450.1, forward strand.
TCTACCATTTTTTAGTCCATTTACAGCTTTCTTCACCATATCAACTCCCACTACTATCTCTTCGCCTTCAACGAATACTTCTGTTGGTGATTGTGTGGTATATTCGGCTCTACTTTCTGTTAGCAAACTCTCGTAGTATTCTTTCCATTTTTCTGTTGATATTAACTGAATAGAAGTAGTATTTCTGTCTGTGAACAATATTTATTATACATATATTATACATAAATATGACTATTTAATAAAATTACTATTTTTAGATTCAACTGCGCCGTGAAAGAACTGAAGAAAGAAGAAAAATGTTTCAGCTGGCGGATAGAAGGCGCAGGGGAGGATCTGGAGAATCTAATGAAATATCAACTGCTCCGTCTAATAAATGGAAAAGACTTCTAGAGAATCTTCCGTCTGGCAAAAGTTTGGATGAAACACCTAAACAAGAAAGCGAAGATCAAAAAGATGAACGAGTGGATAATAAAAGTAAAGGTAAACATGTGGCATTAATACATTTCAAATTATAATATATATGGTGTTTCATTAATAATTGTCCATATAGTAACTGGAGAAACAAAAAAAACGAAGATTCAACCTAAAACACTTAAATAAAATGTGGTTCCTTACTGAGTTACAGGGTGTTTTATCTAAAAATTTAAAAACTATTTTTGTTCAGCATTTGAAAACTATTCGACGTATACCTTTTATACTTGGCAGGAAGTATAGGTACCTACTGTACAAACTACTAAATTATGTTAAACAAACGTTTCTGTCTATTACCAGAGGCTTACGACGGGGGAAAGTGAATGATTAACCCTTTACAAATTCTACGCCACTGGCGGAATTGCTGTTTTAGTTCAATTTTTGGATTCTCCAATACTTTCTATGAAAATAATATACTCTTCATTCGTAACGATAAAGTCATTAGTTTTCGAGATCTTTGAAGTTAAAAATGAAACGACACGGTTATTTTGATTAATGTATTGTGTCGCTTCATTTTTAATTTCAAATATCTCGAAAACTAATCATTTTATCGTTACGAATGAAGAGTATATTATTTACATAAAGAGTATTGAAAAATAAAAAAATTACACTAAAATAGCAATTTCGTCAGTGGCGTAGAATTTGGGAAGGGTCAACCAGCCACTATCCCCTGTCGTACGCCTCTGGTAGTAGCTAGAAACGTTTATTTATCTTAATTTAGTAGGGTGTACAGTACCTACACTTTCTGCCAAGTATGATAAGGATGCGCCAAATAGTTTTAAAGTGCTGGGTACAAATAATTTTTAAATTTTAATCATATGAATCATATAACATAAATTAATTAAAATAACTGTGCCGTTTCATATTTAACTTCAAAGATCTCGAAAACTAATGACTTTATCGTTACCAATGAGGAGTATATTATTCACGTAGAAAGTATTGGAGATTCTAAAAATGGCACTAAAATAGTAATTCCACCAGTGGCGTAGAATTTGAGAACGGTCAACCATTCACTATCCCTTGTCGTACGCCTCTGGTAGCAGCTAGAAACGTTTGTTTATCATAATTTAGTAGGGTGTATAGTAGTAGCACTTTCTGCCAAGTATGAAAATGATACATCGAATAGTTTTAAAATGCTGAGCAAAAATTTTTTTAAAATTTTTAGATAAAACACCCTGTAACTCGGTAAGGAATCACATTGTATTTAAGTGTTTTAGGTTAAATCTTCGTATTTTTTGTTAAGGTTTCTCCGGTTACTATATGGACAATTATTAATGAAACACCCTGTATAGGTACAAAACTCTTCTAAAAATTTGCACTCGAAAAATTTAAAATCTTTCGCCCTTTTTGTATAGGAGTAATACTAGACTGTCGTTTAGATTAATCTTTAAGGATTTTGTTAATATGGAAATATCTATTAAATAGCTCTGTTAGTATTGGGATTCTTACTTTCTTGCTTGTTTTCAAAAGCAAGTCGTGTCCTGGAGCTTTATTATTTTGTATATCTTTCTATTTTGAATCCCTCTATATTTGGTAGTACATCTGATCCCACGTTCCTTTTGACCTTCTCTTTTGTTGGTTTATTAGGCTGGCTTTGCGAGCTGTACAAGGTATTGTAGAAGCCTTTAACTATCTTTGATATTTTATATTTGTTCTTTTCTTCCTTATTATTAATTGTGTCTTTATTTTTGATTTGTTAAGTTGAATAGGACCTTATAGGAAGATGTCTACAACTCACCAGAGAGCATATAATATAAACAGAAGGAATATGGAACAGAATAGAAGTAAAATGCTATTACAAAAAAAGTGGAAAACAGAGCCCTGCAGTAGTTCGGGCATGTACAAAGAATGCCAGAACACAGGTGAATGAAAATAATATTGAACTGGGACTCGCCGGGAAGAAGACGGAGAGGAAGAGTTCCTATAATATGGAAAACTTACATAGGAAATACTATGATAGATAGAGACCTCAGAGAAGGTAGATGACTGGGAGAGTAAAGTGCTGTGGAGGACGAAAATGGAGAACTTATATTGGGAAAACCCGAAAAAGAAGAGGAAAATCAGACTTAAAATATCGTAACCATTTTAAGTCTTTGTTGTTTTCTCTGACTTGCTATATTAATTTTTAGTTCAATTTCTTGATATCACATTTTAGTTCCTTTCGAATTGTTTTATTTAGTTTTAAGTACCTATTCTTGATTATGGCGTTTTGTCTTCCGCTAGCAGTTGTCTTCTTTCCATCATTAGTTCCTTAGTTTCGTTGTCTATTTTACCTTCTTTAGTTTATTTTTTTCTTTGCGACCTGTAATCTGGCTTTAAGAAGGTTTTGAAAGTGAATTACCTACACTGGTAATAATGGAACAATAGGTTGAATGGAACACATTCGTATACATGGTTTTTATTGATTTTGACCGTGCTTTTGACAGCTTATCTCATGCTGCTATAGAGAAAATTTTAGAGCTAAGAACATCCCGCAAAAAATAATTTCCATTGTAAAGTTACTATACACTGAGACAAAATGTAGCGTGACACATAATGGAATCAACAGTGACGAATTTAACATACTTATTGGAGTCAGAAAAGGATGCGTACTTTTTCCGTTTCTCTTCAACATAGCTGTAGATTATGTGCTATCTAAACAAGACTCCAAAAAAGCGGTATAAAATGGATGTTAACCACACGCACACGCCTAAGCGATCTATAATACGCCGATGATATCTGCCTCTTAGGACAAAAGTTCCAAGATGTGGCTGACCAGCTGGAAATACTTTCCACCGAAGCGAATAAAATAGGTTAAAAATCAATATTAATAAAACCAAATCCATAAAAATAAATGCAAAAACAGCATACTATTTACAATTAACAAAATGTAGATTGAAAATATGGAAAATTTTACGTATCTTGGAAGGATGAGAACAGCAAGCGAAGGTGCACAAGACGATATTCGTATAAGAATACGAAAAGCTCAACAAGCCTTTAGCATGCTGAACCTTATTTGGAGATCTGGCCAATATTCCAGCCATGTCTGTTCTTCACTACGGATGCGAAACCTGGAAAGTGACAAAAACCCTTACAGACAAACTGCAAGTTTTTGTTAACAAACGTCTATGAAGAATTGTTCGCAATTTCTGGCCCAACATCATTAGAAACGAAGATCTTCTACGGCTGACCGAATAAAAGAGCGTAGAAAATGAAATAAAGTAATGAAATTATGTTTTGATCGGTCACACAGTTCGAAAAAATAGCCCTAGTATTACAATTACTACCCTAGAGTAGAATCCCCAAGGAAACAGAAACAGAGATGTCCCAGCATAAACTTGGAGTTCAATCATAGACGAGATAAGAGTTCAAGAAAAGTCTTGGAATGAGGAGAAGACCTTAGCACAAAATACATAGAACTCGATGGCGCGGTTTTACTGAAGCTCATTATACTTGTCAATATTACAACTTGTCAAACATGGATGTAAAATCTTGAACACTATACAGGGTGTGCAGAAACTCTACCGACAAACGAAGACCGGAAATTTCTCAGATAAGTTGAAGATAATTTAACCCAATTCACCTAGTAAGAAAACGCTTCCTAATGTTTTAATTAAACTTTAACTTGAAAGTGAATTACCTACACTGGTAATAATGGAACAATAGGTTGAATGGAACACATTCGTATACATGGTTTTTATTGATTTTGACCGTGCTTTTGACAGCTTATCTCATGCTGCTATAGAGAAAATTTTAGAGCTAAGAACATCCCGCAAAAAATAATTTCCATTGTAAAGTTACTATACACTGAGACAAAATGTAGCGTGACACATAATGGAATCAATAGTGATGAATTTAACATACTTATTGGAGTCAGAAAAGGATGCGTACTTTTTCCGTTTCTCTTCAACATAGCTGTAGATTATGTGCTATCTAAACAAGACTAGTTAAATGTAAGTAATTTTTAAATTTTTTTTTTATGAAAAAAATTTATTATTTTAATTATTAAACAAGTTACGATATTTTAAGTCTGATTTTCCTCTTCTTTTTCGGGTTTTCCCAATATAAGTTCTCCATTTTCGTCCTCCACAGCACTTTACTCTCCCAGTCATCTACCTTCTCTGAGGTCTCTATCTATCATAGTATTTCCTATGTAAGTTTTCCATATTATAGGAACTCTTCCTCTTAAAATTTTAACTTTTAGCTGGCGTTTTGTAAATAGTTTTTTTTTTAAATAGCTCCAGAACGCTTCTATTTAGAAAAACTAAAACTCGTATGCCAATTTATCTTCCAAAGATACATGGATTCCATTAATTTTTATTAAATATAAAATATAAATTCCATTTCTGACACTTGAATATTAAATTGTGAAGTATTACAGTACTAAAAGGTACTCTTGCTTTAAGTCGATTGGATGTACTGTTTTCTAGAAAAATCGATTTGAAAATTTTTCGTGTGTTGAATTTGAAAAAAATTTATTATTTTAATTATTAAACAAGTTACGATATTTTAAGTCTGATTTTCCTCTTCTTTTTCGGGTTTTCCCAATATAAGTTCTCCATTTTCGTCCTCCACAGCACTTTACTCTCCCAGTCATCTACCTTCTCTGAGGTCTCTATCTATCATAGTATTTCCTATGTAAGTTTTCCATATCATAGGAACTCTTCCTCTTAAAATTTTAACTTTTAGCTGGCGTTTTGTAAATAGTTTTTTTTTAAATAGCTCCAGAACGCTTCTATTTAGAAAAACTAAAACTCGTATGCCAATTTATCTTCCAAAGATACATGGATTCCATTAATTGCGAATTTCTAGTACCGGTCATAGGCGTCCGTTTTGGGTAGGACAACGGTTATTTTATCATATAACTTTTTTGTCTTTAACTCTTAAGCATTTCTGACACTGGAATATTAAATTGTGAAGTATTACAGTACTAAAAGGTACTCTTGCTTTAAGTCGATAGGATGCACTGTTTTCTAGAAAAATCGATTTGAAAATTTTTCGTGTGTTGAATTTGAAAAAAATTTTCACAAAAAAACTATTTAAAAAAACGAAAACTGGTACGTTTATTTATTTTCCAGAGATAAATCGATTTCCTTCATTGCGAAATTCTATTACCGGTCATATGCGTCCGTTTTGGGTAGGTCAACGGTTATTTTATCGCATACCTTTTTTGTCTTTAATTTTTAAGCATTTTTGACACTTGATGATTAAGTTATGAGGTATTCTAGTACTAAAAGTTACTCTTGCTTTAAGTCGGTAAAATACACCGTTTTTATTTGAATATTTTTTTATTTTTTTTTTAATTGAGAAAATGAAGAATTTTTAAATTGATTTTTCTAGAAATGGTGAAACGGTGCATCCTACTAAAATAAAGCAAGAGTACCTTTAAGTACTAGAATACCTCACAATTTAATAATCCAGTGTCAAAAATGCTTAAAAGTTAAAGACAAAAAATTAAGTGATAAAATAACCGTTGCCATACCCAAAACGGGCGCCCATGACCGGTACTAGAAATTTGTAATTAATGGAATCGATGTATCTCTAGTAGATAAATAAGCGTACACGTTTTCGTTTTTCTAAATATAAGCGTTCTGGAGATATGTAAGAAAAACTAATTCCAAGACGCCATCTTCAAAGAGCTCTAGCTTCCTTAGGAAGCATTTTCGTACTAGGTGAATTGGGTTAAATTGTCTTATAATTATCTGAGGAATCTCCCGTTTTCGTTTGTCGGTAGAGTTTCTGGACATCCTGTATAAAAGTAATAATTATGTAATAAAAATACTGGTGTGAATAATACCTGTACAAAGCTCTTGTAATTTTAATTCCTTCTTTTAATTTAACAATTTTTCAATTTCAGATTTCTTTTCCAAACTGATTAAACGAGCATTAAGGAAATCTTCTACCTCTGAAGACGCAGAAGATGGCACCGATACTGAACAACACGATTCTCTGCCGTATGACACAGTAGTAAAGCACCCACCAAAACCCATGAAACCATCGTTTTCTTGGGGAAGCACAGACTTTCAGAATGTGGCACTACGTGCTCTACAACTGAAGAAAAATAAACCTGAGATACCAGTACATATAAATGAAAGTAAACATGAACAGAAGCATGTTCATATCAGTGAAAAGCCAGTTGTTAGCGTGAAGACGATAGATCCGTATAAACCTACTAGCATTTTCAACGAACCGTCTACATCAAGAGGTTTTATTGGGACAAACAGAAGTTTTAGAGATTTAATTTCTCATATTAAGGAAGAACCAGCAAATATTACCAAGGAAATCTCTACCAATAATACAGTTACTAAACCACATGATTCTGAGACCAGTAAAAAAGATTCTAATTCCAAAACTACCAGACAGGATTCTGAATCATCTAATTGGTCTGATGGTATTCCAGTAATAACCATAAGTAAAACTGATAGTGACGAAAATATGTTGAGAGTCATTGAGGAACCTCCAGTAGATAAAAGTGTCTCTAATACTGATAACACCAATGTGGTATTTAGGCCTAAAGTCAAATGTGTTCTTAAGAAACAATCCACGGAGTTTGATGAAGATACAATTGTGTATTTTAATAACGATATAGAGAAGAATATATCCATGGAAAATGCAATAAAAGCAGTAGCTGAGGAAGATGTAGAAGTAGAAAGCCTTACTATAGATACTCTGCAGGAAGATGATAAAAGTGATGAAGTATTCACTGATAAATCATCTTCTGACACTGAACCTAAAGAAAGCAGCACCGATACTGTTTTGGAGGCACCATTAGATAAAGAAGAGTAGTTGTAGCAGACATTATTATTGTTTGAAATGTAGTAAATGTTTATATTTAAAAAATACATAAATATACCAAAATATGATATTTCAAATATATTGTAATGTTTATTAAAAGTAATTAATATTATTTATATATTTGTTCGTCTACCTACATAAACGTCGTAAAGAACAAAAAGACCTCAGAATAATGAAAATAAAAATTTATATCAGGAAGTAAAAATTATCATAGTGACCAACCGTTCGCTTGATGTCGTTAGTCCATTTGGTTTGAGATCCCCCTCTACTTCTCTTATTTGCTCTTGGTCGCCGTTCAACAATTCGCTTCGTCTATTTGTCTTCCAGTATTTCTATGTGTCCTACCCAGTTCCATTTTAACATGGCAATTTTTGAATTACATCTGTTACTTATATTAGTATTTTTATTTTTTCAAGTATGTTACCTTCGGGGGAAAGCTCGGTTATTCCGGTACTATTACTATTGTGTTGCCTTTGTTTTCTAGGTAATCACATAGTATTTTCCATTCCTATTTGTTGTTCTGTCATGCCAGTTTGGGGATCTTGCATTTAGACCTATTATTATTGTTATATATCAGCTCTAAGCTGTTTCTTGAGTGCAAGGACAGGGTTAACTTAGTATGGGTACCGGGATACATATGTATGGAGGGGAACAAACGGGGTAAGATGGGGCTCATCCACTCTGCCTGTGGCACCCGAACTTGTGATTAGGGTGCTCTTCAGTACTGGTCGGGGTAATCTTAAGGAGCTTTTTTTGCGGAGGTTTCAGGACTCCTGTGCCAGTTGTGGAGGTATGAGACAGGCTAGGGCCATCCAAAAGTCCAGTCTCACAGCTAACTTCTTCTTCTATACGGTAGAAGAGGCTCCCTGGTGGTCAGTATGCTCACTGGCCTCTGTAGACTCAGGCGGTACTTTCATCTGTTTGGATTGGCGGATGGCCCACGGTGATAAGGAGGAGCAAACCTCATCACATTGAAACGATACGATAAACTACTCCAGATAATTAAAATAATATAGAATAATAATACTTAAATCATCCATGATAGCCATCGTTCACCCTGGCTTAGCTCAGTCTCCAAAGGTCTCCCAATCTTATAAATATGAACCATGAAAATTTGGATTGGAAGCAAACGAAACAATACTTTAACTAATCATGTTTACTGTTCAATAAATATTGTCCGATGGTAACTCCTTGATGTCGAATGGTACTGCTGTTGGCGACTGGCCCTGGGGTCTAAGATGTTGCATTCCACCAGGCCTACGGATGTTGGTTGGTCGTTGCAGTCTAGATGATCATTATGTTCTTAGTCTTGTAGTGGCATCACTGTTGATAGAGGCTTAGGTTCCCGAAGGGGAAAGGTTCAGTTTATTTTCAAAAACTAGAAGGTAAAATACATATCAGACATCAAGAAGTAGAGAAACCAAAGTGTGCCAAGTCTTCCATTCTTTAAGAAATAATCAGAAAGAGTAGCAAATGGCAAGAATAAATTAAATGGAATTATTAATGGATTGATTACTACTAGTTAAAATTACTTGATCTCTACATGCATATTATATGTCAGTTAAAAAAGAAGTATTTAAAACTGACCATGAGGAAGATGGAGGTTAGAAAAAAAACATTATAAAAACTATGAATGTAACGGACAATAATCAATACAAGAAAATACAATATTTAATTTCTTACCATAAGACATATGTGAAAGTCTAGAAATAAATGAAGGTGTTATGGGCTCATCTATGTAAATAAATTAATTTTGCCCTTTCCATTATTGTCACTGTCATTGAAATATGACAGCGCAAAGTATAAGGAGATGGACAACCATGTTCCGTATTAAAAGACATATACCTACAGAGTAAGAATATATTATGAAGTAATGATGATTTAGATGTTAGATGAAAAGAGATATAGTAGATAGAGGATAACAAAAGAGGGCGCCAAACAGGTTTTTAACGGGAAAATAAGTTAAAACGAATACAGAAGATAATTATTAATACAATCTTAAAGAAAATAGAATAAAATAATTATTTAAAAATAAAATTTCAAAGATGTGACGTTTGTAACGTTACAACATATCCTCTGCAAGTGTCCGGCATTAGCCTATCAGAGGTGGCAGAACATGAATTCGGCCTTTATGCAGCAAAGCGAGGTGAAGGAGTTGCCCTTGAAGAGATTTGTGACTTTCTATGAGATAATAAGGTTGCTGAACGATTAGACGTTAGGATTTGCGAGCTCAGATTTGCAGCCCCTGCTGATTCTGGTCCTTAAGAGCAAGTTCTTATGGACCTAGTCCTCATGATAGGGATGATAAAATGGACCCGTCATAAGAGGTCTAAGTGTCTGAAGGACTCACAAGTGGGCCTTGCCCCGATGCACCCTACCATACCAACTGTCAAGAAACTTACGACTTTATTATTTTAAATTAAAGCGAACTTAATTATTTTACCTATACACATCAGTAACTAGATAATTTCGAACATTTAGGGCATTTTCGTTTACTTTTCTACCAACACTGCAATCCAAACTTTATAGAAACCAAGCCATTTCAATATTTTTTTTATCAGTAATATATTATGGAAGGTACTCTTTTGTGGCGCGATTTACTTCAAATTTAGCAAATATTGTGGAAAAATTTTTCAAAATAAGACTATAGTTTTATTTTCCATCAAAATGAAGATACATTTTTCCTCCACGTAATATTCATATCAGCTCTTTTATAGCTGGAATAGTGTATGCGATGCGCCACTCATTTTTATAGAGTTTAGTGGTTTTTTATTCCTGTTTGGTATATGACCGGTATATATTTGCATGGACATAATACAATGTACATTCAAGATCCTCGGAATGAAGCAATCAACTCGCTATTTTCAAAATTCGTTAATCGGCATATTAACTGAATTACTGAAGCTCTCTAGTCGGCGATCTCGTTCCGCATAGCAGAGGTCGCAATCCGTAATCCCGCAACTTATCGGTCCATATATCTAAACATTTGCATACGCCGCGCGCTAGAATGGACAGGAACTCATCTTTAACTCGCCGAGTTCAAAAATAAGGTGTGCATCGCATAAAGCCGATAGGCCGCCGTATTTTAAGCCGATGTCTTGATGTGTCCCAAAACCGTAACAACTCTTTTACACCGTGTTTTTATTTTTACTGCAAGCGATGAAAAGAGATACCTACAAGTTTAAATCAGGATATGCACGAGCTTGATGACATTTAGGTACTATGAGAGTAATGAGTGTCAGTTTTGTGGTGTGGATTTTTATTTGTTATGTGGTTGGTGTAAGTGTTCTGGCATTTAGTGAATCACCGGTATCAGAAACAAAACTATCCAAGTGTTATGACGACTTTAACAGGCCTCAGGTAATTATTTTTTCTATAATGTTAATATATTAAACAAATCTAGACAAAAATTTGGTTGACATAACAGTCCAAATTCCCAAACTATAACTTCCCAATTAGATAAATTCAAAAATACAGCAAAAACAACATTATTTTAAAAAATTCTCAGAATTTTTTAAAATAATCTTTCTGAGAGCGATTTCCGGAGTTAGTCTAGTCGCAACATAGGGGGTCCCGTGGACACTTTTTAGGGGGTATTATAGGTTTTTTGGGTCGCTGAATCCAATGGAAGTGGTCTGGAAGCCCAAATATGGTGCGTTTAATTGTTATTAACAAATTATGGTAAAATTAGGTGATTTTCAGGAATTATTAGAAGCCCTGTAAATAAATTGATAGTGTTAAGGTCATCTCTGGTGTATTTTTGGTCGCTGAATCGAATGCGACTAGTCGAGATTACTCAAGATAAGTTATTATTTTGTTAATAACAAAATAATTGTTTATTCGCCGAAAAGCTCGAAATGCATTATCTATAGCAAGTTTGTAGTCTTTTTCATAGTATTTTTATACGCAAAATCGATTGTCACTAGTCGTGATAGCTTAAACCACGTTCCAACTTTGTTATTAATAAATTATTGCAAAAATAATGGTTTATAGTACGTTTACTCACGGTTTTTGCTCTAAATTAAAAAAAAACACATGGAATGACATGAAATTTGGCATGCACGTAGCTAACGTGTCAAACAAAACAAGTGATATTGCGCCGATGTGTGTATTTACCCTGGGGGTGAGTTTCACCCCGTGTCAGGAGTGAAAAAAGAAACCTTTAAAATAAGTCCGGAATTGGATAAACTGATCAATTCTAAGCAACTTTTGTTTTATACAGTTTTTTCACTAAGTCAATAATTTTCGAGTTATTTGCGAGTGAATATGTTCATATTTCAACAAAAAAAAAACAAAAATAACTCGAAAAGTATTGACTTAGGGAAAAAATTGTTTAGAACAAAAGTTGCTTAGAATCAACCAGTTTATCCATTTCCGGACTTATTTTAAAGGTTTCTTTTTTCACCCCCGAAAAGGGGTGAAATTCACCCACAGGGTAAAAGCAGACACCGGCACAATATCACTTGTTTTGTTTGATATGTTAGCTACGTGTGTGCCAAATTTCATGTCAATCCAAGTGGTTTTTTTTTAATCTAGAGCAAAAATCGTGAGTGAACGTACTACAGTGTGTCCACGATTGGGGTGCCCAAGAGGAAAAACTTTTTTATTTTCAATTTTAGCGAAAAATATTATTCTTGATAAAAAGTTTTGCTTGTTCTAAAACCCCATAAAACGAAATAAAATTCAAGTTTTACAAATCCTGTTTAATTTTGTAGTCAATTTTATGTAAATCCCTATATAGTCCAGAAAGCCACTGAGCATCCGCTAGGAAAAATATTCTAATTCGGATTTTTTGCACAATCTTACTCAAAAAGGACTCCTTTTAACAAATTTCCATCCAAGACCAAAAGGTGGTCAAAAATTTTTTAAACGTTTTTTTTTGTTTTTTTCCTAAAATTAGTTTTATTGCACGGAAAAAAGTTTTTTTAGGTTTTTTGGATCATTCCAAACAGAAAAGGTCTTTAGTGACTTTTTTCTAAAAATGATAGTTTTTGACATATAAGCGATTAAAAATTGAAAAATTGCGAAATCGGCCATTTTTAACCCTTAAAGACTATGTGGAAAACTAAAAATTTGAATGTTGCCAAGGTAGGTAGATATTCTTTAAACATCGATTGATGAAATCCCGAAGAGTTTTTTTCAATACAATATTCAAAACTCCTTTGTTTTTTAATTGCGAATCAAGCGTGCGCGACACTATTTTCCACCGACAGTATGGTGCTAATGAAAGGAATAAAATCGTTATTTCGAAAATCGGCGACTTTAAGGAAAAATCCCGAAACAGGTCGATTTTTATTTTTAAGTTATGATATTGTGGCATATATGGTATACTAGTGACGTCATCCGTCTGGGCGTGATGACGTAATCGATGATTTTTTTAAATGAGAATAGGGGTCGTGTGGTAGCTCGTTTGAAAGGTTCTTCAATTCTCCATCAAGTAATGTAAACATTTACATAATTTTTTATACAGGGTGTCCTTCTACTTCTTTTTTGTTAAATAATTAAATTTAATAAAAATTTTTTGGACACCCTGTATAAATAATTATGTAAATGTTTATATTACTGAATAGAGAATTGAAGAACCTCTCAAATGAGCTAGCACACGACCAGCACTAGTATACCATATATGCCACAATATCATATTTTAAAATTAAAAATGGACCTGTTTCGGGTTTTTGTCTTCAAGTCGCCGGTTTACGAAATAACGAATTTATTCCTTTCATTTGCACCATACTGTCGGTGGAAAATAGTGTCGTGCACGCTTGATTAGCAATTAAAAAACAAATGAGTTTTAAATATTGTATTGCAAAAAACTCTTCGGGATTTCATCAATCGATGTTTAAAGAATATCTACCTACCTTGGCAACATTCAAATTTTCAGCTTTTCACATAGTTTTTGAGGGTTAAAAATGGCCGTTTTCGCAGTTTTTCAATTTTTAATCGCTTATATGTCAAAAACTACCATTTTTAGAGAAAAGTCACTAAAGACCTTTTCTCTTTGGAATGATCCAAAAAACCTAAAAAAACTTTTTTCCGTGCAAAAAAAAATAATTTTAGGAAAAAAACAAAAAAAAACGTTTAAAAAATTTTTGACCACTTTTTGGTCCTGGCAACATGCAAATTTGTTAAAAGGGGTCCTTTTTGAGTAAGATTGTGCAAAGAATCCGAATTAGAATATTTTTCCTAGCGGATGCGCAGTGGCTCTCTGGACTAATAAATTTTTGCACCAAGTTCGAAATCGTAACAATAATCTAGTGTTGCCAAGCCACAATATAGCTTGGTAACTGTCAACTCCGATAAATAATTTGTGAATTGTCATTTTTTTTTTCGACAATGTTAAGCGTTCAAAAAAGAATTTATCTTGTGATCAATTTTGTTGTTAAAATTATTGGATCAATAATTATGTAATTATTAAATAAGTAATTGGATGTTTCAAGGAGAACGACAAAGTTTGGTTTCATAATCCAAGGAAGCGAAAGGGTTGTTCTCCCAAGTTACTATTGTTACAATTTCGATTTTAGTGCAAAAATTTATTGGGATTTACATAAAATTGGCTACAAAATTACGCATGATTTGAAAAACTTAAATTTTATTTCGTTTTATGGGGTTTTAGAACAATAAAAACTTTTTATCAAGAATGACATTTTTCGCTAAAATTGAAAATAAAAAAGTTTTTCCTCTTGGGCACCCCAACCGTGGACACATGTATAAACCGTTATTTTTGCAATAATTTATTAATAACAAAGTCGGAACGTGGTCTAAGCTATCATGACTAGTGGCAATCGACTTAGCGTATAAAAATACTATGACAAATACTACAAACTTGCTGCAGGTATCGCATTTCGAGCTTTTCGGCGAATAAACAATTAATTTGTTATTAACAAAATAAGAACATATTTTGAGTAATCGCGACTAGTAGCATTCGATTCAGCGACTAAAAATACACCAGAGAAGACCTTAACACTATCAATTTATTTACATACAGGGCTTCTAATAATTCCTGAAAAACGCCTAATTTTACCATAATTTGTTAATAACAATTAAGAGCACCACATTTGGGCTTCCAGACCACTTCCATTGGATTCAGCGACCCAAAAAACCTATAATACCACCATCAAATCGCGGCGGTCTAAAAGTGATGCGCACGGGACCCCCTATGTTGCGACTAGACTAACCTCGTGTTAGTCGAGGTGGACCTCGACACGTTAAATATTTAAAAATGTTGTTTTAATAACACCAATAATTGTGGTTTTTTTTTTTTTTTTCTTTGGAGTTGTATGACTACGGGCCCTTCAAAGCTCATTCGCCGATTCACCAATTTTGCTCATTTATTTTACAATAATATTTTCCTATACTTATCTACTCAACATTTTCTATCCTACTTATTCTACATACTTTATAAGGAATGACCACTGATCAGTTGGAATACCACATCAGGCAAAAACACAGTTTTACTTATATATTGTAATAGATTTTAATTTCGGTCTTTACGTTAGTTAGTTTATAATTTGATTTTTATATTTTTAATATGTTCTATAAATAATTGCATTAATTCTGTATTATTAATTTGTGATAATATATATGTTAAATTTATTGGGTGTGTTATATCTTTACAACTGTATAATTTACTTATAAACATATTTATTTTTATTTGTATTAGAGGGCAATTTAAAATCATATGTTCAGCATCACCTATTTCTCCACATTGACAATATGGATTGTCTCTTAAATGAATTTTATGTAGATATGTTGGAATCAATGCATGGTTAAATCTTAACCGGCATATTTGTCTCACTGCGTATTTTGGAAGAGTTGTCATTGCAAACCATGGTCTTGATGGTATTGTACATTGGATTTCTTTATAGTACATACCTTTTTTAATTTCCTCAAATTCTTTGCTCCAGATGGTTTTATATATATTAGTGCTAATATTTTTAATTTCTTGAGGTGTACATTTGTAGTCAATATATATCCCTTCTTTTAGAGCCTGCTTAGCTAAGGAATCCACCAGTTCATTACCCATAATTCCGCTGTGTCCTTTGACCCACACTAACCGTATTTTTTTTAAATCTGTATTTAATTTGTTAATATTTTTGATTATTTCCAAAATAATATAATTTACTTTGGAAGTTATCTTCAGGTGCTTTATTTTTGACAAAGCGCTTTTACTGTCACTTATTATAACAATTTCTGAATTTGTGACAATATGTTGACAATACTTCAAGGCTTCTAGTATACCTATTAACTCCGCCGAATATATGTTTGTGTTTATATTTAATTTTACCATTTTTTTATACTTAACTTGTGGATCATATATTGCACAGGCTGTTCCCTCCTTGTTTTTTGATGCGTCTGTATAAATTTGATATGAATTTGGTACTAATTCTTTTACATCTGTTTCAAACATTAGATTTCTTATTTGATTTGGATATTTCGAATAATCTCGAAGGAAATTTATATCTATTTTCATCGTTTCTTCGAATTTATAGGTATAGCTTAGGTTTATTGATGTAGTGTGAATATTTTCCTTGTACTTAGCCAATTGTCTATAGCATTCTGCAATACAAGGTGTTTTCTTTTTTTGTCAGTATTTATTCATTAAATCTTGTATTGACAATCGATGAATTTTTTCAATTATATTGGATTCTTTATGAAGTAATTGTGGTTTAATCCCATATTCATTCACTCATTCATTAGGCGTTACAATCCGTACGGATTATAGTTATAGCTAACGCCATGGCCTTCAAAATCCTATTCTTGAGTGATGTAGATTATTCTTATTCCTCTATACGTCATTTATAGTTTGCTGCGTGTCTTTGCCGCTGTCGTGACTCTTTTCGTATCTTCCTGTCTTTGCACTGAACTTGCCAGTCTATAAAACTCATTGTTCTTATATATTTTTCTACATTTTCCAGCCGTCTTCTTCTAGCCCTTCCTGTACACCTGGGTCATAGTAGTGTCCAGGTAGTTATCCTTCTCAGCATATCTGAATGTGGGAGTCTCTGTATCTGTCTTGTCCATACTAAGCGAATAGATTGTATATAGGTATGTGACTATATTATGTTCTACATTTAATTCTTTTTCAATTTCGGCATTTGTTTTCATTCTTCGTTCTCTTTTTCTTTAAAATATCAGAAGGCTATCTTCCCCTTTCTTGTTAATCGTCGTTATCTCCATCTCATATATAACAACATGTCTTATCTTGGTCTTGCACAAGTTCATCGTTGTTCTTATTTGCTTCTCAGCAGATTTCTAGTCATTCCATATGTTTTTTACCTTTCAGAATTCTTTCCCCTGTTCTCTCTTTTCTGGTATTCGCTAACTGTTACTCCTAACTAACTAAAGATGTATACAATTTCAAAATGGTTCTGTTCTTATTGGATATTTTTGAGTTGTTGTGTCGTCCTTCACTATCGTCATGTATTTTGTTTTGTATTGGTTTATCTCTAACCCTATTATCTTTGCTTTCTTATCGAATTTTTTAATTGCTCTAATAAGTGTCATCTTCGCTATGATGACTAGATCATCTGCGTATGCTACTACTTGGAGAATCTGTAGTAATATTTTTGTTAACACAGTTTGTCTTCCTTATTATTTCTTCCATTATCAGGTTAAACAGTGTCGGGGAGGTAAAGGCACCTTGTTTCACGCCTTTTTTCACTTAGATCCTCTTGGAAGTTCTTCCAGTAAAGCTGATATTTGCTTTGGTATTCTTTAGACACTATTAGCATATGTCTTCATTTTTCTGAGATTCCAAGATGCTCTAGTTCTTTCATCATTTTCGTCCGATTAGTTGTACCAAAAACGTGTTTGAAGTCTATCAATAGTACGTGCATTCCTTTGATCTTTTCTCTATTTTTATCTATCGATCTCTCCGGCCTGGACCCGTTTTGGTATTCTCCAATTCGTTCAGCGCATGATTAAGTCTCATTCATAGTATGTTCACTAGTATTTTAAGTCATTTTGATGTGTCCCAAAACCGTAACAACCCTTTTACACCGTGTTTTTATTTTTACTGCAGGCGATGACAAAATCAGGATATGCACGAGTTTGATAATATTTAATACTATGAGAGTAATGATTGTCAGTTTGGTGGTGTGGATTTCTATTTGTTATGTGGTTGGTGTAAGTGTTTTTGCATTTAGTGAATCACCGGTATCAGAAACAAAACTATCCAAGTGTTATGATGACTTTAACAGGCCTCAGGTAATTTTTTTTTTATATATAATGTTAATATATATTAAACAAATCTAGACAAGAATTTGGTTGACATAACAGTCCAAATTCCCAAACTATAACTTCCCAATTAGATAAATTCAAAAATACAGTCAACAATTCAAATAACACCAAGAATTGTGGTTTAATCCCATATGCATTCACTCATTCATTAAGCGTTACAATCTGTACGGATTATAGCTTTAGCTAAAGCCGTGATGTTCAAAATCCTATTCTTGAGTGATGTAGATTATTCTTATTCCTCTATAATGTCATTTATAGTTTGTTGTGTGTCTTGGCCGCTGTCGTGATAGTCTAAGAGCTAGTGAACCCTCCGACTAACGGTCTTCCTGTAAGGCTAGAAATTTGTATAGTGATAATGCATAGCACATTAAGGCCAAAAACTATGACCTGGCAAGCATCAGCCCTGCACGTGTATCTACCAGGTGAATCGAAAAGTGCAAATTTAGGAAGTAAAATAAACTTTCTCCTGTAAAGTTTAATTTAAGTATGTGTTTGAGTAAGTCATTTAGAGTAAGGTCTTTGGTGATTTTTCTCTTAAGTTAATAGTTTTTGTTATATAAGCGATTAAAAATTTTGAAAATTGCGAAATTGGCCATTTTTAACCCTAAATCGGACATTTAACTAAAAATTTTAATGTTGCCAAGATAGGTAGATATTCTTTAAACACTGATTGATGAAATCCCGAAGAGTTTTTTACAATACATTATCTAAAACGCCTTTGTTTTTTAATTGCTAATCAAGCGGGCGCGACACTGTAGTATAAATGAGGACGTTTGAGTTTGCATAAATTCATTATCTCGAGAATGGACAAATCTGAAGAGAGATCCTCAGATAGGTCGATTTTTACTTTTAAATTAAGACTTTTGGCATATACAGTTTGTCCCTGTAAGTTGTATCCATATGGAAAACTTTTTTATTATTAATTTTACGAAAAAAAGTTATTCTTTATAAAAAGCTCTGCATGTTCCAAAACCGAAGATTTAACCATCAAATATCAATTTTTTTTAATATTATACGAGGTATGTCAAAAAGTTTGAATTTCACTCAAGAGTAAAGTAGCTTTATTTTTCACAATATTGAAAATTGCTATTATGAAAAGTTGTTTGGAATTAAAAACTGTATTCTAGTATGCAATTACATCCTTCTACTTGAAAAAAATTTTTTTTGAAAAATTATGGATAACTAACATTATTTTCAGTTATTTTAATTCAGATAACTCTTTTATTATTAATTTTACGAAAAAAAGTAATTCTTAATAAAAAGTTCTGCATGGTCTAAAATCTAAAATACAACCATCTTATGTCAAATTTTATCAATTTTATACGAGGTATGTCAAAAAATATGAATTTCGCTCAAGAGTAAAATACGTTTATTTTTCACAATATCGAAAATTGTTATTATGAAAATATATTTAGAATTAAAAACTATGTTTCAGTATGTAATTACATCCTTCTAATTGAAATATTCTGAACTATAAAGGTACTTTACTTTTGATCTAAATTTATCTTTTTTGACATACCTCGTATAAAATTGATAAAATTTTATATAAGATGGTTGTATTTTAAGTTTTAGACCATCCAGAACTTTTTATTAAGAATCACTTTTTTTCGTAAAATTAATAATAAAAGAGTTATCAGAATTGAAATAACTGAAAAAATAATGATAGTTATCCATAATTTTTCAAAAAAAAATTTTCAAAAAAAAATTTTTCAATTAGAAGGATGTAATTGCATATTAGAATATAGTTTTTAATTCCAAACAACTTTTCATAATAACAATTTCCAATATTACGAAAAATAAAGCTACTTTACTCTTGAGTCAAATTCAAACTTTTTGACATACCTCGTATAATATTCAAAAAATTTGATATTTCATGGTTAAATCTTAGGTTTTGGACCATGCAGAGCTTTTTATAAAGAATAACTTTTTTTCGTAAAATTAATAATAAAAAAGTTTTCCATATGGATACAACTTACAGGGACATACTGTATATATATATATATATATAAAATACTTGATATATATATATTATATATATATATATATATATATATATATATATATATATATATATATATTTAGCTATATCATACTGATGACGACTAATAAGTCAGAAACACGTGTGTATGGGTGCATTCCATCTTGTGCATAATTTGTTTTATATATATATATATATATATATATATATATATATATATATATATATATATATATATATATATATATATATATAATACTAGTGACGTCATCCATCTGGGCGTGATGACGTAATCGATGATTTTTTTAAATGAGAATAGGGGTTGTGTGATAGCTCACTTGAAAGGTTATTTAATTCTCTATTCAGTAATATAAACATTAACATAATTATTTATACAGGGTGTACAAAAAAAAATTCTTCTTTTTGTCTAAATTAATTTATTAAAAATTTTTTTTTGTACACACTGTATAAATAATTATGTTAATGTTTATATTACTGAATAGAGAATTAAATAACCTTTCAAATAAGCAATCACACAACCCCTACTCTCATTTAAAAAAATCATCGATTACGTCATCACGCCCAGATCGATGACGTCACTAGTATTATGTATATGCCAAAAAGTCCTAATTTAAAAATAAAAATCGACCTGTCTGAGGATTTCTCTTCAAATTTGCCCATTCTCGAGATAATGAATTTATGCAAACTCAAACGTCCTCATTTATACTACAGTGTCGCGCCCGCTTGATTAGCAATTAAAAAACAAAGGGGTTTTCGATATTGTATTGCAAAAAACTCTTCGGGATTTCATCAATCAATATCTACCTATCTTGGCAACATTGAAATTTTTAGTTAAATTTCCGATTTAGGGTTAAAAATGGCCGATTTCGCAATTTTCAAAATTTTTAATCGCTTATACAGGGTGTCCAGAAACTCTACCGACAAACGAAGACAGGAGATTCTTCAGATAATTTTAAGATAATTTAACCCAATTCACTTAGTCCGAAAATGCTTCCTAAGGGAGCTAGAGCTCTTTGAAGATGGCGTCTTGTAATTAGTTTTTCTTAAATACCTCCAGAACGTTTCTATTTACAAAAACAAAAATTGGTACGATTATTTATTTTCAATATATAAATCTAATCCATCCATTGCAAATTTCTAGTACCGATCATAGGCGTCCGTTTTGTGTAGCGCAACGGTTATTTTATGGCGTAACTTTTTTATCTTTAACTTTTATGCATTTATTACACTGGATTATTAAATTTTTAAGTATTCTAGTGCTAAAAGGTACTCTTGTTTTAAATCGGTAGGACACCCCGTTTTCTAGAAAAATCGCTTTGAAAATTTTTCGCTTTTTGAATTTAAAAAAAAAATAAAAAAAAACTGTTTAGAAAGACGAAAACTGGTACATTTATTTATATTCCAGAGATAAATCGATTTCATTAATTGCGAATTTCTAGTACTGGACATAGGCGTCCGTTTTGAGTAGGTCAACAGTTATTTTATAGCATAACTTTTTTGTCTTGAATTTTTGAGCATTTTGACACTAGATTATTAAATTATGACGTATTCGAGTACTAAAAGTTACTCTTACTTTATGTTGGTAAAATACTTTGTTTTTTGTTGAAAAGTTCTTTCAATTTTTTTTTCAAATTCCAAAAACGAAAAACTTTCAAATCAATTTTTATAGAAAACGGGGTGTCCTACTGACTTAAAGCAAAAGTACCTTTTAGTACTAGAATACCTCACAATTTAATAATCCGGTGTCAAAAATGCATAAAAGCTAAGAACAAAAAAGTTATGCGATAAAACACCCGTCGCTCTACCCAAAACGGACGCCTATGACCGGTACTAGAAATTTGCAATGGATTGAATCGATTCATCTCTGAAAAGTAAATATGCATACCAATTTTCGTTTTTCTAAATAGAAGCGTTCTGGAGGTATTTACAGAAAACTAATTTCATGACGCCATCTTCAAAGAGCTCTAGCTCCCTTAAGAAGCATTTTCGGACTAGGTGAATTGGGTTAAATTGTCTTAAAATTATCTGAGGAATCTCCTGTCTTCGTTTGTCGGTAGAGTTCCTGCACACCCTGTATAGGGTGTTCCAAAAGTAGTGGAACGGTCGAATATTTCGCGAACTAAACATCGGATCAAAAAACTGAAAAATACGTTTTCAATCATTTTCAAAAATCTATCCAATGACACCAAACATCAATCCCACTACACCCCCTGAAGGTGGGGTGGGGGGTAACTTTAAAATCTCAAATAGAAACCCCCAGTTTTTCTTGCAAATTTGGATTCGTTACGTAAAAGTAGGCAACTTTTATTCGAGACATTTTTTCGAATTGTGGATAGATGGCGCTATAATTGGGAAAAACGATTTATCCTGATACCATAGATAAATTATAGAAACGGTCTAATATCTCACGAAATACACTTCCAAATGAGAAACCAAAAAACAGATTTTTAATCTTTTTCGGAAACCTATCGAATAACACCAAACATGACCCTCCAACCCACCCCCTGGAGGTGGGGTGGGGGGTAACTTTAAAATCTTAAATAGCAACCCCCACATTTTCAATTTCGGCATTTGCTTTCATTCTTCTTGCTCCGATTCTTGTTACAGTGGGGCCCAGTAGGCATAATTTTCATTATTTTCTTTAAAATTTCAGAAGGGTTTCCCCTTTCTTGTTAATCGTCGTTGTCTCCATCTCATCTTATATAACAACAACAACATGTCTTATCATGGTCTTGCATAAGTTCATCGTTGTTCTTACTTGCTTCTCAGCAGATTTCTAGTCATTCTCTACATCATTTCCAAATGAAATTATAAAAGAACAAGTAGAAAGGCTGACTACTAAATACGATAAAGACCCGCCATCAGGCTTTCACATTTCATTTGATCTTTATGAATAATTTCTGGTTTTAAAAATCTGCTTAGGTACAAACTAAAATTCAGAAAATAAAATCTGTTGAATAATTTACAGAGTTACTAATTGTAAAATAATAACCTTACATCCACTTTTCCGGAGGTAATAACAGCATGTTTTCTGTTTTTAAGCCTTCCATCCAGTAACTACTGACGTAGCTGAAAGAAGTTTTTCAAAATTATTGAAATTGATCAAAAACTACCTCTAGACTTCTATAGGACAGGAACGACCATCAGACTTATCGTTGCTGTCTATAAAATCTGAATATCCATAGAAATTTAAATATTTTTCAGCTATGGATGCTTTAATAAATAAGTTTGCCTTACAAAAGGCGAGAAAAAATCATTTTTAAATTATTTGGGTAATATATTATTGGCTTGTAGGAGCATTTGAATTTGTAATTATTTTTATACTCTATAACTATATTTTTTAATAAATAATATTTATTACTCTTACTAATATTACTACTCTAAAATTACTCTTAGGAAATGATTGGGTTTAATTTATAATGTTTTAGTCACACGAAGGTAATAGTCTAATATTTATTAAAAAAATTGGCGAAACTTCGTCTACATTCAAACGGTTTTTCGAACTAGTTTCTTAAAATTTAACTGCATAGATGACCAAAATGAAGTGAAAATATCAGTGGCGTAGCTAGCCCCGTATCAAACTTAATCGCGCGTCCTTTTTCCACGACTAATATGGGATAGTGCTAAAAAATGTTAAACAAAAGAAGCAAAAACGCTTGTATTGAACAACATATTATGTTGTTCAATACAAGCGTTTCTGCTTCTTTTGTTTAACATTTTTTTAGCACTATCCCATATTAGTCATATTATGTTATTCAATACAAGCGTTTTTACTTCTTTTGTTTAACATTTTTTTAGCACTATCCCATATTAGTCGTGGAAAAAGGCCGCGCGATTAAGTTTGATACGGGGCTAGCTACGCCACTGATATTTTCACTTCATTTTGGTCATCTATGCAGTTGAATTTTAAGAAACTAGTTCGAAAAACCGTTTGAATGTAGACGAAGTTTCGCCAATTTTTTTAATAAATATTAGACTATTACCTTCATGTGACTAAAACATTATAAATTAAACCCAATCATTTCCTAAGAGTAATTTTCAGCTTTCCAATATATTAAAAAAAATTGTGGCTCCATGAACCACTTTTAAAAATAAACTAAAATGTGGTATTGTAGAAAAATACGGATATTTTTATCAATAGAAAACTAGTTCATTCTAATTTATTTACTAAACATTTACTTGTTTACTTTATTATAATAACAATTTCGTTGGCTTTAAGATATCGTTGCTTAACGGTTCATTTATTTCAAAATATATTTTTTTACACTGTGAATAAAATAGGCCTTGGTTCATTATCTATTTTACCATGAATTTTCAGGAATGTAAAGAAATAGCAAATGCTATACAGCATGTCTCAAAAATGTAGGTAGTCTTTAATACAGGGTGTAACAAAAATACAGGTCATAAATTAAATCGCATATTCTGGGACCAAAAATAGTTCGAATGAACCTAACTTACCTTAGTACAAATATGCACAGAAAAAACAGTTATAGCCCTTTGAAGTTACAAATTGAAAATGGATTTTTTCGAATATATCGAAAACTATTAGAGATTTTTTATTGAAAATGGATGTGTGGCATTCTTATAACAGGAGCATCTTAACGAAAAATTATAGTGAAATTTGTGCTCCCCATAAAAGTTTATGGGGGTTTTGTTCCCTTAAACCCCCCCAAACTTCTCTGTATGTTCCAGAATAAATTCTATATTTTTAAAACTTTTTTGTCTCTTAGTATTTTTTCGATAAAACAGTTTTTATCGAGTTGCGGCTTCTTTTTTAATATGTTTACATAAATATTTTATGGGGGCTTTGTTCCTTTAAACCCCCCAACTGTTTGTGTACGCTCCAATTAAACTATTACTGCGATACCATTAGTTATACAAAATGTTTCTAAAACTTTTTTGCCTCTTTGTATTTTTTCGAGAAGGCACCTTTTATCGAGATATGGCTTCTTTTTTAATACGGTTCAAAATATACCTAAAAATGTAAATCATACATAAATTTTCATATTATTACCAATAGGTCTGGATCCCGCGTATGAAAAAAAAGTTGATTAATAGCAAGCTGAAAATTTGTTAATAGCTTAAGGGTGTCTAGTCGGATAAACTTTGATATATGGGAACACTGTAACAGGGGCAGTTTTAATTGTGGAACAGGTTAAAAATTTGGAACGGTCAGACCACGAAAGCGGCACATTTATTTTGTCCGACAGAACAGACCTAAACTCTCCGAACAGAGATTAAACTCTCATGCAAAAATCAGACTGCTATTTATCACCTGTCATAATTCCTGTCATTTGACATATTCTACATGTTCCACTCATTAAAACGCCCATTTGGTGATAAATAGCAGTCTGATTTTTGCATGAGAGTTTAATCTCTGTTCGGAGAGTTTAAGTCTGTTCTGTCGGACAAAATACATGTGCCGTTTTCGTGGTCTGACCGTTCCAAATTTTTAACCTGTTCCACAATTAAAACTTCCCCTGTTCCAGTATTCCCATGTATCAAAGTTTGTCCGACTAGACACCCTTAAGCTATTAACAAATTTTCAGCTTGCTATTAATCAACTTTTTTTTCATACGCGGGATCCAGACCTACAAGTCTCCATAATCGTACTTAACCATATACAAATATGTGGTGGATTTGACAAATATTCAAAATATCTCGATAAAAACTGACTTTTCGAAAAAGTAATAAGAGCCAAAAAAGTTTTAGAAATATTTTGTTTAAGTAATGGTACTACAATAATAATTTAATTGGAACGTACACAAAAGTTTGGGGGAGTTTAAAGGAACTAAACCCCCATAAAATTTTTATAGGGTGTCCAAATTTCACTATAATTTTTTCTTAAGATGCTACTGTCATAAGAATGCCATATGTCCATTTTCAATAAAAAATCTTTAATAGTTTTCGATATATTGAAAAAAATCGGTTTTCACTTTGTAACTTCAAAGGGTTGTAACTTTTTTTATATGCACATTTGTACTAAGGTAAGTTAGGTTCAATCAAACTATTTTTGGTCCCAGAATATGTGATAAAATTTATGACCTGTATTTTCGTTACACCCTGTATAATGTGAGGTAGCAGAATTGTAAATAATAAATAAACATCTTCATCTTTTTCTTCTTATTTCCTCAGTCCATCTTTGGTTTTGTGAGGTGTTCATCCATTTTTGTCTGCTGTTTTCCTGGTATCATAGTATGTATATTCCAGTCATTGACCGGCCTTGTTTTGTTTTTCCTTTCTACTGCTTCTACTTCAATGTTTACTTATCCCATCTACTAACATCATAGATGCAATTCATCTTTTATAGCAGGGGTCATCAATTAGTTTCCCTGAGGGTCCGTTTCGAAAACATATGACATCTGCGGGGTCCGGATTTATGCTGTCTGTGTTTGACTGTTCTGATTCGGTTTCTTTGTGGATTCTTGTTAAAAAATATCCCCTATAAACAAATCAGAAGGATGCTGGCGAAATTTTTGGGCTGAAATTGTTTAATATATTTTTTAACAAATTCAAAACATGACCTTTTTGCCCGCGAAAATATGTTTTTAACATTTTTGGGTCATCTTAAATACAAAAGATTCTGTCATTTTATCAAAACTTAAGAGTTTTCAAGCATCGCAAATGCATATTTTCGCATTTGTCAGATTTTAAATCGCTTATAACTCGAAAACTATCAACTTTTCAGAAATACGACAAGAGACCTTTATTGTTTATAATTACCCAAGAAACCTAAAAATACATTCTTCGAGTAATCCGTTTAACGGTAAAATATTGCAATACCTCTAAATTTTAAAGAACCGCTTGAATTGACATGGAGCCCAAGAGGAACGAGAAGAAGAGGACGACCTAGAAGATCTTGGAAAAATGAAGTCGACGAAGCCATGTCTAAGAAAGGATTGGAAGACGGAGACTGGGAAGATCGAAAAAAATGGAAGTCCTGGCTGACGGAAGGGAAACGGCATTAGCTGTAGACAACCCTTTATATATATATATATATATATATATATATATATATATATTGAATTGACATGAAATTTGGCATACACATAGCTAACAAGTCAAAGAAAAAAAGTGATATTGTGCCGATATGTGCTTTTGCCCCGGGGGTGAAAAAATATTCGTCCAAAGTAAGTCCGGAAATGGATAAACTGACTAATTCTAATAAGAAACTTTTGTTCTATAGAGTTTTTTCACTAAGTCAATATTTTTCGAGTTATTTGCTAGTGAATATGTTCATTTTTTTCAACAAAATAACCACGCTTTGAGACGGTTTTTTGCAAATAACTTAAATAGTAAGTATTTTGTCGAAAAAAGATTCTTAACAAAAATATAGCCTGTAAAATATTTAAAAAAATGGTGTATATATCACGTCTGTATACCTAGTAGAAGCAGAGTTATAGCTAATTAAAAATAGATTCATATTCGTAAAATTTAAAATGGAATACTTTAACGTGAAATACCCAAAAATGAAGTACATTTCGGGGAAAACTTATTACAACTTATTTAAAGTGTTTAAAAAAGCTTCATTTTTGTTTCATAAAACAAATTTCTAGCATCAAAAGTAAACAAGTTACGCTCAAAATAAAGTTAGCGCCTTTTTTTTTGGTAAAAAAATCGGGAAAATCACCCCCTAATTAGTATCTCAAATGAATCGTTACGACTTCACAAGTTTCTTGACTCGCGTATGTATTGTTTATATGACCTGTAAGTTTTATCGGTTCAAAGTCCTTATTTTTGAAAGGGCTGTAGTTAAAAGGGGTTGAACGAGTCACTGATCACGAATGTATGCAAATTTAGAAACACCAAATCTTAATCAATTTTTGTCTAACAGAAAAACAAAAAAATACATGATATTCAGAAAAGCAATGCTGACTTATTTTTGTTTTTCGAGATTTTTGGTATCTCTAACAATTTTTAAGTTATTTTAAAAAAAAGTCATATTTTTCTAAATTAAAATTTTTAAAAATTTCACTTTAAAACCAAATTTTTTCAAAAATAAGCACTTTGAATCGATGATACTTACAGATCATATAAACCCAACATAAGTAAAATAATTTATGGAGCGGTAACGATCTATTTCATTTAAGTTGCTAATTAGGGGGTGGGTTTTTTTGCCAAAACAAAAGGGACCAACTTTATTTTGAGCGTAACTTGCTTCAATTTAATGATAAAAACTTTTTATAAAAACAGAAATAAAGCTCTTTTTAAACACTTTAAAAAAGTTATAATGTGCTTAATAAGAATGTGCGTAATAATGTGCCAAAAAGTGCTTAATTTTTTGGATATTTCACTTCAAATTATTCTATTTGAAAATTGGTGAATATGAACCTATTTTTCATTGGCTATAACTCTGGCTTTACGAGGTCCAGAGACCTAACGCGTACACCATTTTTTTAACTTTTTTACAGGCCATATTTTTGCTAAGAACGTTTTTTTCGACAAAATACTTACTTTTTGAGTTATTTGCGAAAAACCGTCTAAAAATGTAGTTATTTTGTTGAAAAATGAACATCTTCACTCGCAAACAACTCGAAAAGTGTTGACTTGGCGAAAAAGTTCTATAGAACAAAAGTTACTTAAAATTAGTCAGTTTATTAATTTCCGGACTTATTTTGGACTTATATTTGTTCACCCCCAATAGGGAGTCACCCCCAGAGCAAAAGCACACATCGACACAATATCACTTTTTTTCTTTGACATGTAAGCTATGAGTATGCCAAATTTCATGCCAATCCAAGAGGTTCTTTAAAATTTAGAGCAAAAACCGTGAAAGAATGTACTAGAGGCAAAAAAGTAATTTTGAATTTGCTTAAAAAATTGTTTCACCCGGCACCCTTCTGATTTGTTTAAAGGGGAGAATTGTGAACAGGAATCCGCAAAGAAATCGAGTCAGAAACATTTTTATACGAAAGTGGCCTCACACATGGACTAATATGGAAAGGAAAACTAATAATATCTTATTGTTTTTTGGTTACTGTATACTACTCTCTAAGTTTTCCTGGTACAATAAATAAAATATAAATTCATTGTGTACTGTTTTGATGTTATTATCAGTATATTTTCAAAACAGCTGTATTGTAAATTGTTACTGAGAGTATTTTAAAAATTAGGAATTTAAATTTTGAATGCTAATGAAGTTTTTAGACATTTTCAATTTTGTAGAAAGAATTTAAAACAAATAATCATAGTACGAAATTCTAATTAACATGTTATCTTTTCTACATTAATTTCAATGAAAGGTGTTTGTAGCAAACTTATAAATCTGAAAATTATTTTAATTAAGTGCACATCTGAAAAGTACTAATACTTAACACATAGGGTAGCAGCACCATTTTTGGCCATCTTAAGGAATTTCTTGGCCTTAATACATCATTAAAAATCAAAAATTAGAGCTGCGGACTTGTAATTGAGCAAACGTATGACGTTAACTTTGTTTGATTTAATAGCCACTTACATTTGAAGTTAAATTATAAGGACATTTTGTTAGGTATTTTTAATTCAGAAAGCATATAAAAACTAACTTTGTACCATTTGTGACCACTTTGCTCCTAATGTGGTTTATTCAGAAACCATTTGTGGCCATTTGTTTAATTCTACATAGATAAGGATGATAGTTTCTAGTATTTTTAGTTACCTAACACATTTTTTTACTAAAGGTAGAAAAATTATATTTAATTACTAGAAATGTTAATAAAATTACATGAAAAGGATAGTAGTTTTAATAAAAAAAATTGTTATTACAACAGTTTTAATCAACACGAATTACTAAAATTTATAATATTTATTGATCTCTTCAACAAAAAAGTAACCCCTTGAATTTTTTTTTAAAGGTGGTTGAATTTCTTCCATTACCTCATCCTTTTCATACCAAATTTCATCCTTTTTTTGTGGCCACTTCCAATCATTCCCATAGTTTTCCATTGTGCTGATTAAAACCTTGCCATTTTTTTCGTCAGTAATTATTCCTGGGAAAAACTTACTTTCGTACTGTACAATTACGTATGTAGATACTTTGTCCGCAGTACATATGTCAAGAGGGTTCTCTTCAACTACATTCTGTATATTTTTGGCCTCCTCACAGACAGGTTCCTCCCCTGATTCTTGTGTGAGATTGGTCTTTTTTAACCCGTTTCCAATTACTTGTTTTACATCTTCAGGGGCCTTTACATTACTCACGGAAACTGTTTTGTTTATTAGTTCGGTTTTTTTTTAGTCTCTTTAGATTTTATCTTAATTCCATTTTTCCTAGAAGTTTTTTTTAGATTCTCTTCTTTACAAGCTCTTTTCGCCTCTTTGTCTTGCTTCTTTTTTTCTTTTTTTTCCATTTCAAGTTCTTTTTCTTTTTCTTTAGCCACCGCAAGTTCCAACCATGTATTACATGTTAGCACAGAAGGTAAGATTTCACGCTTTCTGGTTTTCTTGGAAATGTTTTCGTCACTGGGATAAATTAGAATGTTACTTAATAGGTCTACAGGCCTTCTTTTCGGAGTATAGACAATGGTAGTACCAACAGATGAAGTCATTAAGTCAACATTTGAAGGTATAGGCGAGTCCGTCAATTTATTAATAACACTGCTATTTTCCAATAGATCCATCGATTCATTGTCCATAACCACATCAGAATTTTTTGCTAACTCTTTATCTATTAACATTTCTGTAGCATTGTCTATGAAACTGCTTTCTTTAAAGGAAGGATTATTATACTCTGGAAAGTCAAATTCTACAATATTAGAGACTGTTGGAGTTGATGTTAGTACATTATTATCTTCCACTTCAATTACAATGGAATTGTCTACCATATAATGGTTAGGAATTTCCTCAGCCGACAATTTGCTGACACTCTCAATAGGGTCATGTAATAAATCTTCTTCGTTTTTAAACTGTACCCATATATTGTACAATGATTCATCAAAAGCATCGTATTTGGACTGTTTGAATTGTTTTAAAACGTCGGGATGAATTTTAGACTCCAAATATTTTAAATGTGTCAGACAAGTTTTCGTTTTGCTAGAGACTACTATGGGTTCTTTCTTTAATGTGATTTTAGAATAATCTACGTTATTAGCAGAAAACGGAAAAAGTCCACATGTTTTAAACCCATTTTGTAGAGATTTAGTAAAATCAGTTTCATCCATAATTTTTTGAAGGAGTTGTGGAATGTCATGTTTTTTGACATCTCTGCCGTTGTGAAATCTGTACATTTTTACTTCAGTTTTCCACTTACTTTTTAACGGAAAAAAGAAACTGACATCCAACGGCTGAAGGATGTGTGTCGTATTTGGATGTAAACACACAACTATAATTTTATTCTCAATGCACAATCGACTTAAAGGCAAACTTAAATGCGAGGAATGTCCGTCCAAAAAAACTATAATCGGCAACGCAATATTACTTTCGTGAATAAAAGGAATAAACACATTTGAAAAGTATTCGTAAAAACACTTTGATGTCATCCATCCTTTGGGTGATTTTCCAACTCCCCAGTCTCTTGGAATATTTTTGCAGATCTTCTCAGGAAGCCGATCATATTTAAAAAGTGTAAGGGGTGGTGCCATTTTCCCTAAAGCATTTGCTGTTATTAAAGTGGTTATATTTTCTTTGTCCGAGGAGGATGAAGTATTGTAAACTGGAAGACCTTTCTCCGCTAAAATTAAACCGCCTTTTGGACATAAATAGAAAGACGTCTCATCCATATTCCAGATTCTTGCCGGATCATCCAAAACATGCTTATCATCTCCAAGTAAATCCAAAGTTTCTTTGAACCAGTTTCGGATTTTTTCTTCAGTAATTAATGATCTGGCTCTATTTATGTATTCAGACTGCTTTAATGAGAGTTCTGGAAATCTACGCATAAATAGATGAAACCACTTCCTCCCAGGAGTATTTGCTTTAAAAGGGGTTTTTAGTTGACTGTCTTCTACCAATTTTTTTATTGAAAAATAAAGGCCTTCTCGACAAATAGGAAAACCCATTTTAGCTGTAGTTTTGATCCAGTGTACCAGCCGATCTTCTATGATCTTCCCTAAAACTGGACTTCTTCCGACTTTGCCTGATGTTTCTGGAGCTCTTCCACTTAACTTATTGCGTATTGTGGAACGGGGTACTTCATACAAATTACATGCTGTACTTACTTTCATTCCACCTCGAATAGCTTCCAATGCATTCTTTACTTGCTGAGGTTCGTATTGAATAAATGTTCGTTTTGGTCGTTGTCGTACATTATTATTTTTTTTCTTGATTTCAATTTTCTTTTTACTCCGTGCCATTATCTGTAATAATAACAAACATTTATAAATAAATTATTAGTTATATTTTTATGTACATGATGTTTTACCGGTAACGGTATGGTTTCTTATTTGTTTTAAATAAATGTCAATGTATAGTAAATGCATACTCCAGGGTTCTCCATAAAAAAATATTGTTTTACAACCCCATTTTGGGATACCTTGATTATTACAAAATATTTTTAAATCATTTTGTTAACGAACGGTCCGTTGCGAGTAAAACACCCTGTAGAGTATAACTGGCTACTATGGGAACACGCGTGTTTTTAAAGTAGTCAGTAAATTATGTCATATGACCAAAATTGGATTTAACTGTTCCATTAGTAGCCACTATTAAACAGTTGCTGTGGCCACAAATAGGTCAGAAGTGTTCTAATAGTAGCCAGCAAATAGCCATTAATGGTGTGAATACAAAAATAAGTGTTCCATTTGTGGCCACCCAATTTAATAATGTATCGAGATAAAATAAGGAGTTTAAAAACAGATGAAATCGTAAAGAAATCATACCCAAAACTTAAAATCATACGTTGATCACAAAATTTTAATATTTGGCTTAAATACAGCTTAAATAAACTTACCTGTTTTCATACGTATATCGTTAACAGAAGGTCTAATACACAGTGTCACCTACTTCAAGAATAAGTAGAAACTAACCTGTAAATCAGAATAAGTCGCAAATTGTAGAGCCATCGTGTTAGAACGAATATAGTCGAAATTCTTCCGATTTCACTAAAGGCGGTAAACTCGGACCTTATTATATTAGATTATTGGTTTAGGTGGCCACTAACGGTGAAGTGGCCAAAAATGGTGCTGCTACCCTAGTAGAGAGGAAATGAATATAAAAAATGCACATGACAATTTTATATTACACCTATTAGTAAGTGTAACAATAAGGGGGAAAACTGTTTACAAAATTAAATTATCAAAGAGAAAAATGACATTTTTTTATGTACAACCTGTCTGAAGTTTGGAGTGAATTTAGTGCAACTCATTAGGGAGTTGAGATATTCATCTGTTAAGTGAGATCTCTACCGATTTTTAATAAAGTTCTTGATAAAGCGGCTTCGCACACATAAGCTGACCCAAACATAGTACACAATTGCATGGCCAAACATTTTCAAACTTGCCAAAGACTAGGTATATTCTGAATTTATTGACGGTCCGCACAAAACTAGCTCACGGTCCGGATGCGGACCGCGGTCCGCTAATTGGTGACCCCTGTTTTATAGGAGAGATCATTTACCAGATGAGAAACAACAAGATAATATGTATAAAAATAGACGGACAGTAGACGTACAAAAGCGTCAACAAAGGAGGTGTATGCTATACAGAATGTGGGGTAAATAAATAACATTCTGTTATGCCGACGACGCATTTCACGCAGTATTGATTGCCTCAGGTAAGGTTAGTCCCCATAGATTATTTTCCAGAGACAACCAAAGTCAAAGGAATATAATGTGACGATCACAACTCAAAAATACAAAATAAAAATTTAAAGACAATCAGATGTAAATTCGAAATGGATGACATCATCCCTTCAGCATTGTACACCTCGACAACAAAATACCTCGGGATTACATCATCGCATACGAAAACAATCTGCGGGGCATTGTATCGTGTTACACCTATTGATTTTGTGATATATGCTCTTTGTTTCTTTTTCTGATGTCTGTCTAGTACTGTTGTAAACCATATCGCTCCATTCCTCTCTGTCTTGAGCAATCTCCGTATAATTCTTCACGCCCATTTCTTTCAGTTGGTACATCCTCCCATAGCGTTATTATTCTTTCGTCGGAATTTCTTTTGAGATGTGTCTATTGGAGTCTTCTAGACTTTATTTCTTTTATTACGTTTGCGTCTCGATATAGTTCTTCGAGCTTTCTATTGGTTTTTATCCTATATTGTCCTGCTGTCTCATTAAGCACAGCCCCAAAGAACTTTTTAAAGATTTCTCTTCCCAAAACACGTAGTCGCTCTTCGCTTGCCTTTGTTATTTTCTACTTTTCACTACCATACATTCTTCTTTGCGACTTCTACGGAACACAAAAACAAATATGGAGATTCATAAGAAACTAACTGAAATAAATGGCAGAATTGAAGGAATACAATAACATACCAGCAAACGAATGGGAAAGATACTTGGCGGAACTGTTTAAAGGAAAGGAAAATAATAATCCAAACAATAACCTACCTGAATTAAGACACGAAGTAGAAATCAGTTTTCAGGAAGTAGAGATAGCCATAAATTCACTCAAAAATAGAAAGTCACCAGGGCCAGACGGAATAACCCACGAGCTTCTAAAATACGGAGGAGAAAGTATAGCCTAGAGATGACAAAACTTATACAAAAACTAATATTGCACCGCAAGATACCAGACGCATGGAGAAACAGCATAATGATACCAATGTTCAAGAAAGGAGACAAAGAAGACCCCAACCATTATAGAGGTATGTATAAATCAACTGAACACTGCACTTAAGCTAACCACAAAAGTCGTAACCGACAAAATCAATAAACTAACAACTTTATCAGATGAACAACAAGGATTCAGATCCGGAAGATCATGCGTAGACGTCGTATTTGTACTGAGACAAATCACAGGAAAGGCCATCGAGTACAATAAACCAGCATATCTGTTTTATAGACCTGACAAAGGCTTTCATCGCATCCAAGTCGAAGACGTCTTACATTTACTGTATGGAAGAAACATACCAATCAATATTATACAAACCATCGAAAACATCTACTTTCATAATCGAATACAGGCAAAAATAAATGGAAAATTTACGCAGTTTATACCAGTACAAAGCGGAGTCAGACAAGGTGACTCATTAAGCCCACTGCTCTTTAATATAATAATGGACGAAATAATAGAAGCAACACGTAAAGTTCATGGTTACAGAATGGGGAATAAAGAAATCCAAATATTATGTTATGCAGACGACGCCACATTAATCGCCGAGACAGAAGACGATCTCCAAAGATTAACACACATCTTCAATACAACAGCCAAGAAATACAATATGATAATATCAGCAGAAAAAACCAAATGTATGACAACATCTAAATACCCACTACGATGTAAAATCCAAATTGATGGGAAAATAATAAAGCAAGAAGCAAGGTTTAGATATCTGGGAATAGGTATAACCAGTTACGGAGATGTTGAAGAGGAAGTACGACAACAAAGCTTAAATGCAAGTAAAGCGGCGAGATCTCTTAATGACACAATCTGGAAAAACAAACACCTAAGACAAGACACAAAAGTAAGAATCTATAAAGCAGCAATTAGACCTATATTAACATACACGGCGGAGACAAGACCTGACACATCTAAAACGAGACGACTACTAGAAACAACAGAGATGAAAATACTTCGACAATATCATTGAAAAGTCTGTTGGATAGTGAGAGAAGCGAAAACATAAGAAGATCATGCAATATAGAAGACATAAATGGACGAGTGACAAAACGGAAACAGGAGTGGAACAAACACATTAGTAGAATGGCAGAGGATAGAGTAGATACGAATAGCACGAGATAAGTCACCAAATGGACGAATACGTATTGGCAGACCAAGAAAAATAAGGTGCGATATCTTAAACAATTTAGGAGACTAATATTGAAGAAGAAACAGGCTTTAAAGCCTACATACAAAAAGGAAGAAGAATAAGAAGACTACCATACATCACTAGTTGTTAGTTGTTTAGATTTTATAAGGTTTTGAAGGGCATAAAGGCATCTGTTGTCGGCTTGTAACCTATTGGTTATTTCTTGTGATCCGTTATTGTCTTCAGCTACTGTTGTTCCGAGATACTTAAATTTTTTAATGCGCTCAAAGTTAAAGTCATCGATGGTGATGCTCTTTCCGATTCTATCTCTTCGTAATAAGCCACCATGTTCACGGGCGCCCATACAAAAATTTTTAGAGGGGGGCCAGACGTGAAGATGTTGCACATTATATTTTGTATACTTTGGATATCCATATTATAGTTTAAGGCACCTGAAAAGCTAGGGGGGCACCCCCCCCACTATGGGTATGGGCGCCCATGACCATGCTATACCAAATTGAAAATGCATTATGTTCGACGTTTAGATTTCCCAACTCGGAAATTCAAATTGTACCACAATAATATACAAATTAAACTTGTTTCATATGGAAATCAAAACGTCAAATCTAACATATTTTCAATTAATATTGTGGGTTACTCCCGTTAAATATAATAGACTTAGACTGTTTTAAAAATTTAAGCTTAATTGATTAATGAATATTTTAACTTATTTATATTGATTTAAGAAACTCTCAATCAGAAACATTCTCATCCCGTTTGGGCTTATAAAGCAAGTAAATTCAAAAGCAGCTCCAAATATCTTTATTTCCAATGAAACCATAACATACTCGTAATTTAATAATTAAAGGCCCACATCGAAAACCGTTAACTCAATTTCAACATCTTGATAATGTGTTTATTTTTCTGATAATTGACTTGAATTAAGTATAAATAACCGTAACCATCTTCAATAAAGTGGATATTTGTTTACTTACTGAACACATTGACTGAAAATTGAGTTCCTCCCACTGAATTTCAAAGTTTTGGAAGTCTTAAAGGAAAGCGTATTAGTCCAGGCTTTGAGTCAAAAGCGTGTTATAATTCAGGAATTTTTAAATAGGTACTATCAGGCTTTTTTTACTGCTAATAGTCCAAGTAATGAAGCTTAAAATAGGACAAAACCTCGCAATTTTTACAGAATGGATAGATTTGCTTGAAAATTTGGGAATATGTAGTGGATAGTCCAAGCATCAAAATCTATATGATGCCGAAAGGGGCTTTTAGCATGGGGGTGGTTGTCACCCCATCTCGGGGGTGGAAATTTTTTATTATATTATGACCGCAAAAGTTGATAAAAACATTCATTCTAAGCAAAAAACGTACAATACATTTTTTTGTTAAAATTAAAAGTTTTCGATTTATTCGCTATCGAAAATGTTTTATGTCGAAAAAATCGATGTTTTTAATCAGTTTTCTGCTAATAACTCAAAAAGTTTTCGTTTTATCAAAACAGCTTTGCTTAACAAAAATGTACCTTTTGAAAAAATAAACAAAACCCGTTTTTTCCAATTTTCTTTAAGACCAATAGTAATCAAGCTATACTTTATTATATGTTAGCTGTTCTTCGTCAAATGCTAAATATTGTAGTTTCAAAGTCAAAAGACGGGAAAACTATGCCTTTTTCGAAGATAACTTGTTAAAACTAATTTAAAGTATTTAAAAATATCTATCTCCAGAAATAAAAAAAAACCGTCTTTAGCTCAAAAATTAAGTGACTTATAATGAAAAGAATGTCAGTCTCTATTTTTTTTTCAGCGAACGACAGATCGGAAACAACTCCCTAAACACCACCCTAATTTAAATTAGTCATTGACCTTTTTTGGACTTCTTTATTTATGTATTATTAATAGGTTTTAGAAGTTTGACCGGCTTAAAATGATTAGTTTAAAAAAATGGAGTTAAAAGCGAATAACGAATTTTTGTTGTTTGGTAAAAATTGCTCTTTTTTCAGAATAAAAAGATTCGCGCCAGAGATACGAAAAAATGTTAAAATATGAAATTGTATCTTATTTAATTCCCAAGAAGTTGGTTTACAAAATTTTTTTCTACGGCAAAAATTGAGTGATTTGTTGACAAAAACTTGTAATAACATACAAAAACCACCTTTACCAACCCTTTCAAAGTCACCTCTTTTTACGACTGAGGATTTTAAAAGGATTTAATGTCAATAACCTTATAGGTCTTGTAAAAACCTTCAAAATTCTTTTTTGCTAAAAAACTTTCTATGATAAAAAATAAAAAGCTTGCGGTTGAAAAATCAATATCTATTTTTGGAAAAAAATAGAAATCCAATGGGAAGCATAATAATGTAAGTTAGCGGTGTTTTTAGTCATTGGTCTTATTATTTCTTCTTTATTTATGTATTATTAATAGATTGTAGAAGTTTGACTGGCTTATAATGATTAGTTTTTAAAAAACTGGAGTTAAAAGCGAATAACCAATTTTTGTAGTTTTGAATGTTCAGGCCTCTCTCTTCCAAGTTAAGTTTTTACAGGCATATTCTAGTACTGCGGTAAACAGTTTAGGCGATAAGGATAATAATTATTAGTTACAAAAGCAATAATAACAAATTTTAATAAATTTCTTGTTATCCTTATGGTAGGGGAGCCCAAGCGGGGATTTTTGTAGTTATTCGAGCGCATCAGATTATCATATGGGGAGAAACCTTGTACCCTGTAAATGTATCTCTACCATATATTGGCTCTTAATACAGGGTAGTTCGTTAAGGATGGTCCGAAAAAAAAATCTATCCTTAGAAAAACTCGAAATCGTCAGATTAAGATAAGGTAAGTTAAGTACATGCAAAACAAGTATTTTAAAAATATGACGATTTGAGCGGGGCGTAAGGAAATAAGTGTCAAAAAATTTCATAAAAAAACCGAATATTTCTGGAAATGAACGTCAGATCAAAACACTAAAAAATACTTTTTCAAAAATCAATCTTTTAATTCAAAAATCTATCGAATGATACCAAACACGACCCCCACGGAGAGGGGTAGGGGGTAAATTTAAAATTTTAAATACGAACCCCGCGATTTTTCGCGAACTGAACATCAGATGGAAAAACTGAAAAAAAAAACGTATTCGATATTTTTGAAAAACCTATCGAATGGAACCAAGCACGACCCTCCACTGAGGTCGGATGGGGGGTTACTTTAAAATCTTAAATAGGAGCCCCCATTTTTTATTGCAGATTTGGATTCTTTACGTAAAAATAAGTAACTTTTATTCGAGATATTTTTTCTAATTGTGGATAGATGGTGCTATAATCGGAAAAAACGATTATTGGAAATAGAAAATTAAATTAAAAAATGGAAAGTCACCGCTAAAATGGAAAACTTAACTTAACTTTCTTTCGTTTTAGGACCTAATCTTCACAACCCAATAGGTCCCCATAACGCTCGAGTAACTGCAAATTTAGCATACTTTCCTCCTCTACTATTATAAATATCAGATAAACGCTTTTCTATGTTCATCGGTTGCTGAATGATATGCTGAATCCATGAAAAATGTATACTCATATTAAAGCCTATTAAATTTTCTTTAAAAAAATATATCCCTTTTGTGGTGGAAGTAGGTAATCATTTTCAGAAAAAAATATAGTTTAAGTCAAAAGTTTAAAGTGGGCCGATTTATATGAACTCAAAAGCTTTTTTATGTTTTTCTCTAAAATGAATGACCTAAGCTGCAAAATTAAAAATTTCTAAATTTACTTTGCAAATTTTACAATTAAAAACTTTATAAAAAATAGGCACCCAAAAATTAGGTGTTACATTTTAGTAGATGTTTTTCCGAACATCGTCTTTACAACTCCTGATAGGTTTCAAAAATTCCTGAATTATGACATGTTTTTTCACCCACAGCCTGGACTATTAGGTTTTTGAAGTCTTAAAGGAAATTGTATTCTATGGAGCAGTGAACTCTGGATAGGTGACATATCTATATATACATCCTAATGGCACCTCTAAGTAATTTAGACCTTGTAACTGCTAACAGTAGGACTCATTCGTCAATAAAAAACAAATCTTTGTGAATAAAAGTTTTGTAGAATATACGAGGGAGACGCAAATATAAATCGACAAGTTGTACAAAATATATTGTTTTTGTATAAAAACTTTAAATAATGTGTTTCATATTTTTACATAGTGTCACTGTGCAAGACTTATTTAAAAATTCTAATCGAATTATTTTTCTATTTCCGGAATAGGTCACTTTAAC
The DNA here is from genome assembly GCF_917563875.1 of Diabrotica virgifera virgifera. Taxonomy (NCBI): domain Eukaryota; kingdom Metazoa; phylum Arthropoda; class Insecta; order Coleoptera; family Chrysomelidae; genus Diabrotica; species Diabrotica virgifera. Next base: position 51,042,330 of record NC_065450.1, read on the forward strand.
CTATATTTATAAGTTTGACATAGATGCAGAGGTATATAGGCTATTGATTATATTCAAAATAAGATAGCTAAAAGGAACTACAACGTTAACGGGGTTTTATTATTTGATATGGTCAATGGACATCTATATATGAAAAAACCGCGGAGTGCTACCATTTAAAGAGGTGCGTTTTTGAGAAATGGGTGAATTAGTCCCTGGGCACAGGTTACATTAGGGTGAGTTCTATGCACTTTTGGTACAAATACGTCTACATAAAAATTCTTCCTGGGTAAATTTCCTATCTAAATATAACTTTTTAAAGTCAAAGATACTTTTTTTTACAAAAATATATTCAAAGGAAAAAGGACAAAGAAACCCAAGGAAAGAAATTTTGTTTTTTGTCCCATAATTTTTGTCCACGGGGATATAGGAATAGACATTGCTTCACAGAAAAAAAAATTACATATATTCTCTTTAAAATGATGTTTGCTATGGGTCATCAGGATTTACAGTTTTCGAAATATGATTTTTCAAAGTTCGCCACTCACAGCAATTTTGGGCAATTTTCCTTGTTATTTCGCAAATATTGTTCTGTAACTTTTTTCTACGTAAGTTTAGGTATATGCAATGGTACACGTAATAGGAATAGAAATCAATTACCTTTAAAATGGTCTACTGTATAACGTTGTACGACCCTTTTAAAGAGATTATGGTTTTTCAAGGTTTTATACTTTTAACGATTTTTTTATAATTTAATATAAAAATAAAACAAAATTATTATATAATATATTATATATTATATAATATATTATACATATAATACCTAATATAAAAAAAATGTTATTTTTTAAATTTTTTACGATTATTTTTGACATTTCTCATTATAACTTTTTTTTTCTTGTACATGAATATACTATCTATATATTGCGCAACAAAGAGGGCTTACTTTCTGTTCTTTAAAATGGTGTATCATCTATATTTAAATACATAATGGAAACCGAGTTATTCTTTGATACTTTTTTACCTGTATTATTTAAAATTATTTCTTTTACAAAAATTACATAAACATTAGTCTTAAAAAACATAACTTTAGCTAAAATTATTTAAACGTTGACATTTAAAAATGTTTTAAAATCAAAGTCCATCTCTTCGTTAGCATTAGCTTCAATATCTTCCTCTGACACTTCAGTTATCTTAGAGTTCCCACAACTAGTACCCATGAACATGCACCCTTTGCAGAATATTGAACAACTAATTCCTATCTTTCTACAACCGCAGTTTTTTGTACATCCTTTGGTACATTTAAGTACATGCTATTTTTTCAAGCAAAGCTTGTGGTGCAGGAGCTTTGACAGTAAATATTGGAATTAATCCATATTTTTAAGTTTGCCCGGCCGAGTCAAGTGGATCCAAAGTATTACCTATAAAAAATAAGATCTAATAACACACAATCACATAAAAAAGTTATAATGAGGAATTTAAAAAATAATCCTAAAATCAAAAATCATTGCAAGTACTTATTACAATTTGAAAAAGCATATCTTATTCAAAAATAACCCTAGAATTTTTTATAATACACCATTTTAAAGTAAACAGAATAAGCTTTTTTGTTTTCTTATATAATATATACCATATAGAAAAAAAAGGTATAATGGAAAATTTAAAAATAATCGTAAAAAATATAAAAACTCGTTAAAAGTATAAAGTCTTGAAAAAGATAACCTCTTTAAAAGAAGTCGTACAACATTATACAGTAGACCATTTTAAAGGTAACTGATTTATATTCCTCTTACATGTATCATTGCATATACCTAAAGTTACGTAGAAAAAAGTTACAGAACAATATTTGCGAAATAACAAGAAAAATTGCCCAAAATTGCTGTGAATCATATTTCGAAAATTGTAAATCCTAATGACCTCTACTGAACACCATTTTAAAGAGAAAATATGTAAGTTTTTTTTCTGTTAAGCAATGTCTATACCTATATCCCCGTGGACAAAAGTTATGGGACAAAAAACAAAATTTCTTTCTTTTGGGTTTCTTTGTGCTTTTTCTTTTGAATATATTTTTGTAAAAAAAAGTATCTTTGACTTTAAAAAGTTATATTTAGATAGGAAATTTAACCAGGAACAATTTTTATGTAGACGTGTTTGCACCAAAAGTGCATAGAACTCACCCTAATGTAACCTGTGCCCAGGGACTAATTCACCCATTTCTCAAAAACGCACCCCTTTAAATGGTAGCACTCCGCGGTTTTTTCATATATAGAGATTCATTGACAATATGAAATAATAAAACCCCGTTAACGTTGTAGTTCCTTTCTATAGTACATAATCAATAGCCTAATATGCATGTCTAATGAATTACGAGAAAGCATTTTATGGGGAAAGATACGATCTATTTAACCTACATAAGAAAGTCAAAGAAATGGCTGGACTAAGAAAGCAAAATCTAACTGGTGCACTTCTGGATAGACACGGGGTCGCTATAACAGAGACCGATGAGAAAGTACAACGTTGGGCAGAATACATCGCTGAACTGTTCGATGATGAAAGAGGGTACCTGGAACACATAGAACTTACTTCAGGAGAAATAGGTCCATATATTACAACGGAAGAAGTAATACATGCGTTAAAAACAATGAAGAACAGAAAAAGCCCAGGACCTGACATGCTTCCTATCGACCTTTTAAAAATTATAGATGAGCAGCATATGTTTTAGTGGTACTCTTGAACAAAATTTATAGCTCAGGCACATTACCCAAAGAATGGTTGACGTCGATCTTTATTTGCCTCCCTAAAAAGAAAAACGCAAGAGAATGCGGCGACTACCGCACCATTAGTTTGATATCCCATGTGCTAAAGCTGCTACTGAAAGTCATCCATAACCGAATATATCATAAACTAGACATAGACATTAATGATACGCAATTTGGGTTTCGCGAAGGCCTGGGAACTCGTGAAGCTCTTTTTTCACTTAACATACTTATACAAAGGTGCCTGGACGTCAATCAAGATATGTATGCTTGTTTTATTGACTATAATAAAGCATTCGAATAAGTACGACATGAACAATTAATGCATGTCCTGGAATCAAAGAAGCTGGACTACAATGACCTCAGGATTATATCGAATTTATACTATAAGCAACGAGCAAAAGTACGTGTTAACGATCAGCTGTCAGAGGAAATTGAAATCAGACGTGGAGTGAGACAGGGATGCGTGTTGTCTCCGGTTCTTTTTAATGCCTATTCGGAAGAGATCTTGAAAAAAGCTCTTGAGGGTGAAACAGCTGGAATAAAGGTAAATGGAGTTCCCATTAACAACATTAGATATGCGGATGACACTGTCATCTTAGCTGAAAATATTGGGGATCTTCAGAGGCTGGTGACCAGAATAGCAGAGTTTGGAGAAGAATACGGGCTAACAATGAATGTCAAGAAGACAAAGTTTATGAGAATATCGAAAACTCAAAGAAATAACGAAAATCTCGTCATAAACGGATCCAATATCGAACGAGTCGATCAATATGCATACCTTGGAACAATGATCAACTCCACAGGAGATTACTTACAGGAAATCAAAATCAGGATAGAAAAGGCTAGAGCAAATTTTAACAAAATGAGGAAAGTGCTCTGTACAAGAGATTTGAAGTTGGAGCTAAGAGTTAGGTTGGCTAGGTGCTACGTTTTCTCGACTCTGTTTTATGGAATGGAAGCTTGGACCTTGAATTCTGCATCAATGAAAAAACTAGAATCATTCGAGCTGTGGGTGTACAGAAGAATTCTGAAAACATCGTGGACAGAACACGTTACAAACAAAGAGGTTCTGAGAAGGATGGATAAAGAAATGGAAATCCTAAATACCATCAAAACAAGAAAATTGGAATATCTCGGACATATTACACGTGGAGAGAGATACAGCTTGCTCCAATTGATTATGCAAGGAAAGATTCAAGGAAAGAGAAGCATAGGGAGACGCAGAATATCGTGGCTGCGCAACCTGAGAGAGTGGTACGGATGTACATCAAATGAACTTTTCAGAGCAGCCATCTCTAAAATACGAATAGCTATGATGATTGCCGACCTCCGCCGCGGAGATGGCACTTAAAGAAGAGGAAAATTTTATGGGGTACAGCACGCCAAGATGATGAAAATACTGAAAGAAGCAGAAATTGATAACATAGATTAGAGAATAATTACAAACATTTACTAGAATCAGACCGACACGGCTTGCCTCCTCCCATTCTACTAAATGGATACCGGTTAAACAACATCAGATATTCAGATAGTATGTATTTGCGGACGGAAGACATTTAGTCATCTGGAAGACCTATAAGTCTTTAATAACAAAATCGCGTGCTAAAAACAACAATATGGACTCAATATAAACATAAATAAGACAACACTCATGATAATTAGCAGGAAAGTGATAACTTCAACCACGAGCCAGTAAAAAAAACGATTAATTACAACTACTTCGGCACCACTTCTTCTATTTATTTCTTGTATGTAGGCTTTAAAGCCTGTTTCTTCTTCAATATTAGCCTCCCTAAATTGTTTAAATAACCGCACTATTTTTTTCTCGGTCTGCCAATACTTCTTCGTCCATTTGGTGACTTATCTCGTGCCATTCGTACTATCCTATCCTCTGTCATTCTACTGTGTTCGTTCCTCTCCTGTTTCCGTTTTGTCCATCCATTTGTTTCTTCTACATTGCATGCTCTTCTTATGTTTTCGCTTCTCTCCTTATCCAACACACTTTTCCTTGATATTCGTCGAAGTATTTTCATTTCTTTTGTTTCTAGTAGTCGTCTCGTTTTAGATGTGTCAGGTCTTGTCTCCGCCGTGTATGTCAATATAGGTCTAATTGCTGCTTTATAGATTCTTGCTTTTGTGTCTTCCAGATTGTGTCATTAAAAGATCCTGCCGCCTTACTTGCTTTTAAGCTTTGTTGTCGTATTTCTTCCTCACCTTCGGCACCACAATAAATGAAAAATGGACCAACAACCTACAGATAACCATCTCTCTTCAACGAAATGAATTCAGATATACCTTCTTACAAGCCATCCCGCAAAAAAATATTTGGAAAGCGAGGTCCGGGAAGAAGAACAGCCGGGTCAAAAAAGTTCAGAACATGGTTCAACCCTTTTTACAAGACTGTGAGTATTCAAGAACCCGGTCAACTTCGGAGCGCTGTTGTACAACCAAGGAAAATTAATGAAATTAGACAAAGGACCCCGCAACACCTCTTATGGAAAAGTGGTCCAGGTCAAAAGCTATAGCGGGATAAGATGGTCAAAAATGCCCCCGCACCTATCAACGCTGCTACTTATGTTTTCGATAAAGGATATAAAATTATGGCCTCATGCAAATTTTTAGCTTCCCAGAGATCCTAGAACCTCTAAAATCGAGAAAAGAAGAATTTTTAGGTTTTATTTTTTTGTGAGCGCAATTTTAATTTAAAAAATCTGAAAAAATTCAAGAGTTTTTTTCAGATTTTTGTAATAAAAAATGAGCCCAGGAAAAATTTTTGAAATTTTCAAGAATTTTTTAGATTATGTAAATATGAGTTGGCCAACTTTTAAATAGTATTTTTTATGTGTTTTTTGTCGTTATTTTGAATGGCATAGGCAGAATTTTTAATATCTGAGCGGAAAGAACGAAAAAATTGAAAAAATCGTTTTTGGCTGTCTCGAGATTCATCTCGGAACAGCCAATTTTAGGATTTAGGATCCTGACTACAACAACTGAAAAAACACTAAAATTGTGAATTTTGTCATAAAATTGGGTATGTGGGCTTATAATAATATTTGGAACAGCTTTTCTAAATATTTTTTTTTTTCGATATCTCTAACCCGAAGCAAATCGAATCGCATATCGAAAATTCACCCTGTTTGTGGATTCGCAGTAGACCGCGTTTAAATTTTAAATTTCAGTTGACTATTTTAAAAATTGTGAACCGTCAACCTGTATGACTGTGCCAAATTTCAAATCTGTATATATTTTGATAGCCGAAATATAGGGATGTCTTCATCTTAAATGCGACACTTTATATTATCAATTTGATAATTTATTGCAACTGATATAGTCGTATTTTTTATAACTAGATTCAAAATATACATTCAAATTACTGACTAATTCACTAATTTTATCATAAACAGTTCAAATTGATTGCATTGAAGTATTGAATCAATTAATGTGTAATAATATAATATATACAGAGTGAGGTTTATGTACGGAAACCCTCAATTATCTCGGAAACTATATTCCCTAAACCTAAAGGTCATAATTTCGGAGTTATTGCTACATTTATTTAAAAAAATATATAAACAAATTATAAAAATCAATTTTTTCGGCCCGGGTAGACATTATTTTACGTTCTTTGGAAAATTGGGAACAAAAAAGTTCTTTTGTAATTTTTCTCTAAAGTTAATCGTTTTCGAGTTATAAACAATTTAAAACTGAAAAAAATCGAATAATGACGATTTTCAAGGTTCAAAAACACAAATCAAAAATATTATTTTTGAAACTTCCCAGTACACAAATTCAAGTTCAAGCCTTATTTTATCAGTTACCAATAAGTAATTTAAGCTTGTTTCATTCTAAAATATTGTTTTTTAGTGCAGCCCGATCGCCCGTCCTCTTATATGCGCTTCACTAACAATTATTAAAAAGCAATGTTTTAGAATGAAACGGGCCAAAAAATTTTATAGCGAGCCCCTAGAAGAAGGGCTTAGCTTGAATTTGGGTACTTAGCAGTTTTAAAAATAATATTTTTTATTTGTGTTTTTGAACCTTGAAAACCGTCATTATTAGATTTTTTTCAGTTTTAAATTGTTTAGAGCTCGAAAACTATTAACTTTAGAGAAAAATTACAAAAGACCTTTTTTCTTCCCAATGATACAAAGAATGTACATAAAATAATATAATGTCTACACGGGCCCAAAAAAATTGATTTTTATAATTAGTTTAAATTTTTTTTAAACACATGTAGCAATAACTCCGAAACTATGGCATTTAGGTATAGGGAATATAACATGAAAACTAATCAGTATTTCTTAAGGACTTCCAAACGCAAAAGAAATAAGAAAGTTCATTAGATTTCCAGAAATACGGAAGATCTGACAACAATGTAATTATCACTATAATATCTGCTGCATTAGAAAACCCCTACCCACCAAAACCTATAAAAATCGTGAAAGATGTTTCCGAGATAATCGAGGGTTTCTATACATAAAACTCACTCTGTATATTATAATTATTATAATAATATTATATTAATACGCATTAATTAGTTCAATACTTTAATGCAATCAATTTGAACTTTTTATGATAAAATTAGTGAATTAGTCAGTATTTTGAATGTATATTTTGAATCTAGATATAAAAAATACGACTATATTAGTTGCAATAAATTATCAAATTGATAATATACAGTGTGTCGCATTTAAGATGAAGACTTTTAAGATGAAGATTTTTCTAGATTTTGGCTATCAAAATATATACAGAGTTGAAATTTGGCACAGTCATACAGGTTGATGGTTAAAAATTTTTAAAATAGTCAACTGAAATTTAAATTTTAAACGCGGTCTACTGCGAATCCGCAAACATGGTGAATTTTCGATATGCGATTCGATTTGCTTCGCGTTAGAGATATCGAAAAGTTATTTGGAAAAGCTGTTCCAAATATTATTATAAGCCCACATACCAAATTCTATCACACTTTTAATGTTTTTTTTTTTAGTTGTTATAGTCACGGTCCTAAATCTTAAAATTGGCTGTCCCGAGATGCATCTCGAGACAGCCAAAAACGGTTTTTTCAATTTTTTCGTTCTTTCCGCTCAGATATTAAAAATTCTGCCTCGGCCATTTAAAAGAACGACAAAAATACAAAAAAAAAATACTATTCAAAAGTTGGCCAAATCATATTTACATAACCTAAAATTTTTTTGAAAATTAAAAAAAATTTTCTGGGCTCATTTTTTATTACAAAAATCTGAAAAAAATCAGGCTGTTTTGTATTCAAAATATACATCTTCTTGAATTTTTTCAGATTTTTAAAGTTAAAATTGCGCTCACAAAAAAATAAAACCTAAAAATTCTTCTTTTCTCGATTTAAGTGGTTTTAGAACCTCTGGGAAGCTAAAAATTTGCACGAGGGCATAATTTTATATCCTTTATCGAAAACATAAGTAGCGGGGCTGATCGGGGCGGGGGCATTTTTGACCATCTTATCCCGCTATAGCCTTTAACATAACTTTGGTGAATGATGGTCCTCAGTGAGTAGAAAAAAGTCCATGGCACCTAGGTCTGAAAAACTTTTATTCTCGAGCTACAACCCTCTGAAGTTCTTAAATTCAGGTACTCGGTTTACGTTAAGTACACTAATTCACGGTCAAGTGAATGAAAATATCTATTACTGAAAGAAGACAGCCTCATTTTCTTAATGCAAATTTGCGTGTTGCATATGAGTTCGTGGTCAAAAATAGATGCATTGTCTTTTAGTCTTCAGAAAACCTCCGAAAAGTGCCCAGAAAACTGAAGAAGTGCGATAGAAAATGTACTGCTAGAGTGACATAACAATTATCATGTTTTCATGAATGTTTTACACTTATCTAATACCAACATAGCTGCAGTTCCACCTTATCTTTACAAAACTACTGAACAGTGGCGGACTTAGGGAAGGAATAAGGGAATTCCTCCCGTAACACGGTCCAGAATTAAAGAAAAAATTATTGAAATATGATTATTACACGTTGAAATATGTTAGCTTACATGCAACTTACTAGAGACAGACGAATTCAACCCAATTAACTTGACAATTAGGAAAATAAAGGGAACTTATTGCACATGTTATTACATAATGTCTTTTATGTTGTTTGGGTTTATCTATTTTATATATTTTGGGGTTTGGTATTTTATTGGAAATCGCCTCCTTCCCCCAAGGCAAATGTTTCGCCATTGCCACTGAAGTATCCTGTTAGGTCGTTAGTTAACACGACATATGATGCATTTAATCGAAATCAACAAAATCTTAACGTACACGTACATATAGTCAAAGATTACATAAACCCGATAGCGGAGCTAAGTGATGGAATCTCTATAAAAGGAAGAATAGTAAATAACATAAGATTCGCTGATGACACCGTTATAATGGCAGACACCCTGGATTATTGCATTCGATACGGACTAAAAATAAACAAGAAAACAACTAAATTTATGATCGTCTCAAAAACAGAACATGGAAATGAAAGGTTAAAGATAGAGCAAACGAAAATAGACAAAGTAAAGACATACAAATATCTGGGAACCTGGGTCGATGACAAAAATAACCAAAGCAAAGAAATTAAAGTGCGAATTGAAACTGCAAGGCAAGCATTTATAAAAATGAAAACACTGCTTAAAAAACAAAGACCTTCAGTTGCCTCTCAGATTGAGGGCTCTAAGATGCTACATATTTTCTATATTTCTATACGGAATGGAAGCTTGGACATTGAAGAGACAACACATAAGAAGAATAGAAGCGTTTGAAATGTGGTGTTACAGAAGAATATTGAAAATTCAGTGGGTTCAAAGGATTACCAATGTTGAAGTGCTACGACGTTCAAATAAGGAGTTAGAAATTATGAAGAGTATAAAAACTAGAAAACTGGAATATTTGGGTCACATTTCCAGAGGAGAAAATTACGAGTTGCTGAGAATTATTATGCAAGGAAGGATCCAAGGAAGAAGAAGCATAGGAAGAAGACGCAACTCCTGGCTGAGGAACCTTAGAGAATGGTTTAACTGTAGTTCATTACAACTGTTCAGAACAGCAGCCAACAAGGTGACCATACTGCCGTCCTTAGGAAAAACACCGTATATGCAAAAATTATGAAAATTTAGTTAGGAGCGAAAATTTTATCTAGAGGGTTTATATTACATGATTATTTAAGAAAAGTGCAATATTTACAACCGCAACTATATATTCTGAAAGAAATACTAAACCTAGCATCTACAAAAACATGCGTGGAACTAAGGAAAAACCCCGTAACTATAACATTACTTAGGTAAAACCCCGCATATACTTGTCGGAGTCTGCAGTTACTGTGTTTATTCTAAGCAATACCCAATTGCGGTGTTTTTGCTACGTAATTGGCGCGGTTTATCAATTTATTTAGTTTTTTCTCAACTTGTGTATGGTGCGGTTGTTAGTTTGTGTCTGCAAAATTTATTAAGAAACAACGTAAAATTTTTAATGTTAAAAAGCAAGTAGGGTAAGTAGCCAAGATAAAAAAAATTAGCCTAAATATTTTTTTTCAAGTTATTTGTAGGTACATAAGTTAAAAAAATTTAAGATGTAAGTCAAATTCATTGAATTTATGTTTATTTTTGTAAAACAACATAATAATTTAATTCACCGAAAGTACTCTTTTTAAATGCGGGTGGTATGGTATTTAAAATCTGGGTGTATGTACAACTAATAAACAATATTCTTTACATGTAGATGTCTAACAGAAGTAAACTGTTAGTCATGTCCGCCGATAGCTTCCACCATCAGATGGAACTATCTTAAAAAAACTATGATTTTAATGATTTTGTGACAGTTGTTGGAAATGCAAATTCAAAATAGGTTACAATACAACGCAGTATACAGATTTTTTTAAGTGGCAAGATTTCGCGTCACAAGCAATAAGGTTTTAAATAAAAAACTTTCTAGCCCTCAGGCATTTACATCTTCTTTTGGAGTATCAAAAAATAAAAAAGAAACCCTTATTTAAAATCTCAAAACCATAATGACTTCAAATAGGTTACAATTTTGGTAAAACCTTGAGGAAGATAAGAATTAATAAAATAATTTCTTTGTATATTTATTCGGTATAATAAATGTGTTTTTTTTATTAAATATGTAGATTTAATAAATTATTCAAAAACTAATTTTGTTGTTTAATTATATTTTCTGTAAGATTGTGCTAAGAAAAAGCACCGCATATACATAATATCTGTAGATGCTGTAGTTTTACTTAGCAATTCCTAATATTACTTACAATTTTTTTCCCAGTATCTGCCATAATAGGCATAAAATTAGGATAAATTACTGCTCCTTTTTTAAAAAACACAGCTTATTTACAGACTTATTGATATAAAGTAAAATCGTTTCTAACCGCATTGTTGTAACAATTTTAGCACCTTTTAAAACTTTCAGATTCTTTGAAGTCCATTTATTCATTTTTATAAGTACTGCAGATACGGTGGTTTTCCTTAGGAGGGCAGCATAGCCATTATGATATCCAACTTTCGATAGGAGAGGGAACTTTAAAAAGAAGAACATAAACCCAATCTTTCCATAGAAGATTGTAATTAATACTTCGCGTTTACCTACTACCATCTATGTACTTTGTGTTTTCTTTTCGTATTGAGATCAAATCCATTTTCTCTACTCATGTGTGATATGCTGGAGATTATTCTTTGCTACTGCTTCGTCGGCATATCTAATGATTTTTAGAGCCACTCTATTCTGCATGCGTCAAAATGTGAGATGTCTTATTCTGCTCTAGCAGCACTATTTGTGGTTGTTCCTTAATTTTTTGAAGGCGCTTTAGTGGTAGTGGCGGAACATTTGTCTTGGGAGAGGGGGCGACTTCCAATAAAACGCTAACTCCTAAATACATAAAATAGATAAATCCAAACTACCCAAACTACCGTTATGGCGTCGGAATAATAGTCGAAAGGGAAGTCAACAAATCGGTACTAAGTTTTACCCCATATTCAGAACAAATCATAGCTATCCAACTAAAGTCGAACAAAGGAAAAATTAACATTATTCAAGTCTATGCACCGACAGCAGAGAAAGAGGATGAGGAAATAGAAGAATTCTACAAGCAAGTAGAATACATTCTGGAATCGACCAAAAAAGAAGAAGTCACCGTAATGATGAGCGATTTCAACGCTAAAGTTGGTAAGGTAAAAACTGATGGATGCACTGGTGAATTTGGACTTGGACAACGAAACGACCAAGGTGAACGTCTCGTACAATTTTGCCAAGAAAAAGAATTTGCAGTAATGAACAAATTGTTTAAATTACCAAACCGTAGATTGTACACGTAGATATCACCAAGGGATAATGCAGACAACATCGTCAGGAATCAAATCGATTATATACTAATCAGAAGCCGGTTTAAAAACTCCATCACGTCTACAAAAACCTATCCAGGCACTGATATAGAATCGGATCACAATCCGGTGGTGACTGTAGTAAATATAAAATTCAAGAAACTACAGAAAAATGCAGCTAAACAAAAGATAGACGTTAAGCAACTAAAAGACGCAACTATACTGGAAAAGACAAGAGAACAGGTAAACAACAATCTTAGAAACCTCGCTGCAAAAAATAGGAACACAGGCAATGTAGAGGAAAAATGGATGGAGATAGAAAAAGCCCTTATGACAGCTGGTGAAGGCTCCTTAGCTCCAAGCAAAATTAAGAAAAAGGAATGGATGACAAACGAAATTTTGTACCTCATGGAGGAAAGGCGAGGAAATAAAACCAACAAGACAAAATACAAAGAAGTGAACCATGAAATTAAGAGAAAAATTAGAGAAGCCAAAGAGAAGTGGGTTCTGGAAAACTGCAAGGAAATAGAAGAATATGAAAGAAAGTACGATAGCTTTAACACGCATAAAAAAATCAAGGAAATAACAGGTAAAAAAGTGAAACAAGCATCCATCGTAAAGGACAAAAAACAAAAAAGGTAAAATAATTACAGCTTTAAATGAAAAACTGGCAAGATGGACAGAATACATTAAAGAACTTTTTGCAGACGAAAGACCAGAATAGCAGTGGCAGAACCTACAGACGACACAACAGGGCCTGAAATCCTAAAAAGCGAGATAGAATATGCTATAAGGAACACAAAAGGGGGTAAAGCTGCAGGACCAGATGAAATTCCTGTAAAATTGTTGAAACTTATAGACGACGACACACTTGAAATAATGGTGAACCTCTTTAACACAATTTATAGAACAGGCATCATACCAAAGAAATGGCTTTCCTCTACTTTTGTCACAATTCCGAAGACGAATAACGCCAGAGAGTGTTCAGACCACAGAACTATAGCATTGATGAGCCACACACTAAAAGTCTTTTTAAAAATAATTCACAAAAGAATATTTAATAAATTAGAGAAGAGGACATAAGCGCCACACAGTTTGGATTCAGAAGTGGACTGGGAACACGGGAAGCTTTGTTTGGTCTGAGTATGTTAATGCAAAGATAGAATAGAATAGAATAGAAATATGCTTTATTGTCATGAAAAATTGTACAATTTTATCGACAAAGCTTATAAAAAGTCAAGACAACAAAACAATAACAATCCAATTTACTAAAATTACATAAATCGTCAATATATTTACAATAATAACAATAATAATGAAGTTAAACAGAAGTAGTCAATTGCAAAAGTTAAGTAAATTGCAAATGCATAGTCTACCTAGTAATTAATAAGTTTAAAAGTTAAGCTGCTGCATATGACACCCAAATATAGACAAAAAAAATGATAATAAAAATACTACTTGTGCAAAGGGTACTGTAATTTCTTAGTTATTGATTAAGAAAATCTTCTACTGAATAATATGGTCTTTCAGATAGGTAGGCTTTTGTCAGTTTACGGAATTTGGGGAAAGATGCTGCAGATTTAAGTTGTAGAGGGAGATGGTTGTAAAGTTTTTTTGCGGAATATAATATAGATTTCTTTACTAACTCAGAGGACGGGGTCGGCATATAGACGTCAAACGTAGAATTTCTCGTGAAGTAGTCATGATTAGGTCTTGGTGGAAAGACATGTAGATGTTTACGAATTAAGCAAACAGTTTCTAAAATATACAAAGATGGAAGGGTTAAAATTCTGTGATCTTTGAAGTAACTTCTGCAATGTGTTGTTCTTCTGAGGCCAAACAGATGTCTAATTGCTCTTTTTTGTAATTTGAAAATAACATCGAATTGGGCAGCTGTACCAGAACCCCAAAAAGGAAGACCATAACGAAGATGTGACTCGAACAAAGAAAAATATGTTATTTTGGAAGATGCTAAATTGAGTTCATTCGAAACAGATCTTATAGCATAGCAAGCTGAGGATAGTTTCTTCCTTAACAAATCGATATGGTGGGACCATTTAAGGTTGCTGTCTAAAAAAATACCAAGAAATTTCACAGAATCAACGGTACTGATCTGGCTGTTATTAAGAGGTAAGGGTTGAAGGACTCCTTTATAAGACAATGCTACTGTTTTATCTACGTTAAACGAGAGTAAATTAGAGTCAGACCAGGTTTTTATTGTAAGTAGATCAGAAGTTATAGTAGCATGAAGAGTTGCAATATTTGAGTTGCTCCAAGTGATACTGGTATCATCAGCAAAAAGAAAGATTTTTCCATCGATTTTTAAACTAGTGATGGCATTAATAAAGATAAGGAAAAGTAGAGGACCCAATACTGAACCTTGAGGTACCCCACATACAATGTTTTTGAGACTAGAGTCTGTATCATTTGCTCTAACCAGTTGTTTCCTATCATCCAAGTAAGATTGGAACCAATCTAAAGAAATACCTCGAATTCCGTAGAAATTTAGTTTTCTTATCAAAATGTTATGATTTACACAATCAAAAGCTTTGGCGTAGTCACAAAAAACGGTGGCAGTGTGAAGATTATTGTTCAGTGCTTGATAAACCTCATGTAGTACAGAAAAGATGGCATCAGTGGTGCATTTATTATTTAAAAAGCCGAACTGATTTTGTGATAAAATGTTGTTTTCAACTAGAAAGGACATAAGTCGGGCTTTTATGAGTCTCTCAATAATTTTGGAGAGTACCGGTAGTAGTGCAATAGGTCTATAATTGCAGGTATTAGATATTTCACCACCCTTATGAAGAGGAATAATGATGGCTGTCTTCAGGCACTCTGGAAATTTACCTTTCTCAAAGGAATCATTAATTAGTGAGATGAGGACTTCTAACACATTTTCTGGGAGATTAGAAAAAATTTTTATCGCTAGACCATCAGTACTACAGGAGGATTTGCTTTTAATACTATTGATTGTTTGGATCAGTTCAGATTTATCGACTGGTTTTATAAAGAATGAATTCGAGACCTTTCTTGAATTAGGGAGATAAGCAATGGGATCTTGTTGTGGCAAAATAGTTGATGTAATATTTTTACTCACATTAACAAAGTATTCATTTAGATTTTCAGGGTCTGGAAGGGAAATTGTTTTAGCAGTGTGGGTTTTATTTCGAAGATCGTTTATTATGGACCAAGTTTCTTTTGCAACACTTTTTGAGCTTCCCAAACGGTTATGGTAGTAGTCTTTTTTAGCTGATTTTATAAGTTTAAGATAGGTTGCCCTGTACTTGGTGATATATTCAGTGATAGAAACGTTGGTAGTAAATTTCCTGATATAGAGAAGAGAACGCATATTCTTGGAAGATATTCGGATACCTTTAGTAGTCCAGGGTTTGCGATGTTTTGGCTTAATTGCAATTAAAGGAAATGCTTTATTGAAGATACGGACAAGCTTATCCAAAAAAGCACTGAAATTATTATCCACGTCCATAGCAGGAAAGCGCCACTCAGAGGTTAAGCATAAATTTTGGAAATTACGAAAGTTCCGGGTGGAAAAAATCCTGCCTAAACGTCGGGTTTTCGAGGAGGGTTTGCTCAAGATATTAAACTTCGTATAAACTGCTTCATGATCAGATAGTCCAGCATTAATAATTGTAGAGTGGACATCAAGGGGTGAAAAATCTGAGACAGTATAATCAATTATGGTAGATGAAGTTTTTGTAATCCTTGTAGGAGAATCAACGTGCATTGTTAGACCATACGATTCAAATATGTTGACCAAGGATATTTGTGTAGCACTAGCAGCAGCATAATCAATGTTAAAGTCCCCGCATAAAATTTTTCTACTTTTATGGGGCAGGTCATCTAACAAATTTAGCAGGTTCTGAAAAAATAGTTCCACGGAAGAGTTAGGTGATCTATAAATGCAAATAATATAAAGATTAAGATTCTTATTGTAAATTAACGAAAACTCAAAGACGGCTTCACTTAGCAGAAACTCATATTTTGTTACCGAAGAAAAATCATTGCTCGTAGATAGAATTAGGGTGCCTCCGTAAGCTGAGCTTGGACGATCATACCTAGCAATTGTGGTGTATTTTTCTACAAAAAAAGGCTCGTTGACTTCAAGCCAGTGCTCTGTAACCGCAACTACCGGGGGAAATCCTAATTCCTCTAGGAACAAAAATAATTCATCAGTTTTGTACCTTATAGAACGAATATTAATCAGAACCATGCTAAAGTTGTTATCACTAAAACAATTTGAGGATTCTAGTCCCTCAGAACACGTCGTGATGTTTAAAAATTTCGTTTTGGAGAGGCAGCGGAATAGTAATTTCGGTGACATTCCCTTGATTTCTGCAGGTGAATAATTCTTTCAGAAGTGAGAAAGGATCTGTAAGCATCAAGATCAGCTTCCACCTCATCTGGACCAATCCCATAGGCATTGTTAAATTCCATCAGAATTCGTCGTAGATCTTCAGTCTTAGTGGGAAGTCCCTCGGAAGCCAAAAAGAGTTTAACGCTTGTATTGGTAAATCCATCGTAAAACACTGAAGCTGGTTGGTCGTGTAGATAAGCAAGATGAAGTTTAATGGCTTTTAAGATATCCGGTTCCCTTAATCTGGCTAGAAGATATCGACTATTCGAGTTATTGGTTAATCTAACTCTTGGTGGGGTCAAAGGATCCAGATTTATCGAAGGTTCTAAAGTATCCTTCTTAATGAAATTTACAGGCGAATGGAACGGATTCTTAGATTTACAAACTTCGATGGCCTGCTTGTCTGTACGTATGTTTGTGTTTTCTACTTCATCTTTGTTCTTGCGAGAATTGGTAATTGGATTTTCCAAGGTGACAGGACTTCTGAGATTCTTCGGATTCTTATGTGACTCAGATGAAAGCGTTGGTTCAGAATTGGATGATTCTATAGACCATTTGATGTTAACACCAGGTGGCCAAATTTCCTTATTAAATAATAGGTTAATAGCTGTTCTAGATTTTATACCTATTTTGAACGAAGAGCCAGTTGCTGTGTCGGCATCTTTAAGGAGTGTGTAACATCTAATGTATTCCTTAATGCCTAGCCTCTCTTTGATATAGTGCACAACTTGTATAGGGGTGTACGTTGGGGTCAAGTTACTAATAACTACAAAGTGACATTTATCTTCTGAAATTTTTGGTTTTTGCTCTGGACTTGGTTCGAGATGTCGGGGCTCTTCAGTTTGGGTACTTGCGGTGGCCTATGATGTATTTTTCTTCAATATCTCTTTTTTAGTTGGTATATTAGATAGATTTTTTGTAAGACTGCTCATTTGATTTGACATTTCACCGATATTTGAAGAGAGCCTTTCTAATCCCAACTTAATCTCAGTTGAATTTGTGTCTTGTATTTCAACCTTGATAGTCTCATCTGAAGAAGAGCCGAAAAACACTGACGATATATTAAAAATGTCGTGTTCCATCTGCCTTACAGATTTTAAAACCTTCTCAGGATTCAGCAGGTTGTTTAGTTTGTGGATCTCGTCAATTTTTTTCGTAAGATAGTCCAGTTTGCCGTCATTTTTAGTTAATAGGTCATAAGTCTCGATGAAAACAGGCAAATTGTCATTTAGTTTTTTAGTAACTTGAATTAAGGCCTCAAAGTTCTCTAAAGGTATTTGACTTTTTGATAAATTTGTAATTTTGTCATTTAAATAATTTAAACTTGGAGAGTCACATACGGTACAAAAGAATCTAAGGTGAGAAGACTTTTGGTCCAATAGGGCTTTAGTGATGGTCTTGTTTAATTTTGTACATTTCATACAGAAGTTTCTTTGGCAATCTCCATTACATCTTAACTGGTTGTATTTATCCGAGTCAGAATATTGTGTAAGACAATGTTCACAAGTGTACGTCATTTTCAAGGTTAGATGTGCAAAAATTAACTAGGTCGATGTGATGATGGTAATAAAAATTGAAAAACTTACAGCTAGTATTCACAACACATAAATCAAAACAAATAACAAAACTTGTAAACACAAGGATGTAAACCAAACCTCTACGTAGGTTTCATAGATTTTGAGAAGGCCTTCGATAAAGTCAGATACCAAAAGCTGTATGAAATCCTAAGAAGCAAAAACATCGACAGTCGCGACATTAACATCATATCCAGGTTGTACTGGGGACAAACAGCAAAAATCAAGGTTGATAATGAGTTAACCGAAGAAATTGAGATTTGTCAAGGTGTGCGTCAGGGTTGTGTGCTTTCTCCACTACTATTCAATATATATCGCTCCTAGACGAACAATATGTCACGAAACGCTCCTAGAGCAAAACATTGGTGTGAACATTAACGGAGAGTTAATTAACAATATACGATACGCTGATGACACGCTAATAGTAACAGATAACCTAGAAAATTTACAGTATTTGATGGAAAACATAAACACTCATACCAATAAGTATGGTCTAAAACTGAACATCAAAAAGACTAAATTCATGATTGTAACAAAGAAGCTATACACCAATGTGAATTTAACTATAAATAATCAGCCAGTTGAAAGAGTTACGTCCTACAAATATTTAGGGGTTTGCTTCACTGATACTAATGACCAGACAAGAGAAATCAAGAGGCGAATTGAGATAGCGAGACAATCGTTTGTCAAAATGAAAAAGTTCCTATGCAGCCGGGACATAAATATAAACTTAAGAACGAGAATGTTAAGGTGCTATGTTTTCTCCGTTCTGTTGTACGGTATGGAAGCTTGGAAACTGAAAAAGATAAACATCAAAAACATTGAGGCATTCGAGATGTGGTGTTACAGGAGAATGTGGAAAATACCATGGACAGAAAGAGTAACAAATCAAGATGTTTTGCTGAAGATGGGGAAGGAATGCGAAGTCATAAAAGCCATACAAACGAAAAAACTGGAGTATCTAGGCCACATAATGAGAGGAGAAAAGTACTCTGTGCTAAGACTTATAATCCAAGGAAAAATCTCGGAAAAGAGAAATGTGGGACGGAGGAGAATTCCCTGGTTGTTCAGTTCAGAGCTGCAGTCAACAAAGTTAAGATTACTGTGATGGTAGCCAACCTCCGATAGGAGACGGTACTGCAAGAAGAAGAAGAAGAAACTATCAGACATAGATAATACCATGTGCAATAAGTTCCCTTAATTTTCCTAACTGTCAAGTTAATTGGGTTGAATTTGTCTGGCTGTAATAAGTTTCATCATTATTCGGCCTATACTTGTCCACTGCTGAACGTAGGCATTCCGTAGTTCACCACACAAATTCCTGTCCTGAGCCGCTTGCATCCAATTTTGGCATATCCGCTTCAGGTCATCTGTCCATCTTGTTGTTGGTCGTCCCCTATGTTGTTCGAATTTTGTTTTGTGTTAGGTATGTTACGTGTTTTGTGTAAGTTTTAAGTCAGCTAATATATTTTTTATGTTTCAACAATTTTTTCTTTAATTCTGGACCGTGTTACGGGGGGAATTACACTATTCTCCCCTAGATCCGCCGCTGTTCAGTAGTTTTCTAAAGATACTGCAGCTATGCTGGTATTGGTATTGGATACGCCTGAACCATTCATGAAAACATGATAATTATTATGTCGCTTTAGAAACACATTTTCTATCGCATTTCTTCCATTTCTTCAGTTTTCTGAGTACTTTCCGGAGGTTTTCTGAAGACTAAAATACGATGCATCTACTTTTGACCACGAACTCATATGCAACACGCAAATATATGCATTAAGAAAATGAAAATTCTTCTTTCAGTAATAGATATTTTCATTCACTTGACCGTGTATTAGGGCACTCAACGTAATCCGAGTACCTGGATTTAAGAATTTCAGAAGGCTGTAGTTAGAGAATAATAGTTTTTCAGACCCAGGTGCCATGGAATTTTTTAATCTACTCACTGAGAACTATCATTAATCAAACTTTCGTTAAATTTGACCGGGACCACTTTTCCATAATGAGTGTCCATTTGTAGTGAAAAATTATTCTTTGAAAAATCCTCTCTAAAATTTATCCGGTGACATTTTATTGTAAAATGACCAAAAGAAAAGTTATTAATCCCAAAAAAATTTGTTCAAAAATTTTAGATCTTTTTGTTTTAACTTTTTTATTTTACATTTTCCGATAAAAACTAATGGGAATAAAGTTTTAAACATCTTAATTTTCTACATAAAATATCTAACAAAATTTTCTGTATGGCAGCTAGTTTACGAGAAAGAGCGCGAAAATCCTTTGCATCCCTTTTTCCAAGATGGCAGACTGGGGACAAGGGTGGACACCACAAACTTGAGCTTAAGCTTATACTAACCCTTATAACACATAAAAAAATAAAATTGTGTCCTTTCAAAAATGCACTATAAGCCTTAAACATGTAGATAACATTTAAATGGAGTATTTGTACATATAAGTTTTGTTTATATTATGTTGTTCTTGGACCCACAATTAAAAAAATCTATTACCTCCCCTCATGACACTTTTCTTATTTTTAGAATTCAAGTTATTCATGTCGAGTCCAATTAACTTTTCTATTTCGGAAAATTTTCGGGAGTGGGGAGAGTTTCGAAAATATACATAGAGGTTTCTTTGGAACTTTGGTGCGTTCAAAAATCAGCTGTGAGGGTACAAATTTTATGACTCTTTATAATGCGTGCGTCCCCCCATATAGGGGCAAAGTTCAAAACAATAAGTGTAGAGACCTCTATATTTACGTTTACGAAAAGCCTCCTCTCGAAAATTTTCCGAAATAGAAAAATTGTCAAACTTGACATGAATAACTGAATAAAAAAAGTCTCATGAGGAAGGAAATATTTTTTTAAATGGTGTGCCCAAGGACTATTGTACCTGCATTTAGTTTACCGCACACAAACACACACTGTAGCAGATACAACCATCTATTTGATCGTAATGTATAATTTCCGTATTGTCTGATTGGTCCATAAGTACAGCATTCTAGAGAGTCATTTTGATGGCAATATAAACCAGTTCTTAATATCCAGAACGGATTATTTCGTGTGAGATGTCGAAGATTTACGCAAAGTATGCCTCTAGAACGGGTCAAGAAACCCTACTTCATGTACTGCACATTGCACGTGTACAAATAGCATTATTAATTTTAAAATTCTTACAAAATGACATTTATTATCTTATTTATACACACAACGGGCCATTAAGACGTTGGGCATTTCTATAAAAAAGAATCATAAGATTAACTAATTACAATTAAAAGACTAAGTTTTCCTTCTAATAGCACATAAAATAATACTAAAAATATGACTCTATGTACTCATAAACAATGGGAACCTTCTCTGGTTACACCTCCGAGGCTTCTAAAATTTGCAAACCATAACGGATGCTGGGACTAATATAAAGAAGATGAGGTAATTTTACAATTTATAATTCACGTCCCATCTGCTCAACACGATAAAGTTCCAACGAGAATGGTTCCTTTCATACTCCAATCAGAGTAAACATGTAAATCAAAAATGAATAACCATTTTCAATTTCATTGCAACACGAAACTACAGCCGCATCATGTTCTAGTCCAATCAGAGAGTGCAGCAAGCACCTCTACCGGTTTCGAAACTTATTAGTCTCTCATCAGGAGGCACATATGCGGCTCTCTCTGACCCAACTAGGACAAACCCCGGCGTGCAGTCACGGATTGCAACGAACGAAATGGCAGGGATGCCCTAGCGGCAACTGCTATCAACAAACTAAGTTTTCAATCTAATAGCACATAAAACAACATCCAAAAATGTCATTCTACATCCTACCAGACTGAAAACAATGGGAACCTTCTCTGGTAACACCTCCGAGGCTTCTACAATTTGCAAGCCATAACGGATGCTGAGACTAAGGAAGATGAGGGAATTTTACAATTTATAATTCACGTCCCATCTGCTCAGCGCGGTAAAGTTCCAACGAGAATGGTTTCCTTCATACTCCAATCAGAGTAAACATGTAAATCAAAAATGAATAACCATTTTCAATTTCGTTGCAACACGAAACTACAGCCGCATCATGTTCTAGTCCAATCAGAGAGTGCAGCAAGCACCTCTACCGGTTTCGAAACTTATTAGTCTCTCATCAGGAGGCGCATATATTGCTCTCTCTGACCCAACCAGGACAAACCCCGGCGTGCAGTTACGGATTGCAACGAACTTAATGTCAGGGATGCCCTAGGGGCAACTGCTATCAAAAACTAAGTTTTCAATATAATAGCACATAAAACAACATCCAAAAATGTCATTCTACATCCTACCAGACTGAAAACAATGGGAACCTTCTCTGGTAACACCTCCGAGGCTTCTACAATTTGCAAGCCATAACGGATGCTGAGACTAAGGAAGATGAGGGAATTTTACAATTTATAATTCACGTCCCATCTGCTCAGCGCGGTAAAGTTCCAACGAGAATGGTTACCTTCATACTCCAATCAGAGTAAACATGTAAATCAAAAATGAATAACCATTTTCAGTTTCGTTGCAACACAAAACTACAGCCGCATCATGTTCTAGTCCAATCAGAGAGTGCAGCAAGCACCTCTACCGGTTTCGAAACTTATTAGTCTCTCATCAGGAGGCGCATATACTGCTCTCTCTGACCCAACCAGGACAAACCCCGGCGTGCAGTTACAGATTGCAACGAACTTAATGTCAGGGATGCCCTAGGGGCAACTGCTAGCAAAAGACTAAGTTTTCAATCTAATAGCAAATAAAATAATACTAAAAATATTACTCTACATCCCACCAGATCAAAAACAATGGGAACCTTCTCTGGTTAAGCCTCGGAGGTGTAACCATTAAGTAACATTAATATAACATCTTTTCTGTTCTGATAAAAAAATATACTATAATGTTAATTATATTTTTCGGTTATAATGTATGTTTGTTGAAAAACAACAAAATGAACAGATGGTAAAACAAAATGAGATAATATAATGACACAATACAACAATAATGAGATAATTTAATGAAAAATATGAAGATATGAAGTTTTATTTAGAAAAAATGCAGGAAGAGGTAACCCAGATTGCTGAGGAGATACAGACAATTGAAAAGGTGGAAGAAAAATTCGAGAATGCGTTAAAATTCGATACGGAAAAAGTGGAAGAAAAATTGAAGGAGATAGGAAAATGTCAAAAAGGAGAAGACCGTCGGGAAGTAATTGTATACTATACAGCTCTAACGAGAGCAGGATCCCATTTGGCGGGAATATTAGAAAACTACATCCAATACCTTTCATTAAAATCTTAAAAAACAAATTCCAACATATACACACACCGACAAAATTAGCCGAACACCTTAAAAATGGGACATGTTTGATGTCTTGAATTTCCTAAACCACTGGTCCGATTTGAGTGATTATTTTAGTGTGTTATAGCCTTATTATTTAAGAATATTGGTGTAATAATATTGTTGCTAAACAGGTAAATATCATTTTATACCGGGTGTACCAAGCATACTGTGTTTTTTTCTTAAAGTTTGGAACACCCTGTGGAATATTCCAGCATATGTAAAATATTAAAATTAATACTCATTGTCGACTTAGGCTGTCTTAACATTTTCCTTTTTGATTCTTTTACCTATGTAAGATAATAAAAAAGTTATGTGCGTTAACAACTATCCATGTTTTTCATTAATAAATACTCATAGTAGGGGAGGAAAGTATACTACATTTGCAGTTAATCGAGCGTTATGGGTTACCTATTGGATTGTGAAGAGTATGTGCTAAAATCAGAAAAAGGTTAAGTTAAGTTTTCCATAAAGTGGGGAACTGTTCATTTTTTAATTTAATTTTCCATTTTAAACAATCATTTTTCTCCGATTATAGCGCTATCTATCCATAATTCGAAAAAATGTGTCGAATAAAAGTTGCTTATTTTTACGTAAAGAATCCAAATCTGAAATAAAAATTGGGGGCTCCTATTAAGGATTTTAAATTAAATCCTCCACCCCACCTCCGTGGGGGCTCGTGACACCCCACGGAGAGGGGTGGGGGGTAAATTAACAATTTTAAATACGAACCCTGCGATATTTCGCGAAATGAACATACGTTAAACTGCAAAATACACCTATTCAATATTTTTCAAAAATCTACCGAATGGCACCAAACACGACCCCCACGGAGGTGGGGTGGAAGGTTACTTTAAAATCTTAAATAGGAGCCCCCAATTTTTATTGCAGATTTGGATCCTTGACGTAAAAATAAGCAACTTTTATTCGCAACATTTTTTCCAATTATTGATAGATATAGTCAATATTTCCTATAATCGGAAAAAACGATTGGTGGAAATGGAAAATTAAATTAAAAAATGGAGAGTCCCACACTTTATGAAAAACTTTACTTAACTTTTTTTGGTCTTAGCACCCACTCTTCACAATCCAATAGGTCCCCATAACGCTCGAGTAACTGCAAATTTAGCATACATTCCTCCCCTACTATGAGGATTTATTGATAAAAAGCATGGCTAGTTGTTAAAGCAAATAACTTTTTTATTTTCCAACATAAGCAAATTAGTCAAAAAAGAAAATGTTAAGAAAGCCTAAGTCTACAACCAAGTTATAATTTTAATATTTTATATAATGCTAGAATATTCCACAGGGTGTTCCGAACTTTAAGAAAAAAACACATTATGATTGTAACACCCGGTATAAAATGACATTTACATGTCTAGCAACAATATTACTACACCGATATTCTTAACTAATAAGGCTATAACATACTAAAAGAATCACTCAAATCGGACAACAGGATTAGGAGATTAGAGACATCAAACATGTCCCATTTTTAAGGTGTTCGGCTAATTTTGCCGGTGTGTGTATATGCAGAACTTCGAAGACTCAAAAGACTGCAAAGAAATTATAAGAAGCCATCCAAAAGACGGACTTGCTTTGTGGTTTGAAAGCAAAGAAAATAAGGTGACTTCATGGAGAGATTTTTAGACAAAATTTTTTATAATAGTGCAGGTGAAACAGATTCAAATCGATCATTGAAGTTGTTACATACAATTAACAAGCCGTGTAATTATTACATCCGGGCGACTCGAAGTAGAACTTGACTGAAAGTACTTTGAAAAGTTTATTTAACCTTGTTAAAATCTATGCACCGGCAACCAAAGTTGACCCCTACGGGGCCCCCTTTGGCCGGAGGCCCCGTTGGGCATTATTGGTTGCCCCAATGGTAGTTACGGCCCTGGTGCTAAGCAACTTCACAGGTAGGATTAATTAGCATTTTTACTAGCCTGGTCAGTTTTTTTGGTACATCGAAATGTTCTATTGCTATATACATTTTGACTCTATCGACTCTATCATGTTCTGCTTGCCTAAAATTCAGAAATAAAATATGCAGAGGAACTTTACCGTCATAACAAGTTGTATGTGTCTCCTTTAAGGAGAATAATTAGTCTACAGTAGATATGTCCTTTCCAAAGCCGGCCTGATACTCATTTAGGATTCTTTCCTTATATCTAGTTCTCAATATTCTTGCCAAGATTTTATATACAGTAGGTATCTAGTACAGGTCTCCATTTGAAAATTTTTTTGATGACGGCTTCACCTGGAGACCTGTATCAGGCAGACCACGAGGAAGACCCAAAACTAGATGGAAGAATCAGATAGTCGAGAACCTTAAGAAGATGGGAGTCAGAGAATGGGTAACCATAAGCAAAAACAGGAACGAATGGAGAAAAATTGTAGAAGATGCCAAGTCACACAACCAATTGTAAAACCAAAATGTTAATGCGGATTGATTCACCGCGATAAATCAATCGGAAGAGCCCAAAGAGGGCGCGGCAATCACTCCGCTAGGAGTGTGGATGCCATGATGATGAGGTATCTAGTAAGGCTAGGTTTCTATAGTTTTCACACTTGAGTTTAGTTTGTTCCGTTGGTATTATTTCATTTTCCTTCTCAGCAGCTGACCTCCACCAAACTTGATCATTTCTATGTATGTACTTTTTCTCAGGACTTCTGTTATTTTTCATTTCTCATATAGCCACTCATATTTGTCACCACCTCCTCCTCTGTAGGACAGGGCCGGCGATAACGGGCCTGCAAGGGATGCATTGCAGGCGGGCGCCCCTGTTTGGGGGGCGCCAGAATGAGCATTTTTTCTGCTAGTATTATGTAAAATACTAAAATAAAAAAATTCATTTTTTTTAAATGTGGTTTAATTTCGTCATAATACCCTAATCTGTGTTTGTTAGTTTTGCTTATCAAATAATATACAAAAATATGCAACGCCACATAGAATTCTTACCATGTAGTAATTTAATTTATTGGTCAAAGATATCATATTTCAACCAAACAACTTTGCTATGAGAATGATTTGTTTATGTTCTTCAAATTTCTTGCAAGGTGTTAGTTTTGGATCATCAGTTATGAGAAGAAATGAATAATTTCTAGTAAAGTAAACAATATTGTGATACTGTTTTCTTGCCGCCCGCGCCTGTCTAATTTAATGTACCTATTAATAGGTATCAAGTTAAGTATTAATCCCATAAAAAACATAATATTTAAAATAAAGATTTTACTTTAAATTTAGTTTAGAGCTCTTTAGATTTAGTATTATTTCGTGTGATTATAATACAGAATAGTTTGTAAGTTGTACTCTGCAGTTAAAGAATCTATACCCTATTCCACGAACATGCGCCTGTTTTGGATTACTTCGACAACGAATATTTTACTGTGCAAAATAAGAAGAACGAAACTAAATTGCAAATTACATTGTTGTTTATTGGAATAATTATTAGCGCCATTTACTTTCGTACTTCTTATATTGCACGTTAAAATATTCGTTGTCGAAGTAATCCAAAACAGGCGTATGTTCGTGAAATGGCCCATATTAGCATTCAATTAATATAAGTACTCAGTAGGTACATACTATTATATTAATCTACGCTAAGTTATTATTTTTATTTAGTTAATTATCTAGGAATCTAGGGCACAAATCGAAAAAGAAAAAGCCGAAATAGAAAAAATGACACAAAAAAAAACAATGTCAGTTCTCTTACGCCCGGTTTCATAATCAACTTAAAGTGAACATTAACTAAAGTTCACTTTACAGTTGACAGTTACCCATATGAATTGCATTGATAAAGGTACCAACTTAAAATTGAAAGTCCACTTTAACTGATTATGAAGCCGACCGTTAGCCAATTTCTTAAAAAAGTTAAAGTGAAGTTGTTGTGTCAGATGATGGGTCCAATAAAACTGTTACCGAACTTTATTTACCGGGTACATTTGCGAATACCGGGACACCGACTTAAGTCGCTGCCCGGAACACACATTTTTAGGACACAAGTCCAAAATCAAGTCATTAATAGGGAGAAAAGTTCTTCTAGCTACCCCTAAAATCGGGTGGTTTAACACATAAAGTAATACAGAGGATGTTCCATTACCCAGGGCATCTAAGGTAACGTTCAGTACAAAGCCTCCTTATTCGTTATGTACTGTAATGGGGAGGGGTGGTGGTACAGCTTGGGGGGTCAGATTACGCACTGTAACCGGTTTGATCTTCGGACATGTGGGTCTCACTGTTCCATTTGAACACACATAATGTTCCCGACGCTGGGGTTGTACAAGTATCTGTGTGTGGGGTGGGGGGGAGGCGCCTGTGCTAGTTTTGCAGGCGGGCACCTTATACCCTAGCGCCGGCACTGCTGTAGGATGTCTTTCAACTATCTCATCTTCTCCAACTGCCGGGAGAACCAGAACCATGTTTACATAAAAAAGTGCCGGGGTACTTCTTACTTTGGGTCATCATCATTCAACCTGAATCTACCCACTGCTAGATATAGGTCTCCCTCAATCTTCTCCATGTATTCCTGTTTTGTGCTGTTTGCATTCAATTTTTGTCGATCCGTTTTATGTCATCAGACCATCTTGTTGGCGGACCACATCTACTCCGATTTGCTTCTTGTCTTGGTCTCTTGGTCCTGGAGACCAACCCTTTGGGCCATACCAATATTAATCTCCTTGATAGATATAGCGCTTAATAGTTTTCCACCAAGTCTTTTGTTATGCTCCGTTCAGAGAAACTCAGCGATTTCTCTTATTGCTTGATATTGTTTAGCCGTTGTACGTAGCTTATCAATCTAAACGCGTGCCCTCTTGTCCCATTATTGTCATTAATCGGTGCCACGATTAGAATTGAAACGAAAATTTGTATAAGAAAAGTAAGGCTTAAGTAAAAAGAGCAAGCAAGACGTAAAAAAGTTCAATTGGAAGACAGCTATAATATTCGAGAAATAAAAAATTTCTACCAAGAAACAAAAAATTGCAGTACTAAGAAATTCGCAAATATTTATTTAAGTGTACAGACTATAAAAATAATTACATGGAACTAGTTGAAGAAGTAAATATCAACACTGAAGATTAGAACTTAGAACTTAAGAATAATCATCTTAATAATTATTTTACTATGGATCTTAATACGAAAAAAATAGAAAACAAAGTACATGGTAGTCATCATCATCATCATCATATTGGTGCTACAGACCTTAGAGGACCTCGACCTTCCCAAGCTTTCTACGCCATTCTGTTCTGTCCCTTGCTTTCATGTTCCAGTGGCCGACTTCGATCTTCTCGGCATCTTGTGTTACACCGTCCATCCACCTCAACTTTGGTCTACCCCGTCTTCTCATTCCCACGGGTTGAGCTGTTAGAATCTTTTTTATCATGTTTAGTCAGTAACGCGAAATATTAATGGTAGGGGAGCCCAAGCGGGGATTTTTGCAGTTACTCGAGCGGGTCAGATTATCACATGGGGAGAAACTTTGTACCCTGTAAATGTACCTCTACCATATATCGGCTCTTAATACAGGGGAGTTCGTTAAGGGGGGTTCGAAAAAATCTTTCCTTAGAATAACTTGAAATCGTCAGATTAAAAGGTAAGTTAAATGCAAAACAGTGAATATTTCAAAAATTTGACGATTTGAGAGGGGTGTAAGGAAATGGGTGAGTCACAAAGTTTCACAAAAAAGCGAATATTTCGCGAAATGACCGTCAGATCGAAAAACTGAAAAATACATGTTCAATATTTTTCCAAAATCTATCGAATGAAACCAAACACGACCCCCACGGGAAGGGAGGGGGGTAAATTTAATTTTAAATTTTAAATACGAACCCCGCGATATTTCACGAAATGGCCATCAGATATAGGTCTGGATCCCGCGTATGAAAAAAAAGTTGATTAATAGCAAGCTGAAAATTTGTTAATAGATTAAGGGTGTCTAGTCGGACAAACTTTGATATATAGGAACACAGGAACAGGGGAAGATTTAATTGTGGAACAGGTTAAAAATTTGGAACGGTCAGACCACGAAAACGGCACATGTATTTTGTCCGACAGAACAGACTTAAACTCTTCGAACAGAGATTAAACTCTCATGCAAAAATCAGACTGCTATTTAGCACCAAATGGGTGTTTTAATGAGTGGAACATGTAGAATATGTCAAATGACAGGAATTATGACAGGTGATAAATATCAGTCTGATTTTTGCATGAGAGTTTAATCTCTGTTCGGAGAGTTTAAGTCTGTTTTGTTGGACAAAATAAATGTGCCGTTTTCGTGGTGTGACCGTTCCAAATTTTTAACCTGTTCCACAATTTAAACTGCCCCTGTTCCAGTGTTCCCATATATCAAAGTTTATCCGACTAGACACCCTTAAGCTATTAACAAATTTTCAGCTTGCTATTAATCAACTTTTTTTTTATACGCAGGATCCAGACCTAATAGAAAAACTGACAAATACACGTATTCAATATTTTTTGAAAAGTCAATCGAATGACACCAAACACGACGTGGGGTGGGGGGATAAGTAACTTTTATTCGAGACATTTTTGGATAGATGGCGCTATAATCGGAAAAAAACGATTGTTGGAAATGGAAAATGAAATTAAAAAATGGAAAGTCCCCCACGGTATGAGAAACTTAACTTTTTTGGTTTTAGGACCTACTTTTCATAACTCAATAGGTCCCCGTAACGCCCTAGTAACTGCAAATTTAGCATACTTTTCTCCCCTACTATTATAGGTCCTGAATTATTATTAATAATTATTATTGTATGTTTATTTTTTTAGAGATGCATTCCAGGATTTGAAAATGCTGCATTCAATGCAATAATAGCAGCAACAAATACTTGTGGACAAGACGGACCCTCTGAATATTGTGAGCAAACAGGTGATAGCAAAATAAGAAAATCGTGTGATTGGTGCCATCCAAATCAGCACCATTCGCAGTTTATGACCGATTTCCACAATCAAGAAAATCCAACATGGTGGCAGTCGGAGACAATGTTGAAGGGAATCCAATTTCCAAATCAAGTTAATCTAACTTTAAAGTTTGGTAAGATATATGATTTGTGTAAATATTTCACTTTTTATCATAATATACAGTGTATGTATAAACAGGTTGATTTTTAATTTAAAATTATGATTTTTTGACATATACAGTATAGTGTAAATGAAATTAATAAATTCGTTATTTCGTAAGCTGCTAACTTTAAGGAAAAATGCTGAAACAGGTCAATTTTTATTTTTTAAATTACGATTTTTTGGCATGTATATCATACTAGTGACGTCATCCATCTGGGGGTGATGACGTAATCAATGATCTTTTTAAATGAGAATAGGGGTCGTGTGATAGCTCATTTGAAAGGTTATACAATTCCCTATTTAGTAATCTAAATATTAATACAATTATTTATACAGGGCATCAAAAAGTTTTTTTTTATTAAATTAATTGACACAAAAAGAAGAATGTATGTAGTTTATTTAAATCAAAATACATTTTACTGCTGCCAGAAAAAATGTTTATTTTACAAAAAAAAACATTGCTTTTCGCTTAAATTAAATATTCAAACTGCCAAGAGGCAAGTGGGTGGCAGCTTGAACATTTAATTTAAGGGAAAAACTACGTCTATTTGTAAAATAAACATGTTTTTCTGTTTTCTGGCAGCAGTAAAATGTATTTTGATTTAAATCAATTACATACATTCTTCTTTTTGTGTCAATTAATTTAATTTTTAAAAAAAGTTTTCGAACACCCTGCATAAATAGTTATGTTAATGTTTATATGTCTGAATAGAGAACTGAATAACCTTTAAAACAAGCTATCAGACGACCCCTATTCTCATTTAAAAAAATCATCAATTACGTCATCATATCCATATAGATGAGGTCACTACTATGACATATATGCCAAAAAATCATAATTTGAAAATAAAAATGGACATGTTTTAGGATTTTTCCTTAAAGTCGCCGGCTTAGGAAATAACCAATTTATTCCTTACATTTGCACCATACTGTATATCATGTCATGTCAAAAGCCTCCAATTTATTTACGGTTAATGTTTTAATGTCTTAACTGCATAGCGAAGAGTCGACCAGACTCTTTTGATAGACCATTTTGATAGAAGTAGTCGAATTTAGAATTTTATTCGAGAATCACCAAGCGGTTTTTTTCTAAAGATTTTCTGTTCTATTCTTGATCTTATTTCTAATAAATCAGGATTTAGGCTGCTATCGATCCTACATTCCAGGTACTTAAATCTATTGTCCTGTTCTAAAATATTCCCATTTATTGTGCAAGGTTGAGGTAGGTTTTGGTTTTTTCGGATTGACCACTTTTAGTCTAAGAGCTGGGAGCGGATTTTGCTCGTGATAAACAACATGGAAAAACTATATGGGGATATGTTGAATTAGTTATGTACATGACTTTCCCCAACGGGCGGAAACCAGAGTGAGGGACGAGGGTAGTTATAAGGGGTCAAAGTCGCGGTTTTTATTATTTTTTTTTGTGGCGCTCATGATCAACATAGTGCACCAAAATTTGGGAATAAGTAGGCAATGACATAACTAAGTAAAATCTCCAGGGACGGAGCGCTGCCTGGCCGACAAAGGGGAGGGGGCAGGGGTGAATATAAAAATAATAATGGGTTTTTTGTGACGTTCCTGATCGAGATAGTGCACCAAAATTTGGGAATAAGTATACAATGACATAACTAAGCAAAATCCCCAGAGGCGGAAACCAAAGTGGGGGACGAGGGTAGTTATAAGGGGTCAAAGTCGTGGTTTTTATTATTTTTTTTTCTAACGTTCATGATCGAGATATTGCACAAAAATTTGGGAATAAGTAGGTCATGACGTAACTAAGTAAAATCTCCAGGAGCGGAACGCTGCTTGGCCGACAAAGGGGTGGGGGCAGGGGTGAAAATAAAAATTATAAGGGATTTTTTGTGACGTTCGTGATGGAGACGGTGCACCAAAATTTGGGAATAAGTAGATCATGGCATAACTAAGTAAAATCTCCAGGGGCGGAACGCTTCTTGGGCTACAAAGGGGTGGTGGGCAGGGGTGAATATAAAAATATAACCACCCCCACCCCTTTGTCCCTAACGCAGCGTTCCACTTGTGGAGATTTTACTTAGTTACGTCATGTCCTACTTATTCCCAAATTTTGGTGCATCTCGATCATGAGAGTCAGAAAAAAATATAATAAAAACCACGATTTTGACACCTTATAACTACCCTCGTTCCCCACTCTGGTTTCCGTCTCTGGGGATTTTACTTAGTTATGTCATTTTACGTCATGGCCTACTTATTCCCAAATTTTGGTGCACTATCTTGATCATGGGCGCCACAAAAAAATAATAAAAACCGCGACTTTGACCCTTTATAACTACTACTCTGGTTTCCGCCCGTTGGGGAAAGACATGTACACAACTAATTCAACATATCCCCGTATAGTTTTTCCATTTTACTTATTACGAGCAAAATCCGCTTCTATCTCTCCGACTATTTGGTTTTTTTAATGTTTATTTTCATACCAAACTGCTCACAGGTCGAGTTGGTCTTGTCGATGAGTGAATTTGTCTGAAGTTCCTCAACAATTTCCATGCCTCTCTTGCTTTGCTTCTAATTATTATAAAAACAAAATCAATTGGAAAATACCCAGTAGCTGGCTGTATACCATAATTAAAAAATCATACAGAAGTAAAAAACTTCATTTGTACAATGGTATAAAAAGTTTATTGAAAACTATTAAAAGTCATCCAAAAGGATCTGCAAAACGTTTTCGATCTAGATCAGATCATCTTCAGTGCGTTCTGCCTAGTACATGGAACTAGCAACCTTATGAAAATGGTAACATCGAGAAATATGATTTACATGATAATTCTATAATATTTATAGCGACTCCAAGTCGATGTTAAAGGATTAATTTATGTGTTAGGAGTGCTCAAAGGGCAACATGGTTCCCTGCTCGATAAAAAATCGTGGTTCTTGCCAATTCAATGGTTGGTCTGTGTCCATTGAACTGCCAAGAACCACGATTTTTTATCGAGCAGGGAACCATGTTGCCCTTTGAGCACTCCTAACACATAAATTAATCCTTTAACATCGACTTGGAGTCGCTATAAATATTATAGAATTATCATGTAAACCATATTTCTCGATGTTATCATTTTCATAAGGTTGCTAGTTCCATGTACTAGGCAGAACGCACTGAAGATGATCTGATCTAGATCGAAAACGTTTTGCAGATCCTTTTGGATGACTTTTAATAGTTTTTAATAAACTTTTTATACCATTGTACAAATGAAGTTTTTTACTTCTGTATGATTTTCTAATTATTATATTTGTAACTTTACATTTTTCTGTCACAATTGTTTTTTTCTGCCCTTTATTTCTATGTATTTTTTGTTTCATTTTGCCTTCTGTCTTCTTGATCTTTTGTAATCAGCCATTTTTAATAAGCTTTCTTGTTTTCTTTTATGTGGTTTTCGCTCTTGTCCAACCATATTGTTTTTTGTTTTTATCAATTTATTTATGTTTTCATATAATTCATAGTTTATTTACCCTTGCATATTTCATCAAATAAAAACTAATATTAAATGGAATCGTTGTAAGAAGATATCCTTAACATTAAAGTCGCTGTATTATTGTTTTTTACTTAATAATAATAATAAGCGCGACGAGCCTAGTAGGCCCATGGATTGATTTTTATTTTATTTATTTATTTTATTTATTTAGTACCCAAATAACAGTACTGGACCAATTACAATCTGGGTTAGTGTATTAAGCGTATTAGTAAATTTACCGTTTACAGATCATAAACATAACAACAAAACAGTATAAACGCCGTTTATATGTAAGTGTGTGAAAAAAACTCAAAATGAGAAAAACACACTCACATACGAACAACGACGAACAAAAACTTATAAAGTAATTAAAGAAAAACAGAAAATACATAGTATGTAAAACAATTAAATACAAAAATACAGAATAAATATATAATATAACAGCAAGATGCTAAAAAGTGACTGGTTGCAACCTAATATCGTTAGCAGTATTCTTAATGATGCGTAAATTAGAATTGAAGATGTCAAAGAGATCAGAGTTCGCATTGTAGTGAGCTTGCATTTGTACTAGAGGTGACTGCACCAAAATATTTGATCTGGCTCTGTTAACATAAAACGTTTGTGAAGTACGAGAAGCAACACGTGGTACGTGGAGATTAAGAAGTTGCAATAACTCAGGAGTATTTACTTGATTGTTAATAATTTTAAATAAAAAGCATAAAGATTGAGTTATTCTACGACGTTGAAGACTTTGCATCTTAAATTTATCGAGAAGTAGCTCTTCAGAAAATCCCTAGCAGGATAAATGCCAGTGGATTTAAAGTGCATACTTTTTAAAAACCGCCTCTGTACTGATTCCAAAACAGTTGTGTGATTTTGATAAATTGGAGACCAAACTATCGATGCATAATCGAGTTTGGGGAGAACAAGAGATGAATATAAAAATTTGCAAGTGTCAATATCGGTAAGTTCTTTCGCATTTCGTAAAATGAAACCTAGAGTACTAAACGCACCCGCAACGATATTAGTGATGTGTGGAACAAATGATAGTCTGCAGTCAAATATGACCCCCAGGTCCTTAACAGAGCTGGGGCGACAAATGGAAGTATTATGTATATGATAATCGTAGTGTGTTGGAGAAGGGCTTCTAGAAAAAGACATAACATTACATTTAGACGCATTTAGCTGCAAACAATTAGTGTCACACCATATACTGATTTTATTTAAATTTTCTTGAAGTCTAATGCAATCGGAGGGTGACTTAATTTCAAAAAATAATTTTAAATCGTCCGCATAAATTAGTGAATGAACATCTAGGTCATCAACAATATCATTAACGAATATCACAAACAGTAGCGGCCCTACAATTGAACCTTGAGGTACTCCGGATAACTGAGGAAAAGGGGTTGATTTAAAACCTCTAATTTGTGTATATTGCCATCGATCTGTAAAATAAGAGTTAAATAATTGTAACAGCGTAGGTGTGATTGAAATAGAACTGAGCTTATTCAGTAGAATTTTATGACTTAAGCGGTCAAAAGCTTTGGAAAAGTCAGTGTATATGACGTCGACTTGAGCATTTCTGTCTAATGCTTCACACAGGAATTGAGTGATGTTAACAAGATTTGTTAAAGTAGATTTACCACTGATAAATCCGTGCTGTTGGGGAACTATGAATGGTGAAATGTGGGTGTAAAGGTGTTTATTTATACATATCTCGAAAATTTTACTAAAGTTGGATATGATAGCAATAGGCCTATAGTTTTGGATAGAAGTTCGATTTTCTTTCTTAAACACAGGGACAATTTTAGAAACTTTCCATTGTGTGGGAAAGACCGAACTGGATAATATGCAGTTAAATAAAGTACACAGAGGAGTTGAAAATACGTGGGCACAATCTTTTATGAGAAATGCAGGAATATTATCTGGTCCCATCGTCATGTTCGGCTTAATCTTCCTTATGGCCTGTTCAATTTCAGATTTTGTAAAAGCGGGAATGTGCAATTGTTCGGCAATATATGTATTTAATTTGGGAGTGATATGGTCGGGAGGAGAAATATCGGTGTATGACTTTGAGAAGAAATCGGCAAATGATGAGGCAATATCCTGTGAAGTCTCTAGCTTTATATTATTATACGACATAGTTTCAGGAATAGAACAATTTGTTTTCTTGGAGTTTATGAACGACCAAAAGCTACGAGGATCTTGTTTAAGATTGAGTTCTAGTTGAGACACATAACGCTTGTATATTATTTGATTAAAGTATTTGAATTCTGAACGAATTCTCTTGAATTCAGTGTAATTTTGAATATTACGAGATTTTTTGTACGCGTTCCAAGCTCTATTTTTAGTATTCAGAAGATTAATCAGATCACCATTGAACCAAAACGGATAACGTTTAGTTTGCTTCTTTTTAAGAGGAATATGTTTAGAGAAGATGCTGTGAATATACTGATAAAAGGCATTTAGGTTGCTGTTGATATCAAGATCAGTGGAAAGAAAAGACCAGTCAGATAAATAGAGTTCATTATAAAGTTCTATAAAGTTGGCTCTCTTAAAGTTAAAATTCTGCTTACTGTCGATTTTGATTTCATTAAATTCTTTTTTAATACTAAAATCAATGATGAGCGGTGGATGATGGTTATCCATGGGAACAACATAGTCAATTGCCTGATATACGTTACAAAATATATTAGAAAATACCAAATCTAGGATTTGTT
Organism: Diabrotica virgifera virgifera; assembly: GCF_917563875.1. Classification (NCBI taxonomy): domain Eukaryota; kingdom Metazoa; phylum Arthropoda; class Insecta; order Coleoptera; family Chrysomelidae; genus Diabrotica; species Diabrotica virgifera. The sequence goes on from NC_065450.1 coordinate 51,078,987, forward strand.
CATTATGATTAACTACATGATTATATTGCGATAGATTAAAGAAATTTGCAACATTCTGCACGGCCACTGATTTACCGGTAGTAATGCCTTGAGTATATTCCGGTTGATTGACCATGCTCCTCCATCAGTTCCTGTCCATTGCCTTCATTCTCCAATTTGTGACGTTCAGTTTTTTAGATCCTCCTCTACGTCCATTTTCCACCTTGTTCTGGGTCGACCGCTTCTCTGACGTCCTCCAATAATTGTACTTGACAGTAGCATTTTCGGTAATCTATCCTCTGGCATCTCCTGTATGTGTCCTAGCCATCGTAGGCTTTGCACAGGAGAATAATATGAGAATAATGAGTACATACTTTGATCATAACGCAATACATAAAGAGACATGGATTTCGCCAGATGGCCAAACAAGGAATCAAATTGACCATATTTTGATTGAAGCTAAACATGCGAAACTAATAACAGATGTACGAAGCTATCGAGGAGCTGATATGGATTCCGATCATATATTGTTGATAGCAAAAATAAGAGAAAGTATGCCGAAACCGAGAGGTCAATTCGAAAGTCGAAAAAATACGATGTTGCCAAATTGAACAACGAGGACATTGCAAAGAGCTTTAAAGCAGAAAATACGGACAAGCTTAGAGGGAGGCAGTACCATGACAATATAGAAACGGAGTGGACAGGAATAAAGTGAGAAGGAAAGTGAGAAATAAAGAATCAGCAAGTAAGCACCTGGGAAAAGTAAGTAGAAAACAGGAAAAATAATGGTTCGATGATGACTGTAGAAAAAGGTTAGAGAAAAGGAATCAGGCACGACAAACATTGATAGATGAGCCAAGTGAAAAAATAGAAAGAAATATGAAGAAGAGAGGAGAAACACAAAAAGAATGTGTAGATATAAAAAGCGGGAACACATGAGTAAAAAGCTTATAGATATTAAGCAACACTATATCAATAAGAACTATAGAACTAGAAATTTCTACCAAGAAGCAAAAAGAAGTAAAGAACAGTATCCAAGAGGACAAAAATTTTACAGGAGCAAAGAGGGGCACCTAATAGGCGACAAAGAAGGAAAACTGGAGAGATGGAGAGAGCATTTTGAGGAACTGCTAAATGAGAGGCAGGAAGGTAATGACGAGGTTCAGATGGAAGTGATACAAGAAAACTACAACCAAGAAGATGAAGTGGGGCCGCCGACAGACGAGGAAATAATGGAAGTTTTAAGAAGCATAAAGGATAACAAGAGTGCAGGTATCAACCACATCCCTGGAGAAATGATTAAACATGGAGGTAAAATATTAGAAAAGAGAATATGTAGCCTACTAAAGATGATATGAGATCAGGAAGAAATGCCGAGACAATGAAGTCAGGCTGTAATATGCCCGATATTCAAAAAGGGAGATAAATCTCAATGTGAAAGTTACACAGGTATCGCTTTGCTTGATGTAATTTATAAAGTCCTTGCCAAGGTTATGAGAGAAAATTAGACAGATATAATATTAGTGTGCAGGTAGGAGAATATAAAGGTGGTTTTAAGAAAGGAAGATCTACGAAAGGAAGAAAGCAAGTTCACCACTCGGGCAGTACAAATTTTTTTTATGTTTAGTATTGAAAGATCTTCATTCTAAAGCCTTAAAAAATTCATAAAAGTAATTTTTACAATAAATAACGCAATTGCAAATACGGCCATTTTGGACTTTTCGCAGGCTGTTTTGCAATAACGTATTACCAAAATTAAACTTGCAATAGCTCAAATTGTAGGTTTTTTAATTTACTATAATTTTCTATTTAAAAGTTTTTCTCTAAAATGAATATCCTAAGCTGCAAAATTAAAAATCTTTAAAAATTGCAAATTTAACAAATGAAAATCGTCATAAATAAAAAACCGCACAAAATTTTTGGTTACATTTTAGTATAAGTTATTCCTGGCATCGTCCTTTACAACACCTGATAGGTTTCAAAAATTCCTGAATTATATCCTGAAATCGACCTATTTTTTACCCACAGCTTGGACTATTCCTCTAGTATCTCTTTCAGCAAGAAAATTTGTTCTATTGTGCTTCTTCCTTGTCTAAAGCCCGCCTGATATTCGCCAATTGTACCTTCCATTCTTTTTTTTTTTTTAATAATCAATCGAGCAATTTATTATTAAATAATCTGCGGGAACTTATGAGGCGAGGAATTCGTCATAGTTAATAATATAATAAGTTCAAGACTAGACAAAAGATTTATGTTTCCTTAGTATAGTTTCATCAAATTTCTAGAGGGAAGTGTCCTATTACAAACAACTATGTAATTTGTGCCATGCAATTTTTATCAAATATGGTTTCTATTTCTGTTGGTAAGTGAAAAACAATAATACTGAGACTTTAATGTTAAGGATATCTTATTACAACGATTCCATTTCTAATATATACTTGTTTTTATTTTATGTAATATGCAAGGATAAATAAATGAAGAACTATATGAAAACATGAAAACCCAAATACACTTAGCAGCAGAAGCCATTGTAAGAGAAAAGACCAGATAAATTTTTAAAAACAAAAAACCATATTGTTGGACAACAAAGATAAAAAAACCAAATAAAGGAAAACAAGAAAGCTTATTAAAAGTGGCTACTACAGAAGACCAAGAAGACTTAAGAGAATACAGAAGGCAAAATGAAACAAAAAATAGAAATAAAGAATAGAAATAAAGAGAAAAACAATTTTTGCACCTAATACACAAACACATAATACATACATAAACATACAAAAAAATCAGAATTTAATATCATCCTGAAGAACAAACATCACCCTATAAGGATTTCTTATCACCGCCACTTTATTCCCCACGCTAAATTAATAAAAAATATTCATTGTCAAACTAAAAATTTATAGGCTACAGTATTTGTATTTATTTTTAGGAAAAGCTTTTGACGTTACATACATACGAATATGGTTTTGGTCTCCTAGACCCGAAAGTTTCTTTATATCCAAGAAGACAACTGAAGATGGCCCTTGGATTCCATACCAATACTATAGGTAAGAATTTGTTTTCCATATTCATATCATATGGATATTTACTATGGATGACGACAATCTTCTTAAACGTTATGGCATTTCGGGTGTTATATTACGAATTTGCAATCTAATTACTGATGTAAACTTTTGATTTTATAACCTATAGAAAAAATAAGTGGTGTAAGATCTGGATATGTTAGGGAATGATTTAATATCTGCAGTTTTGCCGATAAACTCTTCCATGTAAACAGAAGTTTGCTCCATCAGAAAAAAGTATTTGGCGAATGAAGCGTGGATTTTGTTTACATAGATCTTGCACTATTTGGATCTTCATCATACATACTGATATCCTGGATATAATTTGAAAAAAATTTTCAAAAAAAAACGGTGTATTTTACCGTCATGATTTATAGGATTAAAAGGTACACTTGTTTAAGTCGCTAGAATAACTCATAATTTAATAATCTAGTGTCAAAAACGCTTAAAAATTAAAAACAAAAAAGTTATGCGTTAAAATAACCGTTGATCTACCCAAAACGGACGCATATACAGTACGTAAATCGTTCAGCTGGACATGGGGAACATACATTGTACATATTTAGGTAGATAAATACATACATTGTATTATATTGAGATAATTGTGGCAACTGAGCTCTCTCGATGACAATATGGTTGTTAGCATTAAGGGGCATTAACCTCAAAATTGACAACTCATTTCGACTGACACAGATAAACGTCAAAATATGACAATGTATTTGCTAAATATTTTTGGCCTAAGGGAATGGGAAAACTGTTTAGTTTTGAGATTATGTAGTTTTTAAATAAAAAATATTTTAAAAATTAAAGTAAAATTATTAATTTATTAATCATAAACTTTGTTTTTGATTTATTTATGGACAGCCTTACTTCAAAACTTACTCATTCTCTTCGTTCTAACAGCTCTATTGCACCAAAAACTCGTACTCGAACAGAAGCTTCAACTAACACAGGTTAGCGCAGTTGCCACAATTTTCTCAATGTGTATTCCCTATGTCCAGCTGAACAATTTACGTACTGTATATGACCGGTACTAGAAATTCGCAATTGATGAAAGCGATTCATCTCTGGAAGATAAATAAACGTGCCAGTTTTCGGTTTTCTAAATATTTTTTTTTAATTTCTTTGTGAAATTCATGAAATTCAAGAAACGAAAAATTTTCAAATCGATTTTTCTAGAAAACGCTGTACCTATATAGCGCCTTAAACAAGTGTATCTTTTAATCCTATAAATCATGACAATTTAATAATCCAGTGTCAGAAATGCTTAAAAGTTAAATACAAAAATGTTATAAGATAAAACAACCATTACCCTACCCAAAACGGACGCCTATGACCGGTCTAGAAATTTGTAATTAATGGAATTGATTTATCTCTGAAAGATAAATAGGCGTACCAGTTTTCGTTTTTCTACATAGAAGCCTTCTGGAGGTACCTATTTAAACAAAAAACTAATTACAAGACGTCATCTTCAGAGAGCTCTAGCTCCCTGAAAGCATTTTCGAAGTAGGTGAATTGGGTTAAATTGTCTTAAAATTATCTGAGGAATCTCCGCTCTTCATTTGTCAGGAGAGTTTCTGGACACACTGTATATCTAAAATTCCTGTGTTTACTATAGGCAACCAATTTTACACTAATACTATGTATGATGTTGCAGCGCTACTTGTAGAGACACATACGGAATTCCAGAATCAGTACACACTATACGAGGGGAAGAAACAAGAGCACTTTGTTCGTCTGAATATTCAGACATGTCTCCTCTACGAGGTGGAAACGTTGCGTTTGGCACATTGGAAGGAAGACCGTCGGCGTACAATTTCGATGACAGTCCTGAGTTACAGGTAAATAATGAAAATGCTTTTTAAATAAATAAAATTCAGTCTTTTAAAATGAAATTGAAATTTTTTTAACGTCAATTTCAGGTTATTAAAAGACCTTTTATATTTACCAAAAACTAGCCTAACTTGTTTACCGCATGACATTGTCTTCTTGTTTAGCAGCCTCTTCTGGTCCAGTCCTGGGTATAGGCCTCCCCTTCACTTGTGTTTTTCATATTTGCCTGCCTTGAGCTATCTGGTGCCAGTTTCTTCCTGCCTTTTCTCTAATGATCTTCGATCCATCTTTTTTGTGGTCTTCATACCTATGCCTCGTTTATGAGCTCTTGGTCGCCATTGTATTATTCTCTTTGACCACTTTTCTTTAATTTCTCTTGCCACGTGTCTCTCAATAGCTCATGTACAAGAAGTAAGCTTACATTTATCATGTATCTCAATAGCTCTTTGAGTTGTTCTAAGTCTATTGAGAGATTGGTTAGTAAGTGTCCTAAGTCATGACAGGAAGGATGCAGGAAGTATCCTCCCTGTATATTCAAGAATTAGGGATTTTTAGATCTTTTCTAATAAAGCATAGTTTACCTACTGCTATTGCTATCCAAGTCAGTCTTATCCTGCTGGTTATTTCGGCAGTTTAATTTCGACTACACAGGTGTTAATTCTTTAATTTTCAAACAATTTCTCTAGTTATTCTTTCCACGTACTAATTTTACTCTCTTCGTCAAGATAATATGTTTCTCTCAATATCAGTTATATTTCCTTTTTGTCTCCATCTTAATCCAGCTGTTTTTATGTAGGTACCTACATCGTGACTATGGTATTTTAACTGTATAATTTCAAACTAGGAAGACGACGAAAAGACCCAGGTGCAAAGTTTTCTGTAATAAAACAGTTAAAATAATTGAAATAAAACAATAAACAATATTTTAAATCCAAGACTTTTCGTCGAAAGAAACTGCTTTCTGGTTACATCCTGAACCTCCGGCTTTATAAGCACGGAGACGAAGAATATAGAAGAAAGTAGAAAGGACAATGGTCACGTATCTACTCCCTTTTCGTCTAGGAAAAAGTGCCGAAAGACAGTTTCAAATACTCAAAAATCTGAGTAAAGAAGAACAAGGGGGAAAGGCAGTTTTGTTTTAATTTGATTCAGAGTTGGACCACCATCTACAGATAGCTATTTCTGCATCTTATGCTTCATCAGTGTAGCTATACAGTCCCAACTCTGAATCAAAAATCAAACAAGCCTGCCTTGTAAGGGAAATCACCGCGATGCAGTAATTCCATCTTTGAGACGCAAAACAGCGACGTCTCTAGTAAAACTAGGAAGACGACGAAAAGACCCAGATGCAAAGTTTACTGTAATAAAACAATTAAAATAATTGAAATAAAACCATAAAAAAATATTTTAAATCCAAGACTTTTCGTCGAAAGAAACTGCTTTCTGGTTACATCCTGAATCTCCGGCTTTATAAGCACGGAGACGACGAATATAGAAGAAAGTAGAAAGGACAATGGTCACGTATCTACTTCCTTTTCGTCTAGGAAAAAGTGCCTAAAGACAGTTTGGAATACTCAAAAATCTGAGTAAAGAAGAACAAAAGGGAAAGGCAGTTTTGTTTTAATTTGATTCAGAGTTGGACCACCATCTACAGATGGCCATTTCTGCATCTTAAGCTTCATCAGAATCAGATTTGTTTTATTACAGTAAACTTTGCATCTGGGTCTTTTCTTTGTCTTCCTAGTTTTACTAGAGATGTCGCTGTTTTGCGTCTTAAATGTGGAATTAGTGCATCGCGGTGATTTCTCTTAAAAGGCAGGCTTGTTTGATTTTTGATTCAGAGTTGGGACTGCATAGCTACACTGATGAAGCATAAGATGCAGAAATAGCTATCTGTAGATGGTGGTCCAACTCTGAATCAAATTAAAACAAAACTGCCTTTCCCCCTTGTATAATTTCAATTTCTTCGCATCTTTCCATTGTCTCTTTTTCTTTCGGTTCTCCGATTTTCCTTCTTATTGTTATATTTATTGTTTTATATCTGTCTGAGTCATTTTTGGATTTTCTTCTTTTGTCCATCAGTTTCAGGATCTCGTATGCCGTCCATGATTAATTTATCTGCCTTTAGGTGTGTTTCCTTCACATTTTAAACTATTTCTGTAATCTGTTTGATGTTTTGTTTTCGTTCAATTCGTCTCTAATCGCAGCCACTTGTTCGTTTAACGTGGCTCGGGCCCCCATTTTCGTATTAAGGTCTTTCAGCATACGCATATTTTATGACCTGGTTTCTTTTTCTACGCTCTATCTGTTTGAAGCTGTTTCAAAATCTTCTATGTACTAAAATGTAATATATTTGATTTCTAATCATTCTGCCAGATATGTCTCGAAGGGGTTTTCACGTGCGCAGCTATCGTACTGGTAAATGGAAGAAAGTGTGGGTGACAACTAATTATAAGTCTTTTTCTAGAAGGTCTCCGCTATCATTTCTGACTCTCCCAGGTGCTTCGATATTGTGACTTATCTCCAGCTTCAAGTTTGGCATCAAAATCTCCCATAATGATAATAATTTCCGATCGCAGATTTTTCTGATAATTCTGAATTCCCTAAATAAATACAATATAAGAAGTGGGGTTCCTACGGTCTCATCCGCATCCCACATTTCGCTCGTCATCGTTTTCTATCCATCCACCCGTTCTCTTCTATAGCTCTATCTTCCATAGCCTGTTCTATGCCTTTCTTCCATTTTTCTGTAGGCCTTTCTCTTCTTCTTCTATTTATAGGAGTGTAATTTACTGCTATTTTTGGCCATCTTACCTCTGGCATTCTCATAACATGACCATACCATAGCAGTTTCTTTGTTTCTATTCAGTCAACCGTGGAATATACACTCTTCATCCGCCGTCTTACTTCCTCATTTGGTACGTGTTCTAATCTAGATACCCTGCATGCTCTACGTAAGTAATCCATTTCCGCTACTTCTATATTTTTTCTTTCCTTTCCTGTGACTTGCCAACACTTTGCCCCATAATTTAGAATAGGTTGAACAATTTTTCTGTAGATTGTTAATTTTGTATTCAGCTTTCCTTCCTTGCTGTATCCTATGTTGTATGTCTCTTTTTGTAGTCCCTTCTTCTGATATTATGCTTCCTAAATATCTGTATATATTCCTTACATTTTCTTATACTCCTTAACTCTAATTCTGAATTTTCGTTTTCCTCTCCTATTCTCAAATATTCCGTTTTCTCCATGTTTATACGTAGGTCCCACTTTTCATATTTGATCTGTAACTTTCTTAGCATATAATCCATATCATGTTCATCGTTGGCGAGAATTACTTGGTCATCAGCAAACAACAAAGCTGTTAAGCAGTTTTCTTCAATCATTATTCCCATCTCAGCAACTGTTTTCCTCCATTGCTCCAGAGGTTTCTGGAAGTATATTTTAAATAGTTTTGGCGATAAGCAGAACCCTTGCGCCTCAGACCATTTGTAACAGGGAATGGTTTCGACATAGATCTTCCCTGCCTAATACAGCTTTTCGGGTTTTGATACATATTTTTAATTGCTCGCACATATGCTTCACTTACGCCTATCGTCTTCAAAATTTCAAAGAGTTTCTTTAAAGGTAGCGTGTCGTAGGCTTTTTTCAGATCATTAAATGTTAGGTGAGTAGACATTCCTGGCTTTTTTTTTCTCTATGTTGTTATCACGAATATTTGTTGCATCACGAATATGTTATCTGCGCACGATCTACCGGCGCGAAAACCACTTTGTTCTTCCATTTCCTGTATTTCTAATTCAACCCTTTTCTTTAATACTCGGCCATACGTCCTCCCCATTGCACTGGTTATACTTATACCTCTCTAGAATTTCCTAAATAAACAATAATTGATATCTCACAATAAAACACTGAAAACTTTTGTTTTCTATACTTCCACAAAATTTATTATTTACAACTATGTGACTACAGCTGTTTCGGCAGAGTGCCTTTCTCAAGTGATATAATTTACAATGTGTTTGCCTTTTTAAGTCTCTAACTGAAGAGGTTGAGGAGTGGGGAGCTGTTTGTCTCGAGTTGGTCATTCAGAATTATATCTGTATTTTTCAGTTTATTAATTTCCATAGATTCTAAAAAAGATAGCTTAAGGCCTTTATTTTGGACATGCAGAATTTGAAACTCTTCATTGAAACAATGATTATGATCTAGAAGGTGAGGTGGGTATGGAGAAGTGCCTGTTTTTCTATTGTTGAACGCCCTTTTGTGTTCTGCTATCCGTTTGTCAAAAGTTCTGCCAGTTTGACCGATGTACGTTTTCGGATAGTCACTACAAGTTAGTTTGTACACACCACTCTGTAGTTGCTTTCTCTTTCGGCTTTTATTGTTCTTAATATATTTGCTTAAGTTGTTGTTAGTTCTGAAAGCTGGCATTATTCCTTTCTTTTTTATGTATCTGGCTATTTTTGTTGTTATCTTGCCAGTATATGTGAGAGAGCAGAAGGTACTAGGTTCTTTCTGTGGTGGTGGATACACTAATTTCAGGGCTTTCTTATGGAGTTTTTGATTTAAAATTTTGTTAACTGTTTGTTCATTATAGCCGTTGTTTACTGCTATTAGTTTAATGATGTTTACTTCTATCTCGAAGTTATTTTTTGTCATATTAAGAACAATAAAAGCCGAAAGAGAAAGCAACTACAGAGTGGTGTGTACAAACTAACTTGTGGTGACTGTCCGAAAACGTACATCGGTCAAATTGGCAGAACTTTTGACAAACGGATAACAGAACACAAAAGGGCTTTCAACAATAGAAAAACAGACACTTCTACATACGCACTTCACTTTCTAAATCATAATCATTCTTTCAATGAAGGGTTTCAAACTCTGCATATCCAAAATAAAGGCCTTAAGCTATCTTTTTTAGAATCTATGGAAATTAATAAACTGAAAAATACAGATATAATTCTGAATGACCAACTCGAGACAAACAGCTCCCCACTCCTCAACCTCTTCAGTTAGAGACTTAAAAAGGCAAACACAAACACATTGTAAATTATATCATTTAAGAAAGGCACTCTGCCGAAACAGCTGTAGTCACATAGTTGTAAATAATAAATTTTGTGGAAGTATAGAAAACAAAATTTTCAGTGTTTTATTGTGGGATAAAATGAACTTCCATCAAGTAACGGTCGAATCCATCAATAATTGATATCTATTTTTTAATTAGTATTCTTATTATTTTAGGAATGGGTAACTGCTACGGACATTATGATAACCTTGGATAGACTAAATACATTCCGAGATGAAGTTTTTGGTGACGAAAAAGTTCTGAAATCCTATTTCTATGCCATTGCTGATGTTGCCGTTGGTGCCAGATGCAAATGTAATGGACATGCCTCAGAATGTGTCTTCTCCAACCGACACGACGGTCATCATGCCAGGACATGTAGATGCCAGCACAATACTGCTGGTCCCGATTGTAATGAGTGTTTGCCTTTTTACAATGATGTACCTTGGGAAAGAGCTACGGCCAGAAATGCTTACGAATGCAAAGGTTAGTATATGTTTATAAATATTATGAATGTGTTCTGTATTTCATTAACAAACACTTTTTAATCCCAAATATAGTGACAAAATTCAAGATATGATATTATTATTATCCCGGTTATTTATAGCGTTCTTCGCCTTCCGGTTTCCAGTTTCCAGATTCGTCGGTCGTTCCATTCGCCAGGGTGAAGATTCCTTTCCGATATTGCCTTCTGAATGCCGCCTAGCCAGGATTGTTTGGGCCTTCCTCTCTTCCTTCTTTCCCTTGGTGTCCATTTTAGAATTTGTTTTGGCAGTCTGTCATCGTCCATTCTTTCTACGTGGCCATACCAGATCAGTTGTCTCCTTTGAATTTCGTCTATAATGGTTGACTTGACTCCCATTATATTTCTGATTTGATCATTTTGTATTCTTTCAAGCCTTGATTTTCTAGCCGATCTTCTCCAGAAGTCCATTTCAAATGCAAGTAGGCGTCGTTCCAGGGATTTAGTAAGTTGCCATGTTTCGCATCCATAGAGCACTATACTTTTAAAGATGGAGTTAAAGATAAGATGGTTTCTTTTGACCATAGCATCGGGTTTAGGCATCCAATCACCCTTTTTCCCAGGGGCGTCATTTGATAGGCGGGGGTAAATGCCCCCCCTGACCCTGAAAATTACTGAAATTTACAAAAAAAATACATCAATTTTCATCATTATATCATATATATAATGTATTGTATATACAAATATCTCAAATATTAATTGTTTTTTTGAAAAATGATCAGACCCGTCGATTAGTATTTCAAATTGTCGTTTTTGACATACAATAATAATGTATACAGGGTGTCCCAATTGAGAGATATGACGTCATCGTTGATTTTCTTAAATGGCAACACTGCCATTTTGATAGCTATTTTGATAGAGTGTGTAAAGTTATACACAACTGCAAAATATCAAATTTTTATTCTCTACCATTTACAAGATAATACTAATTGTTTTTTTGAAAAATGCTCAGACCCGTCGATTAGCATTTCAAATTGTCATTTTTGACATTCAATAACAATGAATACAGGGTGTCCCAATTTAGAGATATGACGTCATCGTTGATTTTCTTAAATGGCAACACTGTCATTTTGATAGCTATTTTGATAGGGTGTGTAAAGTTATATACAACTGCGAAATATCAAATTTTGATTCCCTACCATTTACAAGATAATAAAAAATAACAAAGTTATGAAAAACTAATAATCGAATAATAATTCCCTTTAATTATTTCAATTAAGCAAATACTCATAATAGTCCTGTCGCCAGGGGGGGGGGTACAACGGCCTCCTTAATTCAGATGGACTTACCCAAGTTTTTTTTTATATATTTTGACCCGTAGAATACGAATTTTTTGGGTAACAGTTGATCCGGATGTCGATAACATTGTTATAGACAAAGAACTTGAGGAATTACATAACAGCGATTTCTCGCAAAACAAGACATCTTTTTGTATTTTTTGGGTCATTTTAAGCAAAAAATATTCCTATAAGTTTTTTCGTAGAATGCATAGTTTTCGAGATAACCGCGGTTGAACTTTCAAAAAATCGAAAAATTACAATTTTTGAACCCGAATAACTTTTGATTAAAAAATAAAATAGCAATTCTGCTTACCGCATTTGAAAGTTTAAGTCAAATTATATCGGTTTTGATTATTTGCATTGCTAAAAATTAATTTTTTTATTGTTAAACTAATCTATAAACAAATAGTGTTTCCCGTGCCTAATACATGCGTTTTAACGCATGCTACGTAGAAATTGCCTCGCTTCTACTCGTAGCTACTCTACCTACTCGTTCGATTTTAAATGAGAAATCATTGAAAACATCACTCATATACTAGGTGTTTATAGCTTTGTTTAACAATAAAATAATAAATTTTTAGCAATGCAAATAATCAAAACCGATATAATTTGACTTAGACTTTCAAATGCGGTAAGCAGAATTGCTACTTTATTTTTTAATCAAAAGTTATTCGGGTTCAAAAATTGCAATTTTTCGATTTTTTGAAAGTTCAACCGCGGTTATCTCGAAAACTATGCATTCTACGAAAAAACTTGTAGGAATATTTTTTGCTTAAAATGACCCAAAAAATACAAAAAGATATTTTGTTTTGCGAGAAATCGCTGTTATGTAATTCCTCAAGTTCTTTGTCTATAACAATCTTATCGACATCCGGATCAACTGTTACCCAAAAAATTCGTATTCTGCGGGTCAAAATATATAAAAAAAACTTGGGTAAGTCCATCTGAATTAAGGAGGCCGTTGTACCCCCTCTGGCGACAGGACTATAATGTTGTCCTCAATTATTATCAAATTGTCAATGGGCAACGTTATGAGCATTTGCTTAATTGAAATAATTAAATTCAATTATTATTTGATTACTTGTTTTTGATAACTTTGGTATTTTTTATTATCTTGTAAATGGTAGGAAATAAAATTTGAAATTTTGTAGTTGTGTATAACTTTACACACGCTATCAAAATAGCCTTCAAAATGACAGTGTTGTCATTTAAGAAAATCAACGATGATGTCACATCTCTAAATTGGAACATCTTGTATACATTATTAATGTATGTCAAAAATGACAATTTAAAATACTAATCGACGGGTCAGAGCATTTTTCAAAAAAACAATTAGTATTTTAATTATTGAATTTATTCCAAATTACCGATATATTGTCCTTTTCATGATCATTTTTCAGTGCGTAACAAATGATAGGAAAAAGGATAAGTCCGTGATAATACACATTTATGACATTTATTCTAACATGACATTTTAGTTAAATCTGACAGTTGTCACATTTTATTTTCAATTTGGAATAATCAAATGTGTTTCTTGCATTTATAAAATGGTATTTTCTTTGATTTGTATAGTCTTATAAATTATACAGATTATATTTGTAATATTATTATCTAATTAAAAAAAAATTATTTTTTTATTATGGCGCCATCTATCGACAACTAGAATAACTAGAAGAAATATTATAAAAATGTCACCGACGAAATGTAATCACCGACGTGCCTTTTTTTCTGTCACATACAATTTAATGCGTTAGAAAGAAATCGAAAAACTGTGACGCACTGGAAGATGATCATGAGAAATACTGTAACTTGGTTATTTTATATTATCTTGTAAATGGTAGAGAATAAAAATTTGGTATTTCGCAGTTGTGTATAACTTTACACACCCTATCAAAATAGCTATCAAAATGACAGTGTTGCCATTTAAGAAAATCAACGATGACGTCATATCTCTTAATTGGGACACCCTGTATACATTATTATTGTATGTCAAAAAGGACAATTAATTTGAAATACTATTTGACGGGTCTGAGCGTTTTTCAAAAAAACAATTAGTATTTGTGATATTGAATTTATTCCAAATTACAGACTCTCCCTGTATAATACTTGCCCCCCCCCCCCAATCAAAATTTCAAATGACGCTCCTGCTTTTTCCTTTCACGATCCTTTGCTCTATCTCTTTTTCGGTGCGCCCACTCTTGTTGATTGTTGTTCCCAAATATACATATTCCTCACAGTTCTTGATTGATTCTTGTTCGTTAACTATTAGATCTTCTACTTCAGTCCCGATGCATAAGTATTGGGGTTTGTTTCTATTTACAGAAAGGGCCCACTCTTCATATGTTTGAAATAACCGTCTCATCATGAATTCTCAATCTTCCTTATCCGCGGCTACTACGACTTGGTCATCCGCGAAATGTAGAGTATACAATGTTGTATCATCGTCAAGTTGAATTCCCATTCCTGAACAAGATCGTCTCCATTGTTTTAGTGCTTCATTTAAATAGATCTTAAATAGTACTGGGGAGAGGCAGCATCCTTGTCGTAATCCTTTTGTTACTGGAAATTCTTCTGATAAGGTGTTGTTTAGTTTGATTTTTGATGTGGCTTTATTGTATAGTTGTTTGACCGCGGCGATGATCGTGTTATTTAAGGAAGATCGTTAAAGAGACTGTCACACCTGTCTCACAGGAATCGTGTCATATGCTTTTGTGAGATCCACAAATAAAAGATGTATTTCCTGACTTCTTGCCACTTTCTTTTCATTAAGTTGTGTTAGGGTAAATATGTGGTCTACGCAAGATCTTCCAGCTCCAAAAACCTGCTTGCTGTTCAGTTTCATGAGGTTCGTATTCTTGCTCAATCATGTTTTTTAAGATTTTACCAAACAGCCAGCTAAAGGTACTAGTGACCGAGATACACCTGTAGTTTCCGCAGATATCTTTTGGACCTTTTTTGTGAATCGGAGATATGATATATATCATATCAGATCAAGATCATATCAGTAGACCAGGGTAATAAGCTAGAAATAGACCATGTTCGGGACACTCAAAGATACAGGTAGCTGACTACTTTTTTAGTTATTGTATACCTATAGGATGAAAACATACCTGTTCCTTGCCTAGAGTTCGCGTCCGTTTTTTAATTATTAACAATTTAGTGCAAAAATCGCGATTTTTTCGATTTTTTGCACCCCTTTCAAAAGCTAAATAGTTGATATAAAATTACAAAATTTAATTTTTTAGAACATTAAAAACCTTCAGAATGCCGATTTCTGAAAGTTCAAAAGTTAATTTGTTGCTACGCAAACTGCAAAATAAGTGAAAATCGTTATTTGTTAATAACTTTTACTAAAACTACCTTAGAACTTTAGTGTTTCACCCAAAGTTGGGTATTGGGGTACATAACAAACCCTCAAAATTTGAGACCGATTTATTAATTAGTTTAAGAGTTATTCCAATTGTTTTTCCCAGAGACCTTTATTTTGCAATAACATAAGACAGAAGCTAATGAAGATAGGGCAAATCTGAGTATGCCAAATAAAAGTAGAAAACTGATACTATCAAAATGTACTAAAAAACGATAAAAAGATTATCTAATACAGTCAAACCCGCTTATTGGAATAGCCTTCGTGCCAAGCAAAAGTATTCTTATAACCGGGATATTCTAATAACCGATCATTAGTGGCTAGTAGAAACGTTTCAGGGCCTCAAATTTATATTCCTTAAAGCGGGATATTCCTATAAGAGGTATTCTATTAAGCGGGTTTGACTGTATAGTCAAAAATCCTAATGCCAAATTTGTGAAATTTTGTAGTTTAAAAATATTTAGAATAACTTTAAAAATATTGTCTGTAAACAAAGTCATTTCACATATTACAAAAGCTGGTATTTTACATGAATTTTTAAAAATGTAGTTTAACTGGTGACTAGTGGTAAGTGAAGGGGAAGCTGGGAGCCGACAAGTGCACGAGTTCAAAAACTAAAAAAGACAACTTAAAACTACTATCATTTTTTATATCTCGGGATCTACTCAATATATTTTGATCGTTCTTTTTTTAATTTGTATGTAATTTTTCTGTACATTACAAATATGTAATTTGTCTAGACATTTATTAATTAATAAACAGTCTAATTTCTTTAAACAATTTTTGAAAAAATAATTATTTCCCAAAAATCCATGATTTTAATCATATTATCCCATTAATCATAGAAAAAGTTAAGGTATACTTTAATACATAAATTATCTTCAATAAATAAATATCTAATAAAAATAATTTATTTATTAAAGTGTACTTTAACTTTTTCTGTGATCAATAATGATACTATGATTAAAAAATAGATTTTTGTAAAAAAATATTTTTTCAAGAATTGTTTAAACAAATTAGACTGTTTATTAATTAATAGATTTATAAACAAATTGCATATTTGTAATGCAGGTAAAAATTACATACCAGTTAAAAAAAGAAAGATCACAATCCATTGAGTTGATCCGGAGATACAGCAAATTATATTCGTTTGAAATTGCTTTTTCGGTATTTTAACTCACTGAATTTGTAGGTTCCCCCTAGTAATCGTTTGCACTACATTTTTGAAAAATGGTAGAGGGTGCTGTGAAGGTATAATGTTTTTGCAAATTTTTTAAGAAAAAATACAAATCCCCTTCTTTAAAATGGCATTAATGAGATTCCCTAATTATTATAAACAAATTAGCTATGAATTAAAAAAAACATATGCCTAGCTTTGTCCCAAATGAGCCCAGGCTAAATTTTCTTATTTGAAAATTCGTGTTAAAATACTATCTTTTCGAATACTTATATAAAAAGATTGTTTCTACGGACAACATTTTTAAAGTTATTCTAAATGTTTATAAATTACAAAATTTTAAAAATTTGGCATTAGGATTTTTGACTATGTTAGACATACTCAGAATTATTGCTCTATCTTCATTAGTTTCTGGCTTATCTTATTGCAAAACAAAGGTCTCTGGGATAATCAAATAGAATAACTCTTAAACTTATTAATGGATCAGTCTCAAATTTCGAGGGTTTGTTAAGTACCCCAATATCCAACTTTGGCGAAACACTAAAGTTCTAAAGTAGTTTTAGTAAAAGTTATTAACAAATAACGATTTTCACTTATTTTGCAGTTTGCGTAGCAACAAATTAACTTTTTAATTTTCAAAAATCGGCATTTTGAAGGTTTTTCAATGTTAAAAAAACTGAATTTTGTGCTAAAAATCGCGATTTTTGCACTAAATTATTAATAATTAAAAAACGGACGCGAACTCTAGGCAGGAAACAGGTAGGTTTTCTTCTTATAGGTCTACAATAACTAAAAAAGTAGTCATCTACCTGGATCTTTGAGTGTCCCGAGAAAATCCTTATTACCCTGGACTACAGCTGAAGATATGATATACAACTGGATATTTGAAACTGTAAATGTCTTCTTAAATCTAAACTTGGTTTCTTCACTGTCGAGTTCGGTAGAAAATAATGAAATAAAAATAGACGATTCGTATTCTAAAGACTTCATTAGACTGTCTGTACTGAATGTACTAAATTCTAAACAAATTAATGTATGTAACTATTAACGAATCAGAGACAATCCTGGTCTAGTTTGAATCTAAAACACTTAGGTTTAATATAAACTAAGGCGTACAGGAGAACGAAATATTAGGCAGGTGCACAATTTTTAGCTCCCAATTTCTAGCGCCCCAACAGCAAATCTGATATTTTCATATCCATCAAAGTAGACAGGATATTATGATGGCTCGTCCATGTAGAAATAATGAACGACATAACTATCCAAAAATCATATATGAGGGTCATTAGTAAAATAAGATTCCCTACGCCGCTGAGAAAGAAGGCGATGGGTTAGGAAAAATTTAGCAACAATGCCTTACACATCAACTTTCCCTCTCTCTTACCACACCAGTTTTGCCTCGCTGCATTGCTCAGTGTCGGCCTAGCAACCTTCGAAGATGGAGATTCCAGTAACTGTTACCGCCAATGTGAAATTCATGCTGTGATACTTTCTTTAAATGCAAAATGGTTTTCACCTCTTGATATTCATCGTCAGTTAATCGAAGTCTATGGGCAAAAGTACATATCTGTTCAACATGTTCGCACATGGTGTAGCGAATTCAGTTCGCAGGTTGAGCAGAAGAATTTCAGAGTCATCGTAAATTTCCGTTCGGAAGTTATATCGATCTCCAAAAGTTACCCAAATGTATTCTAATATTTGGCGGATTTTTAGTTAAAACTCTTCACGAACGCGCATTCACACTAAAGCGAATTCAACAAGGAGACAGGCTACCGATTACACATTAAACGTTATAATCCTCTAAAGCAGTGATTCCCTAAGTGGTCCAGGTGGACCCCCAGGGGTCCACGAGGGCCTCAACGGGGGTCTACTTTGGCGTGAAATAAAAATGGGGGTTCACAAGTTGTAAGTGGGGGTCCATGCAGATTTTATAGTGATTTGGTATTTATTTAAACAAATTTGCATTTTTTTATCGTAAAATATCAATGGAAAAAATAATGTTTTAATAGTAGGGACTCAAAAATGTCATTATAATGCATTATAATAAGTTATTTTGATTATAAACAAGTTTTTGATCAAATTTTAGTGTAGAAAACGTTAAAATGCCGTTTTTTATATTTTCCTCCATTCCGAAAATACGTGTTCTTCGATATGACTGAAAATTTGCCCACATATAGCCAAAATACAGGGCTTTAAGTGGTTGAAAGAATTTGTATATTTTTAAAATACAAAAAAAAATACGTGGAATATAAGAGTAAAAAATATAGGCGTCTACTGTAAGTAGAATTAACTTAATTAAAAAATGGTTAAAAAAATTGTAATAATTATTGTAAACACGATGATGTATTTGGAACAATTTCAGTTCGTACCATTTTTGTCGAAAAGTTGAAAATGGCGGAGATATTGATTTTACCAAAAAAAAAATGAAAGAGATCAAAATTGTATAAAATTTAATTCTCTCCATTTTTGTATAGGTACATTTTTGTTTTAAAAATAATAATAAACGGGATAATTCAATAATTATTCTCTAACTGTCACTATTTACCCCCATAACTCGGAAAATATCGACGGCACAAAAAAATTTATAATAAAAGAAATTACAAAAATTACACTTTTTCTCGAAAAGTTAAAAGTGGCGGAGATATTGAGCAAAAACGATTCTCCTTTAAAATCAACGGACCCCCTAAAGATTAGAAAAATAGTATCTTGCTTGGATAGCTCGGCATGCAAGATCAAAGGCTAACCCGACTGGATTATATAATTTTGACTCTGATATTATTGCATGTAACTTTTCTTGTATTTTAAAACTATACAAATTCTTTTAACGACTTAAAGTCCTGTGTTTTGGCTATCTGTGGGAAATTTTCAACCAAATGTACTTTTGTAGACGAACATGATTTTTGGGAATGGAGGAAAATGTAAAAAACAGTATTTTAACGTTTTTTACACTAAAATTTGATTAAAAACTTGTTTTAAATAAAAAAAATACTTGTTTTTGATTAATTGCAGATTCATAGTCATAAATTTTTTATTTTATAACGTAAGTACTACAAAAATACTTGTTATAATACCTAATAATCACATTTTTGAGTCCCTTCTATTAAAACAATATTTTTAATAGAAGAAGATACTGGTGTCGGCGGTCCACCGAAACTAGTAAATTTTTTAAAGTGGTCTACAAGAAAAAATAGTTTGGGGACTTCTGATCTAAAGCATTATCAGTAGTAATTGCACAAGAGCTCTGAAATTATTGAATTTTTCCCGAGTGACACTTTGACAGTTTTAATTTGAAATTATGTCAAAATGTCACGAGAGCAAAAATTCTATATTAATTTCAGAGGTCGAGTGCAATTTGTTGCGATTATTTCATGAATAAAACTGTTCAAAACCAAAATTTTATTGTAATTTATTTATGTAAGTACCATTAAACACACAGTTTTTATAAATATTTGACGATTGAAAGTCATCACTTTTATAATTTTTAAAACATTAATTGTCATTAATGTCACTGAATGTATTTTTTCGTAGCAACGAAGGGTATCTGACGTAATATACTTAACGACGGTAGATTATCAAAAATTATCGATTTAATTCAGATTTCTGTAGCTTTCTATTGGTCAGAATCTCCTATGAATGAAATAATCGCCGAAATAGTCAAGGGGTTACGACGCTAAACTTGTGATCAGGAAATCCGCTTATTTCCCAGCTAGCCCTATATTTCTTTTTCGATCTATTTCGCATAGGAAAATAAATCTAGTGTACATTCGATGGACACAAAAAAAATAGATTAAAACATAGTAGATGGCTGGGAAATGATCTCGGATTGCCCGATCACAAGATTAGCATCGTAACCACTATATCATTTCGGCGATAATAGTTTAGTGGTTTATAATGCTTAACATGTAATCGAGAACCATAAGAAAACTTTGAAAAACTCATGGTAAAAGAATAAAAAGAAAAACTGTTAAACGCAGTAAAAATGAGTGGCACATGTATTTTCATTTTGATGAAAAATAAAATTCAAGTTCTATTTTGAAAGATTTTTCCATATTTGCTAAAGAAACAAAACGCGCCTCAAAAGAGTACTTTTGATAAAGTTTGTAGTTTGAGGCTGTTTTTCAGCGCGTTTTAGAATTTGAATCCATTAAAATTACAATACATTTTTGCGCCACGTAATACCTATTCATATCAGATGTTTTTTAGCTGGAATATTGTATGCGCCACTCATTTTTAACGCATTTAGCAGATTTTTTTTTGTTCGGAAATTACGTCACCTTTATTTTAAATAAATAACTGTTTATGATATACACTCATCAAAATATTCTAGGAACCAAAAACAAAAGGAGAAATTACAGAAGGATTTCAAATAATTTATTTCAAATATTAAAAAAAAAGTTCAAAACAAGTGTCCCGCATATAAAAGAAACTCCGTAAAGAGAATTCCGTAAGTCAAAAAATAAAAAACTATCTGCCCAATATTTTCCATACATGCTCAATTGGGTTTAAATCTGGCGATTGTGCAGGTCATGGTAAAACCTCAATTTCATTATTTTTGAGGAATGTTCGCACTTGATTGAAATTTGGGACCAGTTTGTTGTGCAAAGTTTACAAGGATCGAGAATAATACCGCGGTAGTCTGTTGCATTTAGAAACCGTTCCAGACAAACGAGATTGGTTCTTCCACCAAGAGTGATGCCACTCCATACCATTATACTACCGCCTTACTTTCTATGAATCTCCTGCACGGTGACAAATTGCTCAGCATTGCCAGATCGTCTCCAAATTCTTATTCGTCTTGTATCTGGTGCAAATCCAAATCGAGGCTCATCTGTGAACAAAGTGAAGGCTCACTCACGTCTAACCCAATTTGCGTGTTCCTGTGCCCACTGAAGTCGATAAGCGCAATTTCCTCTGAATAACACAGGCACTTTCTCAGGTCTTCGAGCATTTATCTTCATGCAGTCTATTTCTAATGATTTGATCACTTACAAGCAACTTTGCAGCTTCATTTGTAATTGTGATGCAGTTACAAGACGATTTCGCAAAGCCTGCAACTTAATAAAACGGTCTTCAATCTGGTTTTATTATCATTGTACGATCTGTATGACGTTCAGCAACATCACCAGTTTCTTGAAACCTTAACCACAAACGATTAGGTGGAGGACCTCAGCAACGTCTCTTTGACTTCTGCCAGCTTGAAGCATCCGGATTGTACGCCACTGGGTTTCGCGATTTAAATGATGTCTCTCCATTATTGGCAAATGCAGAACTAAATAAAAATCCACATAGACATCGAAAATCGAGTACCAATAAAGAAATATTACTTTTTATCTTATACAGAGTGGACCAAAAGAAAACAGTCCACCTCGATATTTGGCAGTATTTATTAGATTTTAAGGAAATGACGAAACAGGCCACTTTTTGATCCAAGGGGACACATTTTTACGGTACATACATCTGTCATTTGTCAACCCCGTCCCTTCCACTTCCCCCCATCCCTTATTTTTAAATAGGGCATAGGCGTCGTGTGCTAGCTCATTTAAAAGGTTATACAATTCTCTATTCCGTAATATTAACATTGACATAATTATTTATACATGGTGCACAAGAAAAATTATTTTGAATTAAATTAATTGACACAAAAAAAAGAATGTATGTAATTTTTTAACTCAAAATACATTCTACTGCTGACAGAAAACAGAAAAATCTTTATTTGATAAATAAATATTGTTTGTTGCTTAAATTTAATATTCAACCTACCAAGAGGCAGATTGGTGGCAGCTTGAACATTGAAATTAAGCGAAAAGCAATGTTTATTTATCAAAAACCATTGTTTTCTGTTTTGTGACAGCAGTAGAATGTATTTTGAATTAAATAAATTACATACATACTTCTTTTTGTGAAAATTAATTTAATTTAAATTTATTTTTCTTGGACACCCTGTATAAATAATTATGTTAATGTTTATATTACTAAATAGAGAATTGAATAACCTTTCAAATGAGGTAGCACACGACCCCTATTCCCTATTTAAAAATAAGGGGATGGAGAAGTAGAAGGGAGGGGGTTGACAAATGACAGATGTATGTACCGTAAAAATGTGGCCCCCTTAGATCAAAAATCGACCTGTTTCGGCATTTACTTCAAATATCTAATAAATACTGCCAAATATAGGGGTGGACTGTTTTCTTTGGCCCACTCTGTATACAAAAAATGAATATTGAAGTTTTGTTCATTTTTTATATGGTGTATTCCACGAATATACCACTGTTTTGGATTATCGCGACAACGAATATTTTAGTGTGCAACATAAGAAGTACGAAAAACTTTTGCTCTAATAATTACTCCATTAAACAACAATATAATTTGTAATTTACTTTAATTCTTCATATTTTGCACAGTAAAATATTCGTTGTCGCGATAATCCAAGAGGCTCGTATATTTGTGGAATGGGGTATAGTAGTGTAGGAAACAAAGGTTGAACCTTGCAAAATGGACACAAGTCCGGTTTTATTTTTTTTTCTGATATATCAAGGGGTGCTTATTATAAGACTAACTTTTTCTGAAAAAAATTCGCCCCGGAACCCCCCTTTTCACCCCTTTAAAGGGGGTAATTTGTGGTTTTTGCAAAACGTAGCCCTTCCTGTACCTTTTACAAAAAATTTCGTTCATAGAAATATGAAGAGGACTATATTTTATACGATTTATTTCCCGACAGCATCTGTCTATCATCCACCGTTTAGCGGGGGTGGCGCCCCAAAATTGACAAGTTTTTAAAAAAGATGTTTTTAAAAAATATATATTTTTCCCTAACTGTAACGGAAATTAAGAAGAAATCCTGCGGCAATTATTCACAAATAATGACTGATTTTTTGGTATAGGTTTAACTTAAGGGTAATTGCCCTATTTTTAATTACAGGGTGTTACATTTTAAAAAACCCCTTTTTATACCATCTGAACCGTTTATGCTAGAGTAAAAAGACTTTCAGCGATTGCCCATGTACTGGTGCTATTTACAAATTTGTATAATGCATCCCCATTTTTCCCCGGAACCACCCCAAAAAAAAAAGAAGAATTAATAAATAAAGTGATTTTCTTGGAATCCTTCACACACAATGCCCTTTATTAATATGCTTCATATATCATTTTGTGCACGTTATTATTACCCATGCATGGACACCAAAAGCGATTCCCTGTAGCCAAAAACAATATAAACAAAATGGGGGGTTGAAATTTTTTTTGTTTTTTGCTTTTTGATCCAAATGGCCATATGCTTCATCAATAGTGCTTTTCAAAAATATATATGGTTATTGCAACATCCATACGGAAACCACCCCTATCCTTAAAAATATACTACAGAAACTACCCCTATCCCTTGGCGAGCATGTTTTTACGATTTTCTCATTACCTATGCATTCTTTTTAAACAAAACTTATACAAGGTTAAAGACCATTATTTACTTCTAAAAATTAGGTCCTATTCATTTTTTCCGTATAAGTAACCGTTACGGCACAGTGGCGCCGTAAACCTCATATATGCTTTGGCGGGCTCCAGTTTTTGTTTTTTTTTTCGTCATCTGTTCGTTTTATTAATAAAGTGCTTATGTAAAATAAAACAACACAGTGTAACCTACACATTATGACTTATGCACATTTTACAATCTTTGCGCCCCAAAGCCACAGACAGTGGTGGCCCAAAATCAATTTTTGCATATTTTCGCCACCTACACGCATTTTATTGCATTAATGCTACCTTAATAGCACAATATTCACCCTTAAGTGATCGCTAAGCAGTGGTGGATCCAGGGAGGGGTGATGGCGGCGATCACCCCCCCCCTCTCAAACCAAGTGATATTATATTTAAAGATTATAAAAATATTCGTTTATTATTATAGAAATACTTATATTATTATTTTTATAAGAATGGCGTACTTTTTATGCTTTAGCGACAGTGGCGGATCCAGCATCGTTAAGAGGGGGTGTCAATTGGTTAAATTTCTATAAAAATAAAGGAATATTTTTATAATCTTTGAATATAATATCACTTGGTTTGAGAGGGGGGAGGTGATCACCCCCATTACCCCTCCTTGGATCCGCCACTGCTTAGTGACCACTTAAGGGTAAATATTGTGCTATTAAGGTAGCATTAATGCAATAAAATTCGTGTAGGTCGCGAAAATATGCAAAAATTGATTTTGGGACACCACTGTGGCTTTGGGGAGCAAAGAATGTAAAATGTGCATAGGTCATAATTTGTAGGTTACACTGTGTTGTTTTATTTTACATACGTACTTTATCAATAAAACGAACAGATGACAAAAAAAACAAAAACTGGAGCCCGCCAAAGCATATATAAGGTTTACGGCGCCACTGTGCCGTAACGGTTGCTTATACGAAAAAAATGAATAGTAGCTAATTTTTAGAGTAAATAGTGGTCTTTAACCTTGTATAAGTTTTGTTTAAAAAGAATGCATAGGTAATGAGAAAATCGTAAAAACATCCTCGCCAAGGGGTAGGGGTAGTTTCTGCAGTATATTTTCAAGGATAGGGGTGGTTTTCGCAGGGATGCTGTAATAACCATATATATTTTTGAAAAGCACTATTGATGAAGCATATGCCCATAAAGATTAAAAAGCAAAAAACAAAAAAAAATTTCAACCTCCCATTTTATTTATTTTTTTTTGGCTACAGGGGTTGCACTAGGAAATCGCTTTTGGTGTCTATGCATGGGTAATAATAACGTGCACAAAATGATATATAAAGCATATTAATAAAGGGCATTGTGTGTGAAGGATTCCAAGAAAATCACTTTATCTATTAATTCTTTTTTTTTTTGTGGTTCCGGGGAAAAAATGGAGGTGCAATATACAAATTTGTAAATAGCACTAGTACATCGGTAATTGCTGAAAGTCTGTTTACTCTAGCATAAACGGTTCAGATGGAATAAAAGGGGGTTTTTTAAAATGTAACACCCTGTAATTAAAAATAGGGCAATTACCCTTAAGTAGAACCTATACCAAAAAATCAGTCACTTATTTGTGAATAATAGACGCAGGATTTCTTCTTAATTTCCGTTACAGTTAGGGAAAAATATATATTTTTTAAAAACATCTTTTTTAAAAACTTGTCAACTTTGGGGCGCCACCCTCGCCTTAATTCTTTTTTTTTTTTGTGGTTCCGGGGAAAAAATGGAGGTGCAATATACAAATTTGTAAATAGCACTAGTACATCGGTAATTGCTGAAAGTCTGTTTACTCTAGCATAAACGGTTCAGATGGAATAAAAGGGGGTTTTTTAAAATGTAACACCCTGTAATTAAAAATAGGGCAATTACCCTTAAGTAAAACCTATACCAAAAAATCAGTCACTTATTTGTGAATAATAGACGCAGGATTTCTTCTTAATTTCCGTTACAGTTAGGGAAAAATATATATTTTTTAAAAACATCTTTTTTAAAAACTTGTCAACTTTGGGGCGCCACCCTCGCTAAACGGTGACATATGCGGTCGGGAAATAAATCATAGAAAATAAAGTCCTGTTCATATTTCTATAAAAAAAATGTTTTGTAAAAGGTACAGGAAGGGCTACATTCCGCAAAAACCACAAATTACCCCCTTTAAAGGGGTGAAAAGGGGGGTTCCGGGGCGAAATTTTTTCAGAAAAAGTTAGTGTTATAATAAGCACCCCTTGATATAACAGAAAAAAAATAAAACCGGACTTGTGTCCATTTTGCAAGGTTCAACCTCTGTTTCCTACACTAATAGCTATTCTTATCAGCATTACCGTCCGAGCAGGTACAATAATCGACAAAACAACAAAAAGATTAAAAACATTTTATTTTTGTATAGAGGTGTCTCCTAGCTAGATTATTTTGATGTGTGTACTAGGTATACCTGAGAGTGCATAAAACTTGACCGTTTCACATAGTTAGTGCGGAACAAAAACTGAAAGGAAAACATTTGCCGCCACTTAGTGTCCATTTACGTAAAAGAAAATTTATACCGGTCGAGTTACAATTAATGGACCGATAAAGGAGGGCAATTAGCGCAGACTGTAACCTCTTTAAGTAGATTCACTTCCAGTTCAGGTTCAGAATCTAAAACTGCACCTATCGAGAACGTTCACCTTTCTGTCGCTTGTTTATGACGGTGGCCTGCTGAGAACTAAATCATTATTTTCTTTTTTTACTTTGTTTTCTACCAACAAATTATATTTCTTGTGGGCAAAGCTAATATAAATTGACAGGTCGTTGAATATAATTGGTTATAAATATCGGAGAAGGAGATATTTAGAAATCTTTTATTGTTCTGTGCGGCTTAGATATTATGTCGTATATTATATTCGAGGTAACTCCATTTGTTGGGATATTTTTATTTTAAATCTAATGGTAGGGGAGCCCAAGCGGTAATTTTTCCCGTTACTCGAGCGCGTCAGAAAATTACATGGGGAGAAACCTTGTACCCTGTAAATGTACCTACCCTTACCATATATGGACTCTTAATATAGGGACGTGCGTTAGCGGCAGTCCGTAAAAAAATCTATCCTTGGAAAAACTCGAAAACGTCAGATTAACAAGTAGCTTAAGTACATGAAGAACAGTGTATTTTTCAAAAATCTGACGATTTGAGGCACAAGGAAATGAGTGAGTCACAAATTTTCACAAATAAAAGCGAATATTTCGCGAAACGAACATCAGATCTAAAAACTGAAAAATACTTGTTCAATATTTTTCAAAAATCTATCGAATGACACCTGTGCTGTTTCACATTACACCCATACCTCGCTTTACGGCCTAGATACGTTCCACAAAACTTGGCCGCAAAGCGAAAAGGCGTATAACGAATCAATGATTCTAATACAAATTCATATAAATTCAATGGGATCGGTTCCAAATTTGTTAAATATGTTAAATGTAACATACTCCAAAAACCAACAAAAATCTATAAACAAAAATGAAACAACTTCATGTTACATAAAACATATTTTTTTTAAATGGCTTTAATCTGAAGAACGATGAAGAAATGGTAACCTGCAGATGACTGCCGTCATCATTTTTCACTGGTAAGGATGGACCTGGCTTAGAAAAACTGTCCAACATTATTTGTGTTGACATGTTGTCTATTTCGTTCTTAATGTCCACTTTACATCAACAATAAATTGAACAAGAAATTGACATTATCAAGGCCAAATTTAACGTGTACAAAATGTATGGTTTGTAAAAGAAAATGAAGGAATTTGATGAAATAGAACAATTGGATATGTTTTATTTTGTCAAATTTCTTTATTTTCTTTTTATTCACGGCAAAATTGGGTGTTTTGTATAAGTCAAATTTGACCTTGAATAACTTTGTCAATTTCTTGTTCAATTTATTGTTGATGTAAAGTGCACTTAAGTGGTTTATAACAGCTAATTCCTCGTGAAACTTTCGCGATACATTCGACGTCAGGGCCCAGAGCACGCCAAATAGAATTCTATTTTGCTGACGTCACAAAATAGAATTTTATAATGGGAGAAACGTGACGACACTAAAATAGAATTATATTTTAGTGACGTCACGTTCCCTAGCAACCGTCGATTCTCCCATTATGAAATTCTATTTTGTGACGTCAGCAAAATAAAATTCTATTTGGCGTGCTCCCGCACCAGGATCGTTTTCAAGAAGGATATTTATTCCTTGTTCGAAATAGGAAAAGCTTTCGACAAATGTTTTGATGTTAGCTGTTGGAAACAACAGGCTGTCTCTTCATCAAGTGCCAGTTCTGTTTACAACTGAATGAGTTCTTCAAATGAAGCGGGTTCCCTATCAGCTCCAAGTAGATCAAGCACATCTCGTTCGTTCAAACCTTCAAAGCCGAGATTATGTGCTAGATACAAAATGTTTGGGCTAATTTCAGGACGGATTTTTAATTCTGCTTCAGTAGGATGTGTACTTTTACACATTCTGGCCATATTCTTTTTTTTTCAAAATGCAAATATTTTTTAATGTCCTCTTTTTAATTGCAAATTTCAAAAATTTTCTCTCCAGCTAGCCGTTATAGCGAAACATTTTAGGCCGTATATCGAAAACGTGCCTTAATTGAAGAGGGCCGTTATAGCGAAATGCCGTATAAAGAGTGGCCGTATAGCGAGGTATGGGTGTATAAGAATTTTGAACGTGCGACGGATTTCTCGTGCGGTAGTTTTGTCACACTTGTCCTTTTCACACAATAAGAATTGAGTCGCACGAAGATATTTTGCTGTGTTGTTTGGTATATTAACTTTATTTACACTATGTGGCTGAGGTAGGTCCATGATACGATGTCTGATATGTATCATTACGTTGTATCATTACAAATGGGTATTTTTTGTCCATACTTTTGTCCTAACGTACTGTAATGCGTATTTAATTCATTTGCAATTTCTATTTTGTCAGTTATTATTTGTTATGTTTTAATTAAAAGTCTTAATTTGTTTTTATAATCGTTGTTGTACTAAGATGTTTGCAATAAAGTAATAAACTATTCTAAATGGGAAATAAGCCACAATTTAACTAAAAAAATGATTTTATTAACGTTTCGACAACCAATTTCGGTGTCGAAACGTTAATAAAATCATTTTTTAGTTAAATTGTGGCTTATTTCCCATTTAGAATAGTTTATTACAAAAATGACACACGGCAGAACAACATTACAATCTATGTTTTTCATGTACAGAATTTATAAGACCCTCCGTCATCCACTCATTTTTAAATGTTGTTCCCCTCGTTTTAAATGTTGTTTTAGATAATTTCACACAAGAGGTGATGGCTCCAGTCTTCACCGAGTTGTTTACCCTATAAAACTAAATATAATTTCGTAGAATAAAAGGTATAGTTATATTATATGAGACGAAATCAAATTATAGCGTTGTGGTTACTGTATCGTCGAAGAAAGAGAAATAAGAGGAAACGAATTCATTGGCTCCATCCTATGAACGCAAAAAGATACGATTTATATATTTTTATATTCACACATATTGATGTACAGTACCTACCCTCGGAGATCCGTGGAAAAAATTTACACCCAAAATAACAAAATTCAGGTCGGCAACACTGTGTGAATGTTGATAGTAACATATCCTTTTTAAGATAAACACAACTGTTATTTAGTCCAAACAAATTAATATATTTTTTTGCCAACAAAAATGAGATTTTTCAACCAAATAATGTTCTAAATATGATGTGCAAAATAATTTTTAATTGGGTTCTGCTAATGGACTTCCTTTTTTTGTCATTAAAGTAAAAAAAAATTTAAATTTCACTCATTAAAATTGATGATTAAAAATGATTTAATCATCATTGTCCGGTTATCGTCTTAATTATTTTAACTGTACTAATATCCGTCGAGTAATTCTGAATGATTAATAGGTTGTTAAAACATTTTATCTGTAGCGGCTTCTGGAATATCTTAAAAATATCGAATTTAATTGATAAAATGCGCATATCCCACCGATCTTCGCTTCGACCATAACACCCTCTATACCTACTCAACGTTAATTGCAACTATGTAAAATAAAGTTTATTATAATACACTTAGCAGTTTTAATTACTGTTGTTATCAGTAACATATAATTAATTTTTCTATACTTACCAAATGTGTTTTTTCTTTATCACCTAATTCGTCAAATTCACTGTTAAGTGCACGGCATACACCATTCCAAGTATTTCTCGTCAAGTTTCTATATTTATATTATACACATACAACCATAAACATATCCTTCATACATTACCTCATCACTATGAGACTCGCACTAAAACCAACCAACACGTACAATTGGGAAATATTAAAAAATCAATAGGACAGAGATCTGCCATGTATCTTGCTCCAAAATTATTTAATCACTTGCCGAACATATACAAGATATATTTTAATACTCTTAATTCATTAAGTATGGTAAAATCTATATTCAAAAAGTATGTATTGAACCTTGATCGTAATATTGTACATAAGTTATTTGATTGACTTAACAAGTGAATGAAATTTAAAAAAAATAAAAAAAAAATGATAAAAAAAAGAGTGTTTGCAATACAGTGGTTTGTTAAATTTACCCAGTTCCTTTATTTATAATATAAAAAAATGAAAAAAAATAAATAAATACATGTAAGATAATAGAATGTTTGTACCTTGGCATTTAGTATACACATACTATATTCAATAACTAAACATAGTCACACACTATCCCCGTGTTCGACCAATAGGTTTTAACGGGTAGTGAGTAAATGTTTCTTTATTTTCCAGGATTAACATTTAAAGTTAAAATGTAGAATGTAATAATGTAAAACGTAGAATATAAAGTTAAAATGTATGTATTTAATTCTTGTACTGTGAAATTAATAAACATTATTATTATTATTATTATATATTTCTATTGTTTTGTCCCAAGGAACAGGTCTCGCTTCAATTAATATTATTAATATTTCACTATCAATCTGAGATATCATAATATAAAATATATGTACCTACTTCAAACAGCCACAAAATGTAAATGAAAATAATGTACCAAACAACCAAATAAACTACTTTCGTGCGACTGAATGACAGTATCATATTATGAAAAGATACATTAAGTTCCCTATGCTACTGGGTGCGTAAAGACGGCACGGCTGCCGTCTGTTGTTGTAAGCGAGGGACAGCACAAACACGGCAGCTTCACCGAACATTCCAACCACCGTCTAGTGAGAAAGGCTCCATATGATTACATGCGCCACCATTGGAATGTCGTCGTGCGTTCTAACCCTCGCACGATTAAATTCTTATAATGTGAAACAGCACAACCCTCCAAGGAGGTGCGGTGGGGGTTACTTTAACATCTTAAATAAAAACCCCCATTTTTTTGCAGTAACGGAAAATTAAATAAAATAGAAGTAGGTTGAATGCTCGAATATATGGAATCTATAGGAATAAAAGGCAGATACGAGCATCTAGTTTTATTAAATCTGGCCTGAGTATACTTTCGCTAACTTAGCATCATCAGGGGCATTTCGTCAAATTAGGAAGATATCCCAGCAAAGTGCAACATTGGCAAGAAATTTTAAAAATTTTAAACTGATAAATACATATACCACACACTGGACAAAGGACAAACAGATCAAAATTAATTAAATAAAAATTGTGCTACATCTTAGCAAGTCAAAATGAAAGAACAATGAACAATTCATGCTTCAATGCAGTAAGCATCAAGAGATGCTTACTGAGTTAGATGCCGCCTGTTCCCACGGGTGCCCATATAAACATTTTTTGGGGGTGGCAGTGGCGTAACTAACGTCAATGCAACCAATGCGGTGCATTGGGGCGCAGGCCTTAGGGGGCGCCAAAAACTGACAATGACCTCCAAACGCAAAAGAAAAGTAAAGACTTTTTTTGACGAACTTTCTAGTGACTACGAGTTTAGTGATCCTCTGCATTACTTTAAAGTTAAGGTATTTTTGAGAGCTGTTGATATTCTTATTTCACAGTTAAACGAAAGGTTTAAATCTATGGTATGTATAACTGACACGTTCAGTTTTTTAAACCCAGATAATTTATTATATTTTTCTGACGAACAACTTCTAAAGTCAGCCTCTGAGTTTTGTAAAAAATATGAATCTGATGTGACTCATGCTTTGACCAATGAAGTAATTTGCTTTAAAAATGTTGTCAAAGACGATATCAAAAGTAATAAAATAAGCAAAATCAGCCACTTGGCTGATTATCTATTGATTAGGAATAATTTATTTATTAGGAAATTTATTGCATCAAGTGTCCCAAACGTAAGTACAGTATTAATAATGTTTCTTACATTACCCGTAACTGTGGCAAGTAGTGAAAGATCTTTTTCTAAACTAAAAATAATAAAGAACTACTTGAGGAACTCTGTGTCCAATACTAGACTGTGTGATCTTAGTGTAATTAGTAATTAGTATTGAACATGAAAGAGCTCGGTCTTTAGATGTAGAAAAGTTAGCAAGACTGTCCCTAGAAACAAAGAGCCGCAGAGGCTTTGTCAGGGAATAGGAATTAACGTACAGTGTTGTTCCTATGAGCTGTAGGTAGGTTTGACTATAAGAATGCATCATCTAGTAAAATTAATCAAAGTTTGAGAAACGGAACATAAACATTATATTGTTGCTTGCGATATAATATATACTATATTGTATAGGGCACCAAATAAATAAAAAATGTTGAGTACAGTAAGTAGTGTATATTTTATCGTCCTAAAAAGTACATTAATTAATTGTAAGTATATAATGTGATCCTTACTTCAGTTATATTATTGGTATTTGGAAATGTTCAGTAACTTAAAGGGCTATCCTAGTGCAAAAGTACGAAATTCATATAAGTAGTTTATTTGGGAATTTCTAATATAAAATGTACTGTGCCAATTGTTTTGAAAATTGGCATAAGCATGTATTA
Source organism: Diabrotica virgifera virgifera (assembly GCF_917563875.1). Lineage (NCBI taxonomy): Eukaryota > Metazoa > Arthropoda > Insecta > Coleoptera > Chrysomelidae > Diabrotica > Diabrotica virgifera. Next base: position 51,111,676 of record NC_065450.1, read on the forward strand.
TAAAAAGAAGTAAAACAATTTTCATTAAAAAATATTAAAAATTAAACGATTTATGCGCCAGATACTGGCACCGTGAAAATAAAAAACATAACTTATTTCCTATCTACACCATCAACTATGATTTTTGAAAAATATTAAAATTTGGGAAAATGACGAAGTGTTGATTTTTTTTTTAATTAGCTAAAACATTTGCAGTTTCAGAAACCGCCAAATTGACATTTTTTATCCGATCAAATACCCCTAGTTGATGGTATAGAAAATAACTTATATTTCAATAATAACTTTCAAATATAACTATTTTCAATAATAATGTCATGTTTCAGGGTCTCTATTAGTCCCAATCACTGCAGCAGTGGAGCTGTTTTCATTTTCACGGTACAATGCTCATGCAAATTTTCAAAACAATTGGTACAGTTCTTTTTATTTTAGAAATTAAAAAAAGTATGTAAATTTCGTACTTTTACACTAGGATAGCCCCTTAATTTTACTTTCAATTAATTTTTTGAATAATAACTTTTTAATAATTAACTTTAAAATTACTGTTATATTTCTTTGTATAATCTTTCTCTGGAGAAATGTCGTTGTTAGTTTCGTTGGAGGTTGGGGGGGGGGGAGGTGGAGAATAAGTCTGGGAATAGGGGCGCACGAGGAATACTTGCATTGGGGCGCAGGTCAGACTAGTTACGCCACTGGGGGGTGGTAGACGTGAAGATGTTGCAGATTATATTTTGTGTACTTTTGAAAACCATATATAGTTCAAAGCACCCGAAAAGCTAGGGGCGCATGCCCCCCCCCCCTGCCCATACTTGTTCCTACAGTAGGAAAGTTGGTTTGAACATAAATTTTGGAAAGTCATAATACATAACAAAGCTAAAATCCAAACGTCGACTGCAACGAAGAAGCGTTGGTTCATACATATAAATACTTAGGTGACGAAATCTAAATTGCCACGGACAATCAAACTGTCTCACTGTAAAGAAGAATCACCTTGGCATGGCTCGCATATAGCTATTTCAGACATCTTCAAGAGCGACACGTCAAATTATCTGAACAAAAAGACGGTCGATCAATGCGTCCTTCCAGTCATGACTTACGGGGCCGAAACAGTATCGTTAATCCAGGCCACAGTAACCATACTTAGAGTGACACAAAAAAGAATGGAATGGCTTCTTGAACTGACTCTCAGAGACAGGGTTAGAAACGAGAAAATCAGAAGGAGAGGGGTCACAGGTGTCTGTGTTCACAAAGAGGAGATGGCATTAGACAAACTTTTTACCACAGATAAAAAAGTCACAGGTGTCATAGAGAAAATAGCATGGCTGAAGTGAAATTGGGTGGGCCATGTGGCCAGAATAAACGATGAGCCGTAGACGATCAGAAGGAAGAAGTAGAGGTAGACTACCTACACGATGCACATAACGACGTCAATATTAGGAGTACATGTCTCAGAGGGAACATATCGTCCTATTAGAGGTAAAACTCACTAACTACACTTTTCAGAAAGTGGAGAAAAATTGATTTAAAGGTACAAATTGTTTTTTTAAATTCACCTGAATATTGAAATTTTTTTAATGCAACTTTAAAGAATAAATGAAAACAGATATATTAAGCCATATTTCGTCACAGGAACTATGATAAAATCAATATTAGATCAATTTTTGTACTTGATGAGTTTTTCCATGAACACAATTATTGGATATTGATATCCTATTAGAGGTAAAACTCACTAACTACACTTTGTACTTAATGAGTTTTTCCTTTAACACAATTAATGGATATTGGGAAGTTAATGCATTTGTCTCCATAAAATTTCGCTCACTTACAACAAACGAACTATCAAAAATAACAGTCTATTATAAAAAATGAACAATAAGATTCGTCCTTTGAAAATAAATGCAATTCTTTCGTCATTTATGATAGCCACAAAAGTAGCCTGTTGATTCGCAAAATAGATTATGTTACCCTTTATGTAAGCTATCACTGTTACAAAGAAATTTAAACTCATATTTCTGTAATCAATGGCCGACAGATAATGCATGCAGATAATGTACAGTTTCAACAATGCAATGTAACACACAAGTCACCTGCTTAATTGCAAAATAGATTATGTTATCCAAGGGCGCCCATATAAAAATTTTTAGGGGGGGGCCAAACGTGAAGATGTTGCACATTACATTTTGTATATTTCGGATGACAATATATACAGTAGACTCTCTCTATAACGAACACGGATATAACGAGGTTTCGCTTATAACGAGGTACATTAGGTGTCCCATGAAATCCCTATTGAACTATAACGCTCTATAACGAGGCATATTTGGTTATAACGAGGAAAATTTAAATCGAAGAATACTTGTTTTTACCTGTTTTTAGCGTTGTAATGGTCATAAATAAATAAATGCCTTAACTACCTGTACATAGAAATGCCCAACGTCTGTCTTATTATCGAGGCCAGTGCTATAATAAACTCGGCCACCTGTAATGAACATCTGCCTGTTTATCGACCGATATTGAATACTATAGGAAATTTACAATCTATGGCGGCGAAGTCTCATTGTTCACTGTTCAGGTTGACCATCGACACATAATAAACTACGTAAGAGGCATCAAAAAATTTCATTATTATTATTGTTTGATATAACGATATCCGCTTATAACGAGATAATTAATTCACCATTTCAGTTCTCGTTATAGAGGGAGTCTACTGTAGTTTTAATTATTCATACATTTAAACACTAGACCAGGACTTTCCAAACTTATTCGTACTGTGACGCCCTTGAGACTTTGGATTTTTTTTGCGACGCCCCTCAACCCAACCCCCAATAAAATTTATCAATTTTAGTAAGTACTAGCCTAGTAACAGGTTATAGTTATAACAAAAAAAACTATTTGAACATTTATATTTTTATTAGAAATTAAGAACGAAATCAAAAAACCCAAAAATAAAAACGGATATTTTTTATGTAACAGTCATATTACTCCAGATCTTCGGGAAAATATTTCTCAAAGTGTTCGCTCAATGATAACAAGTGTTGTGTAAACATATTTTTTAAAGAGGGATCGAGGATTTCTATCAAGTTTTTTTGTAGAATACCTTGTAAAGCAGGGAAACGGTCAATTTCTTGATCTTCTAATTTTTTCTTCCATAATAGCAACTTATTTTGAAACCCAGTAATTTTATCTGCCAATTGCAGGATATGAGTATTGTAATAAATATATTTTCTGTATAAAAAGTCCGCCCTGACACGCGACGCCCCTGGGACAACTCGGCGACGCCCCAGGGCGTCGCGACGCACAGTTTGGGAAGCCCTGCACTAGACCAAGTTTTTAAATGGAAATGTCATGGGTACCACAAAAGTTGGGCCTCTCTTTAAAACCCGTTTGAAAAGAATACATGCTTGCAAAGCCTTCCCTTCAACTTTGGCGAGCAGACTAACCATGAGTATGTGTCGAACCAAGTTTTTACTTTAAAATCTTAAAAAGGAGCCCCCTTTATTTTTGCAGATATAGAATCCTTATGAAAAATAAGGCACACATATTCCAAACATTTTTAGAATTGTTGATAGATGGCGCAAATAAATCGCATTTTCCGAATATAGCGCCATCCGTCAAGTCAACTTATGTTACTTATTTTTTGAGGAGGAAACTCAATCTGCAAGAAAAAACGGGGGTTCCTATTTAAGATTTTAAAGTTAACTTTCACCCCACCTCCGGAGTGTGGAATGAAAAATCCTGTTTGGTGTCATTCTATAGATTTTTGAAAAATATTAAACACGTGTTTTTTAGTTTTTATTTGGAAGTATATTTCTCGAGATATTAGACCGTTTCTATAATTTTGCTGTGGTATCACGATATACCGTTTTTTCCGATTATAGCGCTATCTATCCACAATTCGCAAAATGGCTCGAATAAAATTTGCTTATTTTTACAAGGAAAATCCAAATCTGCAACAAAAATTAGGGGTTCCATTTAAGATTTTAAAGTTACCCCCCGCTCCACACCCAGGGGTTGAAGTGGTGGACTTGTTTAGTGTCATCGCATAGATTTTTGAAAATTATTGAACATGTATTTTTCAGTTTTTCGATCCGATGTTCATTTCGCGAATTATTCGGCCTTTCCGCTACTTTTGGGACACCCTGTATATAACACTCATTCATCATGAAAGATCGCCTGTTTTTCATTTAAATAAAATTGTTCTGTTCATCATAATGAACACTTTAAAAATAATCTACTTAAAAAAAATACTTTTGCAAACTAAAATTTGACTATGCTCAATAAATTTTAAAAATTATTTTTCAGTATGAATTTTTTCAAAATATAATTACTATTTTATACCAGTTGTTAAAGACAAATGGCTCATTAGTGATTATCGATCAGAGATCGGATTTCTTGCTGATATGGTTTTTTTGCAGTATTATAAATGATTCATTTAATTTGTAATTTTGGGTGTCAATTACAGTGTATATGTTTCCCACGCCTCTAATCTCTTTCAATGTTTTCGTTAGTAGCATACCGTGATTGTGGGAAATGTGTATTATGCACATTCCATACAGACCACTGTCGCAGACACAAAAATTTTCTGTTAAACTATTAATAACTACCCAATATGTGAAATTTTTTTATTAATAAATATGTTGTTTCCAATATATCTCTCAAAATTATCCAATATTGTTTTGACAAAAATACGTTTATGTAATATAAATTTAATTTTTTTCTTTCCCGAAAAGCTAGGGGGAGCCACGGCCCCCCCTGCCCGTGTGTATGGGCGCCTATGATGTTATCTAATGTATTGTTTGAAAGATCACTAAGTACCAATTCGGCATTTTAGATTGTAACGACAAAGTCACTAAGTGCAATAATAAGTTTTAATGAGTTTTACCCTGAAACCAAAATTCACAACATTGCACTCTACATTCTAGGGAAAAATTCACTAAGTGCAATAATACGTTTTATTGAGTTTTGCCCTAAAATCAAAATTTACAATAATGCACTTAGTGAATTATACCATAAATTATCTCAGCAATTAGAAGGATTGGAGCCCCAGGTGACTTCTCCAGGACTGGGCAGTACCGTATTGAGTTCAAATTAATGAAAATGTCAAAATCTCAAAAAAGTACACTTAGTGAGTTTAACCTCTAATAGGACGATATATGAAATGAGGACATGCGAAGCAGGACGAAGGTGGAAGATGTAATTGGAAGAATTACGCAAATGGAATGGAACTGGGTAGGACACTAGGGACGACAAAACATCTAAAGTTGGACGAGAAACATTGTACTTTGGAGACCACGCGAGCACAGTCGTAGTAGAGGAAGACCACAAAAACGCTGGCAGGACGACATTAAAGCAAAAATGTGGACAAACTGGCACCAAATAGCACAAAACAGAGAAGAATAGAGAACTCATGGCAATGCCTTTGTCCAGGAGTGAATGCAAACAGGCTGAAGAAGAAAACAACACTTAATTTTAAGAGAAATTTATTTATAGAATAAAGGGTTTTATTTTCAGGTTCTGACTAATAAATATCCACTTTTAATGCTTTCTTGTAATAAAAGTTTAATAAATGTTGAATGGGTTGCATATGTGAGTTCATTTTAAATGAAGTAAAGAAACACAGACTTTTTTTTTTTGGAGGTCGTCTGACATATGTCTCCGATGGCACTGCAGCCTCATGGGCTTATTGTGCCAACCATCCTACCTTTTATGTCACCCAATCCACAAGCTTGGTTCCACGTACCAAATTGTACATCCCTAGCATGGGTTGGGTGGCATATTCTGCTGGACTTAATTTTGGTTGTCCATAAATAGCCTGCCTCTTGTGATCCAAAACCTCACACTCGTACAGTACATGATATGCTGTTTCAGTTCCCCTATTGCACAGTCTGCAGTTAAGGTTCCCTTCTAACAGCCCAATTCTATTCAGGTGTCCTTTCAGGGCACAGTGACCCGTGAGAAGACCTGTAATTATGCGGAGCTGACTCCTATGTAATTTTATTAGTTCCTCAGCTCTCCGTTTTGAGGGTTCCCTTATTAAGGGCCTCCCGTGTCGCTGACCAAGTACGTTCCCCCAGTATTCTTTGTGTTTGTTTTTGACCCATTCCCTGACTTGTCCCCTAATTATTGTTTTAGGTACTCCTAGAGCAGGTTCTGGGCCCAAATATGAAGTTGATGAACCGTTCCTTGCCAGCTCATCTGCTTTCTCATTACCGTCTGTCCCGGTGTGTCCTGGCACCCAGAATAGAGTTACACTATTTCTTTCGGCCAGTTCTTCCAGTTCTTGCCGGCATTCCCATACCAGCCTTGACGTCACTTTCGGGCTCATTAGTGCCTTCAGTAATGCTTGGCTGTCTGTGAGTATATTGATCCGTCTATTTTCATAGGCCCTCAAGTTGTTCATTGTGACACACTGCAGAATTGCGTACATTTCAGCTTGAAACACAGTTGTGTATGTTCCTAGTGAGAAACTGAGTCCTACATTCTCTGTTTCACTAAAAATACCGGCTCCAGTGCCTTCATCGGTTTTTGATCCGTCCGTATACCAGATCGTTCCCCTGATTTTGCTACTGATGCTGTTCCACTCCCTTCGGTCATTGATTTCTATTCCGAAGTTCCTATTAAATGTGTATTTTGGTACCATGTGGTCAGTGTATGTATCAGATATACTTACCCCACCTTGGTTCCAAATCTGATTATGCCCAAGGTTCTCGTATTTATCCCTTGGTTTTCCTTGCAGCCTGTATGCTCCTATCCTCGCTTCCCCTTTGATGAATATATCAAGAGGGGGTAGGTCTAACAGGGTTTCCAGTGCCGCCGTCGGTGTTGTTTTTATTGCTCCCGTTATTCCCAAGCATGCAAATCTTTGTATCCTGCTTATCTTGTTTATAGCGGTTCTTTGCTGCATCTTTTTTCACCATACCAAGGATGCATATGTTATCATGGGTCTCACTATCGTTGTATATGTCCAGTACGCCATTTTCGGACAGAGTCCCCATGTTTTTCCAAGTGTGCGTCTGGCCAGCATTTATGTCGCCTCCGCTCTTTTAATTACTCTTTCAAGCTGTCGGTTCCAGGTAAGTTCTGGGTCCAGTATAACCCCTAGATACTTTACCTCTTTAGACAGCTCCAATTGTTCAACATTAAGGATCAGAGGCCTTAATGGCCTCACAGACACAGACTTACTCACAATCATTTAATTTACTTCGACGACCGGTTTCGATCTCTACAATATACAGATCATTTTCAGGTCGGCGTTACACGTGATTAAATGCTACAATTAAAGAAAGCCAGAGTTAGAACATTATCTGGTTGTATCAAAATGCTAATAGAAAGCCAAAATTTTGAAAGGTATGTAAATGTTGACATTTCAGAACAACAAACAAATACATGCGCAAATAGGTACTCATAAGCACGTACACGCACATATGCATGCGGTTTATGACTACAGTGGAACCTCGATAAGTCGGATTAACCGGGACCGCGGCCGATCCGGGTTATCGAAAATCCGGGTTAGCCGGAGAATATGGTAAAAATTAATAAAATACGGTATAGTTACAGATAAACTCCATTATAATTGCAAAAACATGAGGTACATATGCACAGTAGTAGGTACATCTAAATTACGTAAAGTTGTATACAGTATTGTTAATTTCTTGGTAAAAAACTCACGTCAGTTTCGGTTGTGTCAATTTCGTTTGACGAAAATCAGTCCGGCTTGGCCGGACTTCCGGGTTATCGAAGGCCGACTTATCGGGGTTCCACTGTATTTGTTAAATTAAATTAAATTTTAAAATTTTAAATTTTGATCTACTTACATGCCGTTACAAGGGATGATTTGTAAGTTCAGCAGTAACATGTTTAAACGTCCAGATTATGCTAGTAGGATAGCTAGGTGAAGAACTGGGTAGGCTGACATGCTTCGTAGGTCAAAACACAGTGAATTGGAATGGATCCTGAAGGCAGATGTGTTATGTGAAACAGAGGTAGATGTATTAGTTATAAGAAAGACAACGTTCGGATGGAACTGTTCGTAAATGCAGCTAAAGTGTTAATTGACTATGTGTATGCACTTGTACGATTGTAAAGGTCTTTGCTCTTAGGTGTTTTTGAGCTATAGGCAAAGGTCGAAGTAAGGAAAAAGACAAATAGGAATCAGTTGTAAGATTGTTTTGTTCCCAGTCAAAGGACTAAGGGATGTCAGTTAAAGTTTGTATCACTGTAGGTGCCTAACACTAGAAAATCTTTTAAATGTAGAGAAATATAGGAAAAATTAATTAGATAAAGAGAAGGTCAAGTTAAAATATTGGTTAAAAACTGGAGATTATTAAAGGTGCTCTGAGAAAGGGTGGGGTTTGTTTAAGTTATTGTATGATGGTGTATGTTCAGAAAAGTAATGAATTATTAATTACAGGGTGGTAGGCACTTACATTGAGAAATTTAAAATAAATAAATACATTAACACACTACAAGACACAAAACACATAGGATTTATAACAACTACCTAAATCCTATGTGTTTTCTGTCTTGTATTGTGTTAATTTATTTATTTATTTTAAATTTCTGAATGTAAGTGCCTACACCCTGAAATTATTAATTTATTACTTTTCTGAACATACACCACCATACAATAACTTAAACAAACTCCACCCTTTCTCAAAGCACCTTTAATAATCTCCAGTTTTTAACCAATATTTTAACTTGACCTTCTCTTTATCTAATTAATTTTTCCTATATTTCTCTACATTTAAAAGATTTTCTAGTGTTAGGCACCTACAGTGATACAAACTAACTAACATCTCTTAGTCCTTTGATTGGGAACAATACAATCTTACAACTGATTCCTATTTGTCTTTTTCCTTACTTCGACCTTTGCCCATAGCTCAAAAACACCTAAGAGCAAAGACCTTTACAATCGTACAAGTGCATACACATAGTCAATTAACACTTTAGCTGCATTTACGAACAGTTCCATCCGAACGTTGTCTTTCTTACAACTAATACATCTATCGCTGTTTCACATAACACATCTGCCTTCAGGATCCATTCCAATTCACTGTGTTTTGACCTACGAAGCATGTCCGCCTACCCAGTGCTTCACGTAGCTTTCTTTAATTGTAGCATTTAATCACTTATAACGCCGACCTGAAGATGATCTGTATATTGTAGAGATCGAAACCGATCGTCAAAGTAAATTAAATGATTGTAAGTCTGTGTTTCTTTACTTCATTTAAAAGTTTAATACGTTGTACACTTTTTTAACTTCAGAGATTTTAACTAAAGATAATCTTCTAATCTAAATATTGTACGAAATACCGGATTACAAACATAATCAAAAATCTACTCTTATCGAATGAAAGCCAGCTCTGAGTATACACGGCTCCAGTCTTGTCCTCATTTGTAAGTTAAATCTCCTCATGTTAACTTGCAAAATGTATTAATATCAGTACAAACAATCTTATTTACATGTCTCCAGGGATTGGAATCGACAGGCCACGTCTGCCGTCGACAATCGGCTATCATTGTCCACTCCAGCCTTACCATAATAGGCTTATTTCAAGAATTTATGCTCGTACCAACGTATCGGCTTATTAGTTGACGCCTACGTAGCTACAAAGACAACAAAAATAATAACGACAACGACGATCATTTTCTAAAGTATATGTTGTCGATAATTTTAATTTGTAATAGCTCTTAGACAAATTACAAGTATGTACGAGTATGTAAAGATCGTTTATATTTACATAAAAATTTCAGCCTTTAAGTAAGACCCTATTATCTCGAAAACGTCTTCGTTTTTCTCTTCCATCACTTTAATATTATTGCATGCCTTTCTTCGATTCTTCTCATTCTCAGGTAACTATTATTATTGGCATCGTATCCGTCTTTCCCATCTTACTATATTAGGTGAAGTTCTTAGGTTAGATCACATTTGTGATCAAATGTGATCTGAAAAATTATATACCAATAACACTACTGAACACCATGTATGAAATGCTTACCAAAATTATAACAAACAGATTAACAGAAAAGCTAGACGAATACCAATGTAGAGATCAAGCTGGATTCAAAAAGTGATACATCACAAAATACACTTGCTAACAATGAAAATACTCACTCATTGAACGCTCTAATAAGTACAGAACAGAATACCGCTATATATTGCTTTTGTGGAATTTTAAAAGGCGTTTAACAGTATTGAACACTGGGCCATACAATTCTCGCCAATAAATGGAAGAATACACAGAAATCGTGAAAAACATCTACGAAAAAGCAACAATCACAATAAAACATCCACACCAAAACACCAAACCAATAAAAGTTAATAGAGGAATTAGGCTACGGGACACGGGCACGGGCACACAAGCACTAGAAGATATATTCAAAAACTTGAATGGCACAACCAAAGAATCAACAGCAATGGAACACTGCTGAATAACCTGAGATATGCAGATGACATAGCGGTGATATCAGATAATATGAAAGATCTTAACGAAATGATGACACAATTGGACAAGGAAGCAAACGAGATAGGTCTAAAAATGAACTACACAAAAACTAAATACATGAATACATGACAAACGTAAAAGAGGAGAACGAAACCATGTAAATAGGAACAAGTACAATACAGAAAGTCAAGCACTCAACCTAGGCCAAATAATGAAACTGAGTAAAGAAAATTAAATAGCAGAAATAAAAAGAAGAACAAAACTCGCATGGGTGACATTCGAAAAAATGAGCTATACCCTGAAAAGCCAAACCAAACCTAACGTGATAAAAAGAAAAATATATGGATCAGAAATCAAACCAAAGTGAAAGACGTAAATAAGCATGCAGCTACTCTCAAATGGAAATCTATAATTAATTAATCTATGTAATTAATAAACAATTTATAACTAAAAAAAATCGAAAAGTAACGATTTTCTTGGTTCAAAAACATAAGTAAAAAATATTTATTTTTGAAACTACGAAGTGTCTAAATTCAAGTTCAAACCTTATTTTATCGGATAACGATAAGCAATTTCGCCTTATTTCATTTTAAAATATTGTTTTTTGATGTTGTTCTGAAGCTATTCTCTTGTGGCATTTTTGTAATTAACTAATTTTGATGGGAAATGCGAACAATTTTATTTAGGTGAAACATCAACACCATTAAACGTTAGAATAAGTGAACATCAGTCTTATATTAAAAATAGAGAATTTGATAGATCTCAAATATGTCAACACGCGTGGGATAATGAACATAGAGTTCAGTACCATTCAGTGGAGAGATTCAAGTATTATACTATAATAGTCTTGAAAGAAACAGATAGTAAAAAGAGAAAAATCAAAGAAGCGGCTTTAATTATGCTAAATGAAACCAATTGTGTCGTAAATTCCTCGGTAGAATGCAGTAGGATGTGGTTACCCATAATAAAAGAGGAAATCAATAAAAAGAAAATACCAGGATTAGTAAGTTAATAACATATCGAGTTAGTACATATTTTATATTTTAGTATTGTTTATATATCTACTGTATTATTAATATTATTTATAATTTAAAATAATATATGTACATATTAAGGTCAGAATTTGGTATTAGTTTTGAGAGTAAACTAAAGTAAGACCTAATACTTACGAAGTCGGGATAGTATCACGAGGTTTTTTCCTGGTTTTCCCTCGTGATTTACTATGGAATCTCTAGCGGAGAATTTTACTGTCACCATTGCATGTGGTTGTCTTTTTAAAGACAGATCACATGTTATGATTTTTTTGTGACGGATATTCTTGAGTTGGGGTTAATTTCATGTAATCGAATGAACGATCTTTCAATAAAGTCGTCCCAGGAAAGCAACTCATAAATATTGGCAATATCATTTTAAAGTCTTTTACTTTAAAATGTATAATATATATGTCTGAATTGCCGATATAAATGAGTCAGATTAAATAAATTATTAGAAGAATTTTTTTTACTACGCAACTTCATTTTTGTTTAGTTCATTAATATTTTTTTATTTTAACAACGACACCTGATTTGGGTGTCGAAACGTTAATAAAACAATTTTTTTTAGTAAAATTGTGGCTTATTTCCCATCAAAACTAGTTAATTGTTTTTAGTTGTTAATGCAGCCCGATTGCCCGTCCTCTCATATGCGCTTCATTAATAATAAAAAAACAATGTTTTAGAATAAAACGTGCCAAAAATTCTTATAGGTAGCGGATAGAAGAAGATTTAGGCTTGAATTTAGGAACTTAGGAACTTAGCTTGAAGATCGTAATTTTTCATTTTTTTCAGTTTTAAATTGTATATAACTCGAAAACTATTAACTTTAGAGAAAAATTATAACAGACCTTTTTTGTTCCCAATGATCCAAAGAACCTAAAATAATGTCTACACGGGCCGAAAAAATTGATTTTTATAATTTGTTTAAAACTTTTTTTTTATAAATCTAGCATTAACTTCGAAATTATGGCATTTAGGTATAGGGAATATAACATGAAAAATAATCAGAATTTCTTATGTACTTCAAAACACAAAACATATACAGCGTGTTCTATTTGAAATAAGAAAGTTCATTAGATTTCCAGAAAAACGGAAGACTTGACAACAATGTAATTACCACTATATTATCGGCCGCATTAGAAGACCCTTACCAACCAAAATCTATAAAAATCGTTTTAGCGGTTTCCGAGAAATTACCGTGTTGCCAGACTTTTTCGCAACCATGTATATTATTTTTAATAACAGTAGTTACTACTAGACTACTACAAACAACAGAGATGAAAATACTTCGACGAATATCAGGGAAAAGTCTGTTGGATAGGGAGAAGTCTGTTCAATGTAGAAGATATAAATGGATGGGTGACAAAACGAAAACAGGGGTGGAACGAACACATTAGTAGAATGGCAGTACGAATAGCACTTGATAAGTCACCAAATGGACGAAGAAGTATTGGCAGACCAAGAAAAAGATGGTGCGATAATCTAAACAATTTAGGAGGCTAATATTGAAGAAGAAATAGGCTTTAAAGCCTACATACAAGAAGGAAGAAGAAGAATATATTATTTTTTATAAGTGTACTGTATACCTATAGTTTCCTTCAAAAAAAATCTAGGTAGATGTAGAAAAAATTTCAGTTTTCCACGTTGAAATGTGAAGGAGTTATTGATTATAATATTTCTACTACCCTGGTAATTTTGATACAGGCGCTTATAAATATTTTGCATGACGGCGCCGGCGCCCAAGTTACTTGGTGCATCCCTGGCTCTTGTGCAATTACTACTAATCATTTTCTGAAGTATATGTTGTCGATAATTTTAACCCTTTCAGTCACAACTTTTTTTGAGCTATGGGAAAATTCTCATATTTGGTATATAAAATAAACTATTTTTGTTGATAATTTTAACATCATTTTTTTTTGATATGTCATATGTCACTTGGCATATGACATGTCCATGTTGATGGACATTATGACTTGAAGCAAAATAAAATAAACCTGAAGATTTTAGAAATTTATTTGAATATCATTAGAATGATGAAATAAACAATATTCTTTGTAAATAACGAATTAATCATTTTACATGAAATTTAAAAAAACAGTTACGACCGCTTACAAAACATAAGTGAACATTACATTTCACGCAAAATGTATGTGATTTTCCCTTACAGTTCTCCATTTTGCAACGTGTACTATCTTTTTTTTTCATCTATTTTCGGAAAATGTTTATAGCTGTCGAACCGTAATTCAATATATGGCCTTGCTTCAGTTTTGGTTTTTTTATTATTTGTTGTACCAGTATTTTCTTGACCAGATGGTCTGCCTCTCTTTGGTGGAACCTTATGTAAAATGAGGTGTTGCCCAATACTCATTCTAAAGTCCCACAAATCCAGGATTTTATTGTGTTGTACGCCTAGCAGTTCAGCTTGTTTTCTATATTCCAACCACGAATTTACTATCGCCATATCTATAGCATGTGTTATCATACGTACAGTCCATTTTCTGGATCGTCTGTAGGATCTGTAAACGCTCAATAAAAAATCTAACTTATCAACACCACCCATGTTGGAATTGTAAAGCGATATGGCTTCCGGTCTAGATACATTTATATACTCTTTCGACGTCTTATCCCATCTCTGGCACAAATCCATTTTTCCCGCTGCAACAAAATTTGAAGCCACTAAAACTGGTTTATTGTCGAACCATTTTGTAATCACAATTCCATCTTCACTAACCGCTACATCAAAACTGCCTCTACCATTTTTTTTTAGATCTTTATCAGATGTTAGTTCTGGTCCAAAAAATCGGTTTATTCTAATTGTTCCGACAGCCATAATAGATTTATTGTTCAACCATTGAAAGAGGTGATAAGAACTAAAGAAATTATCAAAGTACAAACCGTGATGAGTTTCTTCAATTCTCTCAACTAGCTGCATCACAGTTCCAGCTCCTTGTCCAAACTGTGCATAATTTTCTTTTATTTCCGTTTCAGCACCTTGATATATGATGAAATCGTAAATGGTACCAGATTGTCCAGCCAATATCCATAATTTGATCCCACATTTTTTCGGTTTATTTGGGAGGTACTGCTTGACATTGATCTGTCCCTTGAATGGAACAATTTGCTCGTCAATGCACAAATTTGTTTCGGTTTGAAGTTCCCTACAACGATTTCTAATGGAATTATATATTTCTCGGACTTTCCACATGCGATCTGTTTCGTCACCTCTTGCTGTTACATCTACTAAGTGAATGGTATTGCGCAACTTAGAGAAGCGATTGAATGTCATATTATCTTATCTTTTACAATTGAAATACCTGTAAGCTGGGACCAATACAGTCTTGCTCATGGGAATTTTAGATTTCCCATAATAATGTGAATGCCTACAAATCGCTTTATTTCTTCTTTATCTGATGGAGAAAACCGAGCAATATTTTTTTGTACGGCATATAAGTTAGTCATTTCTGAAATCTTCTCAAACAGAGCATCAGGTATGTATTTCATAAAATATTCAATAGGAGCAGGTAATTCATCAACTTGTACTTCTTCTGGAACAAACCACTGTACTGGCCTGGTAAGATAGGTAATATTTTTTTCCAACAAACATCTTTCTTATTTGTGAGTTTGAACTCTTTACAAAACTCTAGCAGTCTCTCCTTTGCAGTTGTTTGTTTTTCAGTGGTTTGGTTGGAATTTTCTTTGGTTTTCATGTCCTCAGACATTGGTTGTTCTGTAGTCACTTCATTGGGATATTCTAGATTTTCTAACTCACCTCTTTCTGTTGACTTCTGTTCTTGGATCAATCCGTCAAAAATAGTTTCCTCAATATCTTGGATATCATCGCCAAATTCTGAGGAAACGTCATTTAGATCCGCAATACTGTTGGCGTCATCAGCATCTGACAAACGTAATATTTCTGAGTCATCGTCTTTCATGAGTAAATCCAGAAGTTCATCCTCAGTCAAGGGTCGTGACCATCTCTTTTCTTTACTAGTTGACGGTAAACTTTCCATTTTATGGATATCTAAAACAACACGACCTTGCTAATTTTTATATGCATAAGTATACCTAAGTCATTTTGTCCATCTACATGGACATATAAATATACACCACTTTATAAGATATTTTCAGTCAACAGTTTGATACATAATATAAACACACTATACTAATGCTCTTTACTTACCCAAATCAGCAGGTATTTGTACGAAAAAACAAGTTTATTCAATAGAAATCGTTCCAATAACAAACACGTGTTTTCACCACCACGACAGCGTGCTAAATGCAACCTGTTTTGCGTTTTATATAGCTTCACAAATCGACTAACAGATGGCTATCAATGTATTCAATGCTTTTCTTATGCATGTACCCACACATGGACAAAATGATTTGGGCGATAATAACCATCGATGTTTTAAGAGAATGCTTTGAAAATCGATGTCCATCGGTGTGGACACGATGACTGAAAGGGTTAATTTGGATAGCTCTTAGACAAATTAAGTACGAGTATAATGCAAAAAGAATGTTTATATTTACATAAAGATCTCTACCTTGAAATCTTCTTTAAGTGCCATCTCCGCGACGGAGGTCGGTAATCATCATAGTTATTCGGACTTTAGAGACGGCTACTCTGAAAATATCATTTGATGTACATCCGTATCATTCTCTCAGGTTTCGCAGCCACGATATTCTGCGTTTCCCTATGCTTATTTTTCCTTGAATCTTTCCCTGCATAATGAGTTGGAGCAAGTTGTATCTCTCTCCACGTGTAATATGTCCGAGATATTCCAATTTTCTGATTTTGATTGTATCTAAGACTTACATTTCTTTATTCACCTTTCTTAGAACCTCTTTGTTTGTGACGTGTTCTGTCCAAGATATTTTCAGAATTCTTCTATACCTACACACACAGATCGAATGATTCTAGTTTTTTTCATTGATGTAGCATTCAAGATCCAAGCTTCCATTCCATAAAACAAAGTCTAGAAAACGTAGCACCTAGCCAACCTAACTCTTAGCTCCAACTGCATATCTCTTGTGCATATCACTTTTCTCATTTTGTTAAAATTCGCTCTAACCTTTTCTATTCTAATTTTAATCTCCTGGAAGTAATCATTTGCGGAGTTGATAATTGTTCCAAGATATGCATAATGGTCTACTCGTTCGACATTGTCTTCACCTTGAAATAAGACCGCAGTACCTCCGAAAAAGTCTCCATTTTTTCTTCCCGTTTAAGATCTTGTTAAGATTGGTTCATCGGTTCATTATTTGGAAGGTAGATTGCCAACTGTCCCTGGGTATGTCCTCGTGCATGTCGTTCCTCCACTCTTCTTACGTAACTATATAGTTGACTTCGTCTAATTGTTAAAACTAATAGTTAAAAATAACTATCTGTATACAATAGTTAAAAAACTAATACAGAAGTAAAAAACTTCGATTTGTATATTGGTATAAAATGTTTATTAAAAACTTTTAAAAATGTCATCCAAATGGATTGCAAAACGTTTTCGATCTGAATCAGATCATCTTCAGTGCGTTCTGCTTAGTAGATAAAATTAGTACACTATTAAAAGTGGTAACATAACAGTGAAAACTTCTTTAGGGACGCTGTGCACTTTTAAGAAGGGGAAAAAGTATTGAGTTTGCGACCATCATCACTTTGCCGAATTAAATTTCGTACGTATTTAATATACTCGTATATATTATTTGTATGTATACATAAATAGCATAGAACGTACGCAACGCGTATATAATATAGGTATAGCACTTCTTTTTGGACGGGGAAAAAGTATTGAGCTCGTAATTTATATATAATATACTATAAGAAGTTTTCACTTCTGTCAGCCCTCCCATGAGTGCTTTAATTTTTTTTCTATGCTACTATTGTCTTGTTTGGTTTATTTTAACAATTTATGCACATACCAAGATTCAACGGAATCATTATATACCCACGCATGGGAACAACAAAAATTATTGTAAGCAATATTTTTAAAGGTAGTCAACTTCAATGCATATTTGTCCGCCTACTGATGTCAATTTACTGCTTCAAACCAGCCAATGTGTTTATAATGGTTTACGAAATAATAATCTTGTTTACGACTATTAGGTGCTTTGTTGTAGCAATTAGGGACGATCTAAATTACTCTGGATAAATTAGCAAAATACAAGGAAAGTTATTTTTCCCATATTTTCCCCAAAGGTCCGATTATATTTTCTTCAACCCAGTTTTTGGGTATTTTTGGCATTTTTCACGCGAAATACCGATCGTTTTTATTATTATGTATGTTATGAGATTCTTAAAGTTATGAAAATTTGTATGTAGAAAGAAGACCGAAATAAAAAGGTAATGGTTTAAAAATTACCATCCTATTGTTTATAAATTCGTCGCAAATGCCGGTCAAATTTTACCGGTTGTATCTTAGGAACCACTTATCGCAATTAAATTTTGTTTTTTGCGTCTTTTAAAATAAGCGTCCTGTCGCACGTCGCGTCCTTTGCAATAACGTTTTCTTAATTAAATTTAATTTAATACTTGCCGAGAAATTATATTTGATTATAAGCCAAATAATTGTTTATAACTTTAAAACATCCCGCTCAAATAGTCCAATTTCCATCCTGTAAAGTGTAAAGTATGTTAAATATGTATAGTGGCTTTTTATACGAAATTCATAGTTATTCTGGTTATTCATAATTATTATGGATTTTATTGCAATCGTAAATTGTTAATTAACAATTTAATTGTTGCTAAATTATTCATTTAATTTCCACCGGCTTCTGGAAATATAATCTATCCCAAAAAGCTTTTATATCACCTAGTTATTTAATTATTCATAAATAATTACTTACCTAAAATTTTAGTTGAAAATTAAATAAATTGTTGGAAATACCTGCATTTTCCGAGGAAAATTTTCGTCGAAGCAAATCAGGAAAATGTGCCTCCGACACCTCTGCAAAATATAAAGAGTTTCGAGAACGGAAAAGGAGATTCATCTTAAAGATCTAATTATTTCCCTCTTTTCTCAGCGCCAACAATTAACAAACATATTGAATATTTATACCAATCTCTTCTTTCCTGTTTATAATCATAATTATAAAATCAATTAACTCCCCATAAAAAATATTTATGGTGTTTTAAATTATAGTAAGAATCTGCTGTTATTATCACAGTACCGATGTTCAAACAGAACAAAATTATAGCTTAGAAAATTATAGGGGATATCAATCGTCGCTTGTAAGAATTTCAAATTACCTGCCTGTGTATCAGATTGGTATGTACATAATTTTAGACAACGTCCATATTAGGAATCTAATCTACGTACTATCAGATTGATTTTTTAAATATTTTTATTTCATAAATTAATGGTTGAAAATTAATGTGTTGCGTTACTAAACTTAACTAATAGGTCTGGATCCCGCGTATGAAAAAAAAGTTGAATAATAGCAAGCTGAAAATTTGTTAATAGCTTAAGGGTGTCTAGTCGTACAAACTTTGATATATGGGAACACTAGAACAGGGGCAGTTTTAATTGTGGAACAGGTTAAAAATTTGGAACGGTCAGACCACGTAAACGGCACATTTATTTTGTCCGACAGAATAGACTTAAACTCTCTGAACAGAGATTAAACTCTCATGCAAAAATCAGACTGCTATTTATCACCAAATGGGCGTTTTAATGAGTGGAACATGTAGAATATGTCAAATGACAGGAATTATGACAGGTGATAAATAGCAGTCTGATTTTTGCATGAGAGTTTAATCTCTGTTCGGAGAGTTTAAGTCTATTTTGTCGGACAAAATAAATGTGCCGTTTTCGTGGTGTGACCGGTCCAAATTTTTAACCTGTTCCACAATTAAAACTGCCCCTGTTCCAGTGTTCCCATATAGCAAAGTTTATCCGACTAGACACCCTTAAGCTATTAACAAATTTTTAGCTTGCTATTAATCAACTTTTTGTATACGCGGGAGCCAGACCTATAATTTATTGATCCAACAGTAGATAATGACTGTTTTAAATAACGTGTATTTTTGATGTACCTAAAAAGAAATTGAAAACAACACACAAAATGCCATTTTTCTTCAAGAAATATAAGGAAAAAGTAAGAACAAAGATTACTAAGAATTTTACGAAATTAATTGAAAACTACTAGCGGTACAGAAGAACAGTGGAACGCTAGAGCTAGCCATGCTCTGGGATACATTCCCAAAGCTTGGAGAAGGGCAAGGGTGGCGTTTATTCCCAAACCAGGAAAAACAGATTACACCTTAGCAAAATCCTACAGGCCTATAAGTCTGATCTCATTCATGTTAAAAACCATGGAAAAAATCTTGAATGAACACATCAAGAAAAACAATGTAAATGAAAATCCACTGCACCAACGGCAATGGGCGTATCAGGCAGGGAAATCAGGTGAAGCCGCCCTGCATAATCTGGTGTCGGAACCCGAAAGGAGTCTGCATCAAAAAGAAGTCGCCCTTGCTGCATTTTTAGATATAGAAGGTGCATTTGATAATACCTCAATCGAGTCTATACAAAGCGCACTGGTGAGAAAGAAAATCAACAACACAACATGCAAGTAGATTATTCAGATGCTTCAGAGCAGAATAATATCCACAGATACGCATGAAGATACCATAAATCTGAGGGTAACTAAGGGATGCCCTCAAGGCGGTGTATTGTCACCGTCATTATGGAATATAGTTGTCGATGATCTGATTCATGGGCTAAGCGCCCAAGGAATCTGGGTCCAGGGATTCGCAGATGATATCGTAATAGTAACTAGGGGAAAATTTCCCAGCACTGTTGCGTATCAGATGCGATATGCCCTTCACTACACAGAGAACTGGTGTCTTAAAGAGAACCTCTCCGTGAATCCTTCTAAAACTAAACTGGTAGCATTTACAAATAAGAGGAAGCTTACTGGACTGAGTGAGCTGAAATTATTTGGAGAGGTACTGGAAAGAACCAATAAGGTTAAGTATCTAGGGGTAACCCTGGATTCGAAACTCAATTGGAATACTCATATTATCAATATAACCAATAGGGCTAAGCGACTCTTCTGGAACTGCAGACGAGTTGTAAGTAAAACCTGGGGATTGAAACCAAAGGTGATATGTTGGTTGTACACATCAGTGATACAACCGACAGTCACTTATGGGTCAGTACTCTGGTGGAGAAAGACGGTTTTGCAATCTTGTGTGACCACTCTCACCACCCTACAAAGACAAGCGCTTCTAAATATAACAGGAGCCTTGAATAGTACAGGAACGGCTTCATTAGAGGCTATCACAGGTCTCCCTCCTTTGGAATTATATATTTCGGCGGTATCCTTTATGACCATCCTGAGACTCAAATCAAACAATACTTGGAGGCCAAATTATGTATTGAATAGCCACACAAACATTACTGGGACTATACTTGAGGAATCCATCTTTATGATGAACTCAGATACTAGAACTCAGAACACCAGAACTAATCTTCACTGAGAAGATTAACACAATTATACCATCGAGAGAACAAAAAGTCCCAAATATTAATGGGGACTTAATATGGTTCACTGATGGATCTAAAACTGCCCATGGTACTGGATCAGGAGTCTTTGGGCAAGCATGTAACTATAATAAATCTTACCGCCTAGGTCAACATACAACGGTGTTCCAGGCTGAAGTTTTTGCTTTGGTGGCCTGCATTGATGAAATCATTGATGAAGACCCTAAAGCTAAGAGAATCAACATTTACACAAATAGCCAATCGGCTATTCTGGCTGTAAAGAACCCTCTCACCAAATCAAAACTGGTGAGAAACTGCAAAGATCTCCTCAATAACCTGGCAAAAGACAATAAATAAACTGTCTTTAATATGGGTGCCGGATCATGAAGGGGTGCATGGGAACGAACGAGCAGATATGTTAGCGAAACAAGGCTCGAGAGAAACTTTTGAAGGCCCAGAACCTTTCTGTGGCATCACTAAAGATGCTATGAAAAACGAGGTTCAGAAATGGCTGATAAAGAATCATCAAAATAAATGGAGAACCACTCAAGGGCAAATCCAGACTAAAAAAATAATCAAGAATATTGATAAAAAACTCTCGAACAGTTTGTTGAACCTTAATAAACGAGAGATCAAAACTGTCACTGAAATGGTGACTGGACATTGCCGTTTAAGAAATCACCTATACAAACTAGGTAAGGTGAATGAACCATGGTGCAGAAAGTTCGAAATGGAAGAAGAGACTGCCATACATATACTATGCCATTGCAGTGTGCTCGATGATGTAAGGCAGGACTTCACTGGTCAAATGAGGTTTGAACCAAAAGAGATCCTAAAACTACCAATAAGAAAACGGTTGGCCTTCGTTGAGGCCACAGGACTTATTAAAGTTTAAGGAGAAGAACAGGGTTTGGTACTAAGGTCTTATGACCAAGTGCCAGCGACTAACGAGTCTCGCCTGAGTTAAGAAGAAGAAGAAGAAGAAGAACAGTGGAACGAAATGAAGACATCTAATAGTACTCCACTTTCGCATGAATATCTTAAATCAAAGATATGACAGAAAAAAGAATGGAAGACAGATAAAATATTGCACATTATGGAAGAACGAAGGAAATTAAAAGGTAGAAATAACAATCAATACAAAAAGTTGCATAAGAATATACCCAGGAAAATAAAAAGTGTAAAAGAAGGACAAAATAGTTATTTATGAAACAGTTCGTGAAGTAATGCTTTTTGCGAACGCACGCGATGTTTAGAGCACGAGCGACAACGGAGCTATACATCGCGTAAGTTCGCAAAAAGTACTTCACGCCAGTTTCATACAATATTTTATCTACGATAAACAAATAAAAAAACTGTAACTTTTCGTCACTGGAATTCATTTTATTCTACAATTTTTAGAACTTTGACATTTAAAAATTCTAATTTTTTTCAAACCACAAAACTGTCAAGATTGTTGTTGTAATTTATTGCTCATCACCATGACAACGCGAAAGTTAAGGATATTTGATTATATGAAAGTGTGTCAAAAACAGTGCGAAAAAGTAAATCCCATTTAAAATACATTGTTACTTCACGCACACTTTAAACCCTTCACACACTGCTATATATAATGACACTTTTCACAAACTAAAACCTTATACATAATATGACATAAAGTAGATAAAAATTTGTGAAAACTGACATTTATCTACTGTATGTCATATTATGAATAAGTTTTTATTCTGTAAAAACTGACATTATAGATAGCAGTGCGTGAAGGGTTTAAAGTGTGCGTGAAGGGTTTAAAGTGTGCGTGAATAACAATGTATTTTAAATGGGATTTACTTTTTCGCACTGTTTTTGACACACTTTCATATAATTAAATATCCATAACTTTCGCGTTGTCATGGTGATGACAAAATGAGCAATAAATTACAACACAATTTTTGACAGTTTTGTGGTTTGAAAGAAATCAGAATTTTTAAATGTCAAAGTTCTAAAAATTGTAGAATAGAAATGAATTCTAGTGACGAAGAGTTACAGTTTTTTTATTTGTTTATCGTAGATAAAATGTTGTATGAAACTGTGCGTGAAGTACTTTTTGCGAACTTACGCGATGTATAGCACTCGCTCCGTTGTCGCTCGTTCTCTAAACATCGCGTGCGTTCGCAAAAAGCCTACTTCACGAACTGTTTCATAAATAACTATTTCTGAACAACCATGTGACGGAAAAGATATTTAATCTTTTATTTAGTTTAAAACTATTTATTTTATCTTTGTCAATAATGGTAAAAACGTGCCTTTTGTAGGGTTTTGTCTTTGGTACGTTTACCACAATAACTGATTTTCTATCTTCTACGCGAGTAATTAGCATACTATCATTACTCGATTTCTACTGTAAATTATACTAACCTAGTGCCCCGTAACACCTATCTGGCAATGAATGAAAATTATTACCAAACACATCTGTATACTATGCTCAAATCTGAAGCCCAAATTCTTCTGTCCCGAGAATCATCTGAGAAGTAAAAATTAAGAAGACTGTCTAAGACTGTATTTCAACTTCTTCAACTAAAATCTAATCAAAAATGAATAACAATTTTCAATTTCGTTGCAACACGAAACTACAGCCGCACTATATTCTAGCTCAATCAGAGAGCGCAGCAAGCACCTCTACCGATTTCGAAACTTCTTAGCCTCTCATCAGGAGGCACATATGCTGCTCTTTAGGGCCCAACCAGGAAAACCCCGGCGTGCAGTTACGGATTGCAACGAACGAAATGGCAGGGATGCCCTAGCGGCAACTGCTAGCAAAAGACTAAGTTTTCAATCTAATAGCACATAAAATAATACCAAAAATATTACTCTACATCCCACCAGATTGAAAACAATGGGAACCTTCTCTGGTTACACTTCCAAGGCTTCTAAAATTGGCATCTAATCCTACGAAATGCCAAAGAATAGAAGTTCACGTTTCAAAAAATATGATCCAACAAATAGGTGAGTCTCACTACATTACTGTTTTGGTAGCCAGAACCAAAATCCAAATGAACTGTACTAACACAGACCTGTTCTGGAAATTATCTTATCACAGTTCCTTTCCAATGCCAGTTTAGCCACTATTACTTCCGAATATAGTTATTCCTCATAACAATCAAGAAGAGATTCCCGAAGTTCATATCCAAGATGTTCAACTGGACAAGATTCACTTAGTTAAGAAGAAACAAAAAGAAATTAAAACATATTCTATCGCCCTACTCTGTAACTTTTAACAAATCGAATAGAAATGACCAAGTCGAATCGTAATTACCCGAAATCGGAATGTTTGATATCTATCGCGTCATTTTCGTGTTTGGAGTGGCATTCTGTAACTCACATCGTAATCAGGGTAAATCTAAATCAACAATTTCTATTTCACGCGGTCAGGGGGTGGGTGGCAAGCGAAATTAGTGTTGTGTGGCCTGCTTGTTACTGGTTCTAAATTTGAAGTACGACACCGTTGGACAGAAATTGAAGTTGGAAATATTGGACAGAAAAAGCTCAACAGATGATAAATGGTTTTAAATCAAAGTTAATTAAAATTGTTATAAAAAAGAAGATAAACTGATAAATAAAAAAGATAAATGAATATAAGATGTATGATGTAAAATATTACTAATAATATACAATCTTAAGATTTGATTCCAGCTAAAATAACTGATAAACAACTTTTCCCAAAAATAGCGTATTTTCTATAATTATTTTCTTTTCTATAAGCCTTGATTGATAAAAATACAAGTAAACTGGTATAATATATTTATCAGTCAACGCTATAAGTCTATCTTTATATTTTAAACGGTCTTGTACAATCTATTCTTGTACATTATGCTATTGATTGCAATTGTACAAGAAATAAACAAAAAAAGTATGGCAACACTGTGACTGGCAAACATTCTGCATTCAGATGCATAAAATGAAGTTAGATTCAATGCATACCTACTCGTACATCATGAATAAATTAAATATACAATTCCCTAAGTAAATAACACCACAGATTAAATAATTAAGCAGATACAAAAGGTAAAAATACTATAAATAATTATAAATAAGTAGTAATAAATTATTTTTTCTACAACCGTGTTAAAAATGCAATTTTTAGCACTCCATACGAGCGTTAAAAATGCTACTTTAAGGCACTAGTACTTTAAAAAAAATTTAAGGCACTGCAGTTCGTATTGACCGTATATGCAATTTTGATGTAATGTCAGAAACAAAAAAAATTGGAATGTCAGTCAAGTTCAAGTAAAAGTTTTTGTAGATATTGTCCTGCAATTACGTTTGTAGAAAAAATATTGTATGATATGCGTGTTAAAAAGTACATTTTTAAGGCACTCATGTGAATTGCAGAACTCGCTATCGCTCATTCTGCAAACTTGCACATGCGTGCCTTAAACGTGTACTTTTAACACTTATATCATAAATAACTATTTAGTAGATATAAAATATAAACGGCAAAACAAAATACAATGTACTTGCGTCAAGCACAATTCCGATATCGAAATCTAATTTCGACAGCTATATATGTTGTCGAAGTCATTTCTATTCACTAGTCCGATTGTAGAGATTCCGAGGGAGTTACGGAATACCGATTTTGCCTATTTATATTCGACTTGGCTACTTCTATTCGAATTTCCTTCTATTCGATTTCGATGATAGAATAATACTTAAAAACCCAAAAACCACTCCTCCTAATTTTTGGAACCTAACAATAATACATATTTTTGATTATAATAATTCATGCATATTTTGCTATAAAAAGAAGAACGAAATCCCAAAGAACAGGCAATAGCCTCATGGAGAATGTTCACATCCTGGAAGATGATCCTGAAGAAAATCTGCCACAGGCCCCACCTAGGTCATCTTTCAATTCCATAAAATTCCAGAAACTTAGGCTTAGTCCATATGAGAGCGGCTTGCCAACGTCGACGTCGCGGTTTACCTGAAAAACCCAATACAACCGCCGCGAGAAACAAATGCAACCGCTTATCATCGCGCATCGTACATATGCAACCGCGAGTTTACCAGCGTTTAAACTGGTAAATCTCGGCGTAATCGTCTGCATTTTTACGAAGCCTAAGGGCTTGTTCATATAAAAGCGGTTTGCCAACGTCGACGCCGCGATTTACCTGTTTTCCCCCTGTTTTACTTGATCTCAACCTAATGCCGCCTTTGAAGTCACCATGTTAAACAGGTAAACCGCGACGTCGACGTTGGCAAACCGCCCTATATGAACAAGGCCTAATGCCTAAGCATAAAAACCGAAGATCAAATGATTTGAGCACCGCGTCCTCACTGGTAAAAATTTGCAACGTAAATTTTTGCGACGAACCATTTAGTTCAATACGCACGAAAAATTTACCAATGCGGACGCGCCATTAGACCAATAATCAGTTTGCTGCAATGGATTGACATGTGGATTGCTTAGATAAGAATCGAAAATTATGGTGCAACTAAGTGAGACTTAAAGCGGTCCTATCTATAAGCTGAGCAGGGCCTATTTTACCACTAGGCCCGTGAGGCACCTGCCTCGGGCCGTATTTGAATGGGGCCCGGAAATATCACCAAACAAAAACATGTTTATTACAATAACAAAACAAATTTTCAAAATTCTTTCATTTTACGAACAGGCAATGATAAATGATAACCATAAGAGTTATAGTTAAGTGGATAGGCGAAAACTTTCGGCTTCAATGCTCTTTAAATGCATTCATTTTTTCGAATCCTTAAAAAACTAATAAATATTTTAAAAAATTTAGACGCAGAATGAAAGATTACATTATTACCGAGGGCCGAAGTTCCCCTAGAATAAATAAAAAGTTTCTTTTGAGTAAGATACATATTTAAAATTAAAAATCACACTCAATTTTCTCTTTTTTTTCACCACTGTAAATTATTAAAATAAACATTATCGAAGATTTCAGGGACTTTCGGCCCTTGGTAGTAACGTAATCTTTTATTCTGCGTTTAAATTTTTCAAAAATACTTATTCTTATTAGTTTTCTCAGGCTTCGAAAACAACGAATGCATTTAAATAGCATTGAAGCCGAAAGTTTGCGCCTATCCCCTTAAACAATGTTTAATTGTTTAAATGTAAATTTTATTTATTGTTAATAAACATTTTATTTTCGTGTGCAACTATATTTTTCTATTAAATAATTAATACATTTAAAATTATTAAATTATATTTAGGGGCCCGAAAATTGTGTAGTGCCTCGGGCCTGATTTGAAGTAAAATACGCTCTGAAGCTGAGCTGGGCTATGCTGGAGCTTAAGGTTTGTTGGTGCAACCAGGCATTAGTAATTTTATTTACAGTTGATATTTATATGAGATGAGAGTACTGAGAAGAATTACAGGAAATACACTGAGAGATGGAAAGAGGAGTCAAGATATTAGAAGACAATGTAACGTACAGTGTATAAACGAATGAACACTAAATAGAAAAAAAGAATGGAACAACCACATAACTAGAATGAGGGAGGCACGTGTGGTCAAAATAGCAAGAGATAAATCACCAATCGGTAGAAGCAGTATCAGAAGACCACGCAAAAGATGGAGTGACAACCTTCCATAGAGGTATCAATCCGCCAATGATCAAGCAGAATTGCTTATAAAGAGAAAGAAGAAGAAGAAAAATCAAGATTTTTAATATTGTGGTATAATGAAGAAATACCTAGTAGAGTAAAATTGTATCTGCAAATTCAAAAAATGCAGGTTCTGGAGTAAAAGGGACATGGATTATATATGGTTCTGGAGTATATATGAGCAATTCCAAACGATTTCGCGGAGTTTTGTGGATGAGGTCCTCGGATTTGTACCAAATTTTAGTATGTTATTGTACCTCATAAAAAAATATTTTCCTGAGAATTATTGCCCTCTAGGTCTCCAAGGGGGGATAGGGGCCCTGAAAAGGCCTAAAATTGACCTATTAAAGGTTTTTTGCGTTACTTTTAAAATACGATATCTCGAAACCTTTTGAAGCAAATTTAATTTTTCAAACTGAATTCTTTTTGTCATGACGCATGACCTAGTATCCCAAATAAATTTTTAAATTTCTAAATATTGAGCTTAATTTTGGGGAACTCATTAAGTGCGACGCAAATTTTGAAAGACAGATTTTTTCTTATCTTTTTCATTCTATTGCCAAATTTGAACGCGACGTCGAAAAATCTTTTACAATTATATTTTAAATATCTTATTTTTAGGGTATTAAGGCAAAGTTTAAAATAATTCTAATTTTTTTATGTTGAAAGGGAACGAAGAAATATATGCATTTGAGCAGGGCCCTTCCTTGCAAAAACAGCAATTTTTTGGAATTTTCAGGCTAGTGCAACTTTTTTCTCCCTATTTTTTTTACCTGAATTTTTTTTTTTTTGGAGTAGTTCTCTATATTATGTGTAATAATCTCTAGGTACGGAATTTCTTGGCCCCGCCCTCTAAGTCTTCGTTTTAAGTCCATGAAAAATCAGGATTTTTGTACTGAGTAGCTCAAATTACCTAGTTTGTATAACTCAGTTTAATCGATTCGAATAATAGTCCAGGCTGTATGCTCGCCCCCGTTAGGTAAATTATTCCGATTCGTTTTTTTTTGCAAAAACAGGGTGCCAAGTGGTATCGCGGTCTCAAAATTGTTTAAATATTTTTTTTAAACAAATTCAAAAAATCAATTCTTTCACTTTAGACAAATTGTTTCTTTGGTTCACTCTGAGCAAAAAAGGTTTCTTGTGATTTTTCTCTAAAATTAACTGTTGTCGAGTTATACGCAATTTAAAATTTGAAAAAGGCGAAAATGAGAATTTTCAAGGCTTAATAACTCGGTAAAATTAGTATTATGGAAATCAGAAAGTGATCAAATCAAAGTTTAAA
Organism: Diabrotica virgifera virgifera; assembly: GCF_917563875.1. Classification (NCBI taxonomy): domain Eukaryota; kingdom Metazoa; phylum Arthropoda; class Insecta; order Coleoptera; family Chrysomelidae; genus Diabrotica; species Diabrotica virgifera. The sequence continues at coordinate 51,140,519 of NC_065450.1, forward strand.
GCCCTCCCTACAAGATCTTAAAGAAATTTTTGTCATTATTTTATTACAAAGCTGTTATTTTTAATTAATAACAATGAGCGCTAAGCGTGTATCTCTCGCGCTCTCACCACTCACCTCAAAACGCGCTCAACGCTCATTATTAATAGTATTGATAGAAGCAATAACAGCTTCGTAATAAAATAATGAAAAAAATGTCTTCAGGGTCTTCTAGGGAGAGCTTTAAACTTTGATTTGGTCACTTTCTGACTTTCATAATAATAATTTTAACCGAGTTAAGCCTTGAAAATTTCTATTTTCGAGTTTTTCAAATTTTAAATTGCGTATATCTCGACAACAATCAAGTTTAGAGAAAAATCACAAGATATCTTTTTTGTTCAGAATGAACCAGAAAACCAAAGAAACAATTTGTCTGAAGTGAAAAAATTGATTTTTTAAATTTGTTTAAAAAAATTATTTAAAAAATTTTCCGACCGCAATACCGCCTGGCACACTGTTTTTGCAAAAAAAACGAATCGGAATAATTATTTACCTAACGCAGGCGAGCATACAGCCTGGACTATTATTCGAATCGATTAAACTGAGTTCTACCAACAAGATAATTTGAGCTACTCAGTACAAAAATTCCTGATTTTTCATGGACTTAAAACGAAGACTAGAGGGCCGGGCCAAGAAATTCCGTACCTAGAGATTATTATACATATAGAGAACTACTCCCAAAAAAAATTTCAAGTAAAAAAAAATCATCATCATCATGGCTTATTCACTCCTGGCGGAGTGTTTGCCGCCCTTTTGGGCTCTCTGATTCATTTGTTGCGGAGAATCAGTCCGCTATTGTCTTTTATTATTATAGCAGCGTGTGTGACTTGGCTTTGTCTGCAACTTTCCTCCATTCTTTCCGGTCCTTACAACGCTCCTTCCAATTGTAGATTCTCAGCTTCTTTATGTCTCCTAAGACTTGATCTCTCCATCTTGTTTTGGGTCTTCCCTTTGGTCTCTTTGTTGTTGGTCTCCAGCCAGTTATTCGCTTTAGCGTAGAGTCTGGGTTAGCTCTTTCTGTGTGTCCCAGCCACCTGAGCCTCTGCGCCTTCACGAACTTGATTATGTCTTCACCCTGGATGACTTCTTTAATTTCTTCATTTGTTAATCTTCTAAATTCGCCTACACTTATCCTCACCGGTCCCATTATTCGTCGAATTATCTTTCTCTCTAAGATTTCTAATCTCATTTCATCTTTTTGTGTTAGGCACATCGTCTCTGCACAATAGGTGATCACTGGCCTGATTGCAGTCTTGTAAATTTTTAATTTGGTTGTCTTACTAATGTGTTTTTCTTTTAAGAATTTTTGGTAGTTCCAATAGGTTTTATTACCCAGTAGGATGCGTTCATTTATTTCATCTGTCCTATCATTTCTGCCATTCACCATCACTCCCAAATATTTGAAACGGTGTACTTTTTCAAATGTATATGCTCCAAGCTTAATTTCTTTCTCGATGTTCGTATTCTCTCTTGAGCACTTGAGGTATTTCGTTTTGCTTTGGTTTATTACTAGCCCTCTCTTCTTTGCTTCTTTATCTAGTATTAACATTATATTCTGCATGGTTTTTAAATCTCTAGTAACCAGTGCAATATCGTCTGCATACGCTATCAGTTGGGCTGAAGATTCGATAATTGTTCCCCTAATCTTGGCTGCTCTTACTGCACCCTCCATGGCAATGTTAAATAATGTTGTTGATAGGAAGTCTCCCGGTCAAAAAAAATAAGAAGGAAAAAGTTGCACTATGCTGAAAATTTCAAAAAACGCTGTGTTTGCTAAAAAGGGCCCTGCTAAAATGCATAATATATCTTCGCTCCCTTTCAACAAAAAAAATTAGAATTATTTTAAACTTTGCCTTAGTACCTTAAAAATAAGATATTCTAAAAGATCTTTTAACGTCGCGTTCAAATTTGGCAAAAGAATGAAAAAAAAAAAAGAAAAGATCAATTTTTCAAAATTTGCTTCGCACTTAATGAGTTCCCAAAATTAACCCCAATACATATTTAGAAGTTTGAAGACAAGCAAAGTCAAGACAAAAAAAATGCACTTTTGAAAAATTAAATTTGCTTCAAAGGGTTTCGAGATAATATCTTATTTTAAAAATAACGCTCAAAACAGGAAAAGGTCAATTTTAAGCCCTTTAAAGGGCTCTTATCTCAGGCCCTATCAGACCTAGAGGGCTATAATTCTCAGGAAAATATTTTTTATGAGTTACAATAACATAGGTATGTACTAAAATTTGGTACAAATCTAAGGACTTCGTCCACAAAACTCAGCGAAATCTTTTGGAATTGCTCCTCAAAATCTTTAAGGCGAAATAGTTTGCATTTTTTATCTTCTCTTTTATGCGCCGCTGTTAGTGCTCGTTAACAAATTAAATCCACCTTCCAATTTGAATCGTTGAATCACAGTTCATTTAAGCCAATAAAAAAGCAACGGTTCCTTCTGAGAGTGGAACTAATGCCGTTCCATCTATAACAAAGTGCAATCTTAAGAGGTTGCACATCGCGGCTGGCGGTGAGTCAGTGTCGGCTGTCGTGTTCAACTGTTTCATGTCCATGTCCATCCGCGATGTAAAGATAGAACTATCTCGCGTGTGATTCGGTGACGAATTCGGTTTTTTAGTGACTTTTTGTGCGATTAATTGTTTTGAAAAAATGTTGCCAAGTAATTTTTACTAAATCTTCCTCCACTTTAAAGAACTCTCGCACTTTTTCACACTGTTTTGAATTGTTTGACATAAAATTTCAAGATTTGTTGATTTTCTAAATATAGATTTTTATAAGTCTTTTTGACGTTTCGATTTCCACTTCGGAAATCGTTCTCAAAATAGAAAACATTATCTAATAAATTATACAAATTTTGTTTTTGTTGCTTGGTAAAAAACATTTCTACTAAATTAATTTTATCTGACTTATTCATATTGACAGTTCAAACATATAGATATTATACAATTTAAATTATATGACTTTAAAATAATGTTAGCAATAGTTATGAGTTGCATTCCTGGGACGACTTTATTGGAAGTTGGTTCATTCGACTAGGTACATAAAATCAACATTAACTCAACAATATCTGTAAGAAAAAAAATAGCATATCATTTGTACATAGTACATTCTTTCACGGTTTTTGCTGTGAATTTTAAAGAACAGTTTGCTAACATGTCAAAGATAAAAGTGATATTGTGTCGATGTATGCTTTTGCCATGGGGGTGAATTTCACCCCCAAAAAATATATGTCCAAAATAAGTCCGGAAATGGATAAAGGGACTAATTCTAAGTAACTTTTATTCTATAGAGTTTTTCCAAAAAGACATTACTTTTCGAGTTATTTGCGAATGAATATGTTCATTATTCAACAAAATAACCACGTTTTTAGATGGTTCTTCGCAAATAACTGAAGAAGTAAGTATTTTCTAGAAAAAAACGTTGTTAGCAAAAATATAGCCTGTAAAAACTGAAAACAATGGTGTATGTGTTAGGGCTCCATACCTAGCAGAAGCAGAGTTATAGCTAATGAAAAATAGCTTCATATTCGTCAAATTCCAAATCGAATATTTTATCGTGAAACATCCAAAAAATGAAGCACTTTTTGGGGAAAACTCATTAAGTACAACTTTTTTAAAGTGTTAAAAAAATAATCTTTATTTTTATTTTATAAAAAAAACTTCTAGCATCAAAAGTAAATAAGTTACGCCCAAAATAAAGTTGTTCCCTTTTGTTTTGGCAAAAAAAAATCATCGGGAAGATCACCCCCTAATTAGCAACTTAAATGAAATTAATCGTTACTGCCTCACAACTTACTTTACTTATGTTGTATTTATATGATCAGTAAGTTCCATTAATTCAAAGTGCTCATTTTTGAAAAAAATTGGTTTTAAAGTATAATTAAAAAAAAATACTTTTGAAAAACATGGTTTGTTTCATAATAACTTAAAATTGTCAGAGATACCAAAAACGAAAAAAGTCGGCTATGCTTTTCTGAATATTTTTTTTTGTTTTTCTGTAAGACAAAAACTGGTTAAGATTTGGTGTTTTTAAATTTTCATAAACTCGTGATTAGTGACTCGTTCAAATCCTTTTAACTGCAGCCCTTTCAAAAATAAAAACTTTGAACCGATGAGACCTACAGATCATATAAACAATACATTTATATACGAGTAAAAAAACTTGTGAAGTGGTAACGATTAAGTTCATTAGATATGCTAATTAGGGGGTGATTTTCTCGATTTTTTTATCAAAACAAAAGGCACTAACTTTATTTTGAGCGTAACTTGTTTACTTTTGACGCTAGAAATTTTTTTATAAAGATAAAGCTTTTTTTAAACACTTTAAAAAAGTCGGAATGAGTTTTCCACAAAAAGTGCTTCATTTTTTGATTATTTCTCATTGAAATATTCGATTTCGAATTTGACGAATATAAACCTATTTTTGATTAGCTATAACTCTGCTTCTGCTAGATGTAGATCCCTAACATATACACCATTTTTTTAAATTTTTTACAGGCTATATTTTTGCTAAGAATGTTTTTTCTAGAAAATACTTACTTTTTGAGTTATTTGCGATAAACCGTCTAAAATGTTGATATTTTGTTGAAAAATGAACATATTCACTCGCAAATAACTCGAAAAGTATTGACTTGATGAAAAAACTCTATAGAATAAAAGTTGCTTAGAATTAGTCATCTTATCCATTTCCGGACTCATTTTCGACATGTATGTTTCACCCCCAAAAGGGGTTGAAACTCACCCCCAGAGTAAAAGCACACATCGGCACAATGTCACTTTTTTTCTCTGACGTGTTAGCTACGTGTATGCCAAATTTCATGTCAATCCAAGCGGTTGTTTAAAATTCAGAGGTTTTGCAATATTTTACCGTTAAAGAACGTACTATTGCCATTAAAAATGATGACAGACATCAATGATAACAGTAAAATTTTCCAGTTGGTGATCCCATTATAAATCATGAGGAGAAAACCTAGTGATACTATCCCGACATGGTAAGTATTTGATCTTACAGTTAGTTTACTCTGAATATTAACACGAAACTCTGATTTTATATGTATATTATTTTAAACCATAAATTATTATTGTTTTCTCGATATGATATTGACTTACTAATAATGGTATTTTCTTTGTATTAATTTTCTCTTTTAATATGAGTAACCATATCCTACTGTATTCTGCCGAGGAATCTGCGACGCAATTAATTTCACTTAACATAATTGGACCCGCTTCTTTGATTTTTCTGTTTTTACCATGCTTCTTTCAGGACCATACTTGAATCTTTCCACTGAATTCTATATTCATTTTACCATGCGTATTTACATATTTTGAGACCATGGACAGGAAATAGAGCAAGAGGACAACCCCAGATGAGATGGGGAATTATGACATTAGAACAATAGGGGAACACACTGGAAAGAGAAAGCACAAAACAGAAACGAATGGGGGAAACTGGGGGAAACCTATGTTCAAAATTAGGCGAATTAAAGGGGCAAACAATGAAGAATTTACATATTTTAGACCTATTAAATTCTATATTTTTGATATAAGATTGATATATATTTGATATAATAACACGTAGAAAGATGGTAAAAAGAGAAAATTCAAAAAAGCGGCTCTAATGATGTTAAATGAAAAAAATTGCGTCGCAAATTTCTAGGCAGAATGCAGTATAGGGTCTGGTTACCCATAAAAGAGGAAATCAATAGAAAGAAAATATCGCTATTATAAAGTCAATATTATCCAAGATTTATGTTTTAAAATATCATACATATAAAATCAGTGTTTGGTGTTAATATTCAAAGTAAACTAAATGTAAGACCAAATACTTACCATATCGGGATGATTTTTCGTCATGACTAGATACCTATTTAAAATAAAACAACAATATCACTATAAATCTTCGATTATAATTCACTACAATGTGTTTTTCCAAATTTTTTACGAGGAAACATTTTCTTTGATCAGATAAAATATTTTTATAACTTGACAAACTCCTTTCAACATCAATAGAAGTAATTGGGGCGTATTTAAAATAACTTGTTAAAGCCGAAAATTCTGCACCAAAATCAATTTCAAAATTACAATTTAAAATTTCGCATATGTCCTCGAAAGTTTTAAAGCCGTTTAACGACGAGATCTGATCTAAAGCATGAATATTTCAATTTCCGTTAGAAAATCGTAAAACTATGGTGTGTAAATTCTCTTAACAATAGTGGTACTTTGTGTAAAGATCGGGTATTTTCTAAGCAAAAATCAAAAGGCAGTGAATGAGCCGTCTCTTTTCAGTAGTTCTCGAATTAATAGATACGACAGCCTGTGCGGGGAAATATTTTGTGTCGAATTAAAAAATTTAATTTTTTTTTTTACTTTGTTTTTTTTTTTGTTTTTTCTAATGTTTTCTAATGTTTTTAAATATGTTCAAAATATGCATGTTTCTTTAAAAATATGCAAAATTTAGTAAAGTTCTCAAATATGCGAAATATGCATGCAATATGCATTTAGCATAAAATCCGCTCCCTAGCCATGATATACTATGGGGTGACTAATAGGAGAATTTGACTTTGATCATTACCTACATGTGGTTGTCTCTTTAGAGACAAATCACATGCTATAATTTTTCTGACGAAGTTGATTTCATATAATAAGTATTCAAACTGTTCTATTTTGTAATAAAATCGTGGATTAAAAAAAAATGCCTCTTGTAGAGACAATTTTATGTATATTATACGCTTTAAGATTGAAGAATAAATTGGTTTTTAAGAGGCTACGTCATCAATATTTTTTTTTCGAAGGTTCTGCGCACTTTCAACAGTCCGTCGGCAGTACGACAGTGACAGTGACACTATACTATCAAAAACGAAGGCACGATATAGTGATATGATAACAACAATTAATATACTCAGAGGCGCTCTAAATGTTGCCAAGTCAGTCAAATTCGATTTTTTGTTATAGATAATCGATTTTTAGTAATTCCAATGTGACACAAAATCTAGGCATAGGATAAAAACGTTTATTTAAAGAAAGTATGTTTTTTGTTCTTCTTAATGGCGGTACAGACTCGTCTTTATAATATTTTATTTAATTATAGAGTAATTTCTACATACTAACATATTTATGAAATTGAGCTCTGTACCGCCATTCTTTACTACATACTGTACATACATATATTAGGAATATGTGAGCCGAATATCTCGACAAAATATTCAAAATTAAAGCTGCAATCTTGGAACGCGTTTTCAGCGCGCTGATGTTTTGCCTCGTAAGTGTTAAATCATTTTTTACAACGACTTTATTCGATAGTAACAAATTTGATTTCATATAATCAATTGTACTAGACAGTTTCGACATCAAAAGTCTCCTTCTAGTTGTTTTAGTTTTCATAATATAGTAATAAACCCGAAAAAACCTTATGCTGTTATCTGGACATATAGCAAAATAAAAGCCATTTTCGTGACACCTTTGATACAGGTATGTACTTATTTAACAACTACTGCTGTTGATAAATTCGGTGAAAACAATATGTAATGAACAAAATATATGCAAAAGAAACATCTTTTTTACTTATAAACAATATAAACCAATGTATGATCGCTATTTGATTTTAAATACTAAAGGTGAAGACCAGTAAATAATAAGGAAAAGTGAGAAAATTTTATCGAAAAAGAGAATCCTTTAAAATGAGAGTTTGTAAGTAAAGGTACTTTTGTTAATTTGTTGCTTAATTATTGCAAACATATCTTCAAAAGTCTATTTTTTGAAAATTATTAATATTTTTTCTAAAAATGCAAAAAACTTTAATTTCAGTTGAGAGTGAAGACAATATTACAAATATTCAGCTGTAATAATTTCAAGAAATTTCACTTGATAGTTATTGCAAAATTGAAATGGTTAATCGTTAATTAATAATGTTTGCAAGAATAGGTTAAGGTAAATATTTTTTTTTAAATTCTGCAAAAAAGCTAGTTATTTTTCTACAGAAAAAAATCCATACTTTGCAGTGTATATGGTATTTATCTACTATAAGGAAAAAGTTACTAAAAATAAAATGCTAACTTTGATATTATGTTAGTCATGTCGGAAATAAGCGACATTGTAATCAATCATTTGTAAGATAAAAACAATTTTTTTGTAAACTATTACATTGAAATAGAAATCAATACTGATTGTACGAGAAAAATAAATATTTCAACTCAATACTTGATTTGCAATGAAATTCTGAATATATGATTACAACTTACATAATGTGTGATATACGTACAGGGTGTCGTAATGAATATCAGATCGAAAAACTGAAAAATACTTGTTTAATAGTTTTCAGAAATCTATCGAATAATAGTAAACACGACCACCGACTCCAATCCCTGGAGGTGAGGTGGGGGTGGGGGGGTAACTTTAAAATGTTAATTGAAAACCCCATTGAAAATTTTAAAAACCATTTTTTATTGCAGATTTGGATTTTTTACGTAAAAATAATCAACTTTTATTGGTGACATTTTTTCCAATTCTGGATAGATGGCACTATAATCGGAAAAAAAACGATTTATCGTGACACCATCGGCAAATTATAGAAACGATCTAATATCATCGACAAAAATGTAGTTCCAAATGAAAAACCAAAAAATACGTGTTTAATATTTTTCAAAAACCTATCGAAAAATACCAAACACGACCCTCCAATCTATCCCCTGGAGATGGGGTGTCATTTTAAAATTTTAAATAGGAACTCCTGTTGCAGATTTGTTAAGAGATGGCGCTGTAATCGGAAAAATATGATTTATTAGCACCATCTCATCTATCAACAATTCTAAAAAATGTTTCAAATAATTGTTACTTTTTCTTTCATCATGACGAATCCAGAACTGCAATAAAAAAAGGGATTCTCATTTAAGATTTTAGAATTACCCCCAACCCCACCTCCAGGGTGTGGAGTGGGAGTCGTGTTTGGTGACATTCGATAGGTTTTTGAAAAAGATTAAACATGTGTTTCTTTGTTTTTCATTTGGAAGTGTATTTCTCGAGATTAGACCGTTTCTATAATTTACCTATGCGTTTTTTTTTCGATTATAGCGCCATCTATCCATAATTCAAAAAAATATCTCAAATAAAAGTTGCTTATTTTATGAGGGGAATCCAAATCTGCAATAAAAAATGTGGGTTCCTATTTCAGATTTTAAAGTTACCTCCAGTTTTTCGATCCCATTTTCATTTCGCGAAATATTCGACCGTCCCGCTAATTTTGCGACACCCTATATAATAGGTTATAAAAGAAATCTCCAGAAAAGTTTTCAAAAGTAAAAAATATGTTATTAAGTACCTACTAAATTTAACATTTTATTCGACAACGATTGGCGTTAAAACAGCAAATACGCTCAGTCTTTTCCAAAAAATCCAAAATATTCAGAAAAGCAAAACCTACATTTTTTACTCTTAGAGATTTGTGCTATCACTAATAATTTGTAAGTTATTTTGAATAAAAGGTGATGTTTCTCAAAATTTCTATTTTTTACGTTAAAGGCAACTTTTCGCAAAAATAAGCATTTACAGATGAAACAGATGAAACTTACAGACCATATAAAAATATATACAGTCGGAAAAATGAAAGATTACGCATGAGCGATCTTATTAAACACATCTTTTCTTTATTCCAGAAAATAATGAACCAGTACCATTATTAAAAGAACAGTTTAGATAACGTCCTATTAGAGGTAAAACTCACTAACTACACTTTTCAGAAAGTGGAGAAAAATCGATTTAAAGGTACAAATTGTTTTTTAAATTCACCTGACTTGAATATTGGAATTTTTTTAAAGCAACTTTAAAGAATAAATAAAAACAGATAATTCAAGCCATATTTCGTCACAGGAACTATTTTACAATCAATATTAGATTTAATGAGTTTTTCCATGAACAAAATTATTGGATATTGATATCCTATTAGAGGTAAATCTCACTTAACTACACATTGTACTTGATGAGTTTTTCCTTGAACATAATTATTGGATATTGAGAAGTTAATGAATTTGTCTCCATAAAATTTCGCTGACTTACAACAAACGAACTATCAAAAATAAGTCTATTATTTAAAAATGAATAAGTTTCGTTTTTCGAAAATAAATGCAATTCTTTCGGCATTTATGACAGCCACAAAAGTCGCCTGCTTAATTGCAAAATAGATTATGTTACCCTTTATGTAAGCTATCACCAAAGAATATATACTCTCCTAGAAGAAGAGTTTGAATGGAACAGATAGTCACATTTATTTGTCCCTTGAAAATAACGTAGTCATTGTCAGGCCACATGCACCAACTCAGTTGGTGCACAAAATCCTATGCTAAAAAGTTACAGTGCAGTACCCTTCTATAAGGTCTATATTCTTTGCTATCACGGTTACAAATAAATTTATTCTCATATTTCTTTAATTAATCGCCGAACAGATAATGCACACCAATATAATGTACAGTTTCAACAATACAATGTAACACACAAGTCGTCTGCTTAATCACAAAATAGATTATGTTATCTAATGTATTGTTTGAAAGATCACTAAGTACCGATTCGGCATTACAGATTGTAAGGAAAAATTCACTAAGTGCAATAATAAGTTTTAATGAGTTTTGCCCTGAAACCTAAATTCACAATATTGTACTCCATATTGGAAGGAAAAATTCACTAAGTGCAATAATACGTTTTAATGAGTTTTGCCCTGAAACCTAAATTCACAATAATACACTTAGCGAATTGTGCCATAAATTATTTCAGCAATTAGAAGGGTTAGAGCCCCAAGTGACTTCTCCAGAGCTGGGCAGTAGCGTATTGAGTTCAAATTGATGAAAATGTCAAAATCTCAAAAAAGTGCACTTAGTGAGTTTTACCTCTAGGACGATAAGTATTACATGTTTTTGCGCTGGCCAATTTTTTTTGTGACACGGTCACAGGAAAATACAGCTTGTATTACATGTTGGTTCATGGATAATCTTTCAATTTTTCCTACTATAAGTAAAGTAAATTGTGAAGCAATAACGACTAATTTCCTTTGGGATATTAATTAGGGGGTGATTTTTACGACTTTTTTTTTCAAAAAAAAAAGATCAACTTTAAAGAAGTTATGATGAGTTTTCCACGAAAAGTGCTTTTTTACTTTTGGTTATTTTACATTAAAATATTCGATTTTTAATTCAACTATTTTATTCCAACTTAACTCATTGATATAGTAAAAGAAACACTTAAAGTACAGAGCCAAATTCGAATTCAAAACGCACTAACAGATACAATACATGTTAGAACGACAGGAAGATGCCCTATATCCTGTATTCCATTCAATATCATATTAGAGAAAATAATTAGAGAGTCAAAAGTGAACACCAGAGAAACAATAATAACAAAAAGTGTACAAATATTGGCATTTGCATATGATGTTGGTATCGTAGCTAGAAGCAAAAGAGAAATGATAGGAGCATTTAATGCGATAGAAAGAGCGGCACAAAACAGTGGCCTAAATATTAATAAAATAAAAACCAAATACATGAAGGCCAGCAAATCGACAGGCCAAAGAAACCTACAGAATCTGAGAATAGGAGACTATAACATCGAAAGCGTAAAAAATTTTACATATCTAGGAACAATGTCAGCGAAGAAGTCAAGAGAAGAATACATATTGCTAATAAAACATATAATGGACTAATTAAATATCTAAGATCTAACAACATCACGAGAAAAACCAAATGCAAAATATACAAAACCCTGATAAAACCGGTCCTTATATATGGATCAGAGACATGGACACTGTCGAAAAGCGATGAGAACTTATTAGGTGAACTTATTAGGTACGTTTGAATTTTGAACGAAAAATCCTCAGACACATATATAAGGGGTGAAAGAAAATGACGTATGGCGCAGAAGATATAATTTTGAACTATACGCAGCATACAACGAACCCGACGTCATAACATCCATAAAAATCGGACGTCTGCGCTGGATGGGCCATGTTGAACGGATGTTGGAGACCGAAACACCAAAACATATAATGAGGCAAGCACCAGTAGAGAGAAGGTCAAAGGGAAGACCCAAACTTAGATACATGGAACAAGTGGAACAAGATCTGAAAACACTTGAGATTACCCACTGGAAGAACAAAGTAAGGAACAGAACAGAATAGAGGAAAATCCTAGAACAAGCCAGGACCCAAAAAGGGTTGTCGAGCTACTGATGATGATTATTCGATTTTTAATTTGACGAATAAGAACAAACTTTTCATTAGCTACAACTCTGCTTCTATTGGATCGACAGGCTTCATACATATACCATTTTTTATTTATTTACACAATTAAAACTTCCCCTGTTCCAGTGTTCCCGTACATCAAAGTTTGTCCGACTAGACACCGTTAAGGTATTAACAAATTTTCAGCTTGCTATTAATAACCTTTTTTTGATACGCCAGATCCAGGCCAAATAGAAAAAAAGTTGCTTAGAATTAGTCAGTTTTTCCACTTCCGGACTTATTTTGAGCCCCGGGGATGCGTGGTACTCACCCCCAGGGTAAAAGCACACATCGGCACAATATCACTTTTTTTCTTTCACATGTTATCTATGTGTATGCCAATTTTCTTGTCAATCCAAGAGCTTCTTTAATATTCACAGGTTTTGCAATATTTTACCGTGAGTCAATGGACTATTCTTAAAATAAAAAATTCCGTTTCAAATAAGTTTCTAGACGTCAAAAGACTTTTAAAACATCACTTTGGTCGTTAGTCGGTAATTTACTACCTTGGAGACACGTCACGAAGGAAAAAGAAAATAAATTCCATTTTAATTTATCTCCAGTGTCCTCAAGCACCTATTAGCAAAAAATGGCTCTCATATAATAATATACAATTACTTTACTTCAATAACAGACATTGGGTAGGAAGACTTAAAAAATGTAAAATATCTGTAGATTTATGTTGAAGTAATACTCCCTGATTATTTTATTAAGAGTTGTAAATTCAAGAACAAGTTTACAAGTAATTTTATTCTAATGTATTAATTAATTACATCTAGTGTGGGCAGATTATCAAAACAAAGGCCATTTTTGGGAAAAGTTATTTACCAGCTATTTTATTGCTGGAATCGAATAGTAAGATTGCATATATATTGTTATGATCTGCTTTCTATTACTTTTATATTAATTAGTATTTATTTGATTAATTATTTAATTGTCGCAAATCATACATAAAAAATATTAAGAAAAAAATCTCAGGGTGCCTTTTGTCATAAAAAAATGTAATCAAATTATCTTAGGTTATACTTATCCTTTGTCGTGGCTTCAGTATCTCTTAGTTGATCCTTATCGGGATAAAATAGGAAAAGGAAATAAATAGAAATATCATAAATAAGCACATACAAATATCTTTATTATCAAAAGCAATGCTCTGTAAATTTATCAATTAAATCCTGTGGGCATAACTGTCCAAAAGAAACTTTTACCATATAAATTAAACTAATTCAAACAAATATTTATCTCTTTGTTCTTGATACCATTAATAAAACAAGCTAAACAAACAAATTTGGTATTCGCAAAATTAATTATACTTCCTATTAAATTTTTGAAATGTTGGAACCTTAAATTCATTTGCTTTTACGTAAAAAATTTAACTTCTGATTATAAAGAAAATCTATCACATAGGTTATTGACTGACCTTTTTTATTCACACACAATGATGTCTCCTCTTGACCCAAACAGCTCCTCCTTGTTGATTATGTTAGGCTACCATTCAAAGCCCTCTCCGTTCTCAGCAAAAATCCAGCAGCATACCAGCAACTATTTCTCCAAAACACAAGCCAGGCTTCCTTTGACCAGGACTCGTTCAATAAACTCCAAATCTCTCTCCTCTCTTTCTCTCAACAATAATCTCCTGAGACCCAAGTATCTTTTTTTACTTGGTGTCACAAATAATTTTAATAACGATAATTCTTGTAACTTACTCTCTTGGACTTTACAGAATCAAAGAGGTATTTCTTCTCGATTTGATTTGTCTCTCGTTCCACTTTTCAGCTACTCTCACTATCAACACAACCACTAGTACTTGCTTCTGAACTACTCACGAAAACTTTTGACTGCTCCTCTCGGATGCCGGTAACGCAATAATCTTTTTTTTTTCAAACTGTCTCAACATTCAAAACCTCTCTTTCCCCCTTCCAAATTGCCAAGCCAATCAGAAACATTTCTCTTTTCCATTCGACAAACCCAGCCATTCTTTCAAACAATACGTCTACTCAACTAATCACTTTTCGGAAATTATATAAATTTTTGTGTTTAAACAAACAGCCTTAAAATTCCAAATCTCTCTACCTTTATTTTTCTAAAAACTAATAATTAAAATTACCTGTGGTTTTACCTTTCCCGTAATAACAAAGCAAACTTTTTAAATTAAAATCCTAAATAAATGTTCCTTTCACTTTACTTATTTACCGATGTCTTTAATTCTCCATGGAAAAACTCATTAAGGAGAAACCTACTACGTGAAATGTAACTTCTAATAAATATTTACAAATCAATATACAGGGTGTATCAAATTTATGTGCCCGCGTTATATTAAAAAAATTAAATTTTTATTCTATCTTTGATTGCCAAATTGATACACAATAATATATTAGCAATGTAGGTAATCTCCTTCTCACAGGCATCTTTGAGTGTTACAGTTTTTTGATTTCTTTCTAACACATTAAGTTGGAAGTGACAGAAAAAAGGTACGTCCGTGATTAAAATCATTTATAACATGTATTCTAGTTGTTGATAGATGGCGCTATAATCGAACAAAAAATGATTTATATAATATTTAATATTATTAATGATATTATTATCTACACGACTATAATCTGTACAATTTATAAGAACAAATTAAATCAAAGAACATACCTTTTTATAAATGAAATAAATGAATATTTCTCGTTATGTCTTTAAGTTTTAGATATTCTCATAAATTTTGTCTTCTTGATGTTCATTAAATGCCCAGACCGTGTTCTTGGCGGAGATTAGACACTGTTAAGCTATTAACAAATTTTCAGCTTGTTAGTAATAAACTTTTTTTAGTACCCGGGATCCAGGCCAATTACCTTACCTAATGGAACTAAGGTGTTTGTGGAGCGCTAACCATCTGAACCACTCTTTTGTAATCGTCTTGGTCCTGAGCTTAGCTATACATATAATCCGGTTGAATCACGGTTGCTAGAGACGTGGAAGTTGCTAATGAATATGAGAAATAAAGGAAGATGGACAAGAAGTACATTCGTTATTCTCTCTCTCTCTCTCTCTCTCTCTCTCTCTCTCTCTCTCTCTCTCTCTCTCTCTCTCTCTCTCTCTCTCTCTCTCTCTCTTCTATCTCTTGTCGTTTTCCTATTACAGTGTATCGTGATTTCCTCAAATATTCTATCTATCTTCATTCTTCAGTGGATCTAAGGGTTTCGCAAAATGAGTGGCCCGCTAAATTCTAAATTTGGTCGGACTATCTGGTTGATGACCACCCTTTTGGTCTTCTCCCTGGGACGTTTCCAGAAACAAATCTCTCTAAATTATCATCAACTCTACGGATCACGTGGCCAAAGGTACATTGTGAACAGCCTTTTGTTAATGTCAAGATGGTTAAGAATGGAAACGTTTGTCCGATGAGTTGTCCAAGGTATGCACAGCATTCTTCTCCAACACGTTTCAAAGAAAATGTGGCATTAAAGAGATGTACGTCAACTCTACTCTAGGAGATCTAATATTTCTTGTTCATTACGAATAGTGCCATCAGCAAATCTTAAATTGGAGAATTTTCTACCCGCCAATCGAATGCCTTCTGGTAGCCAACAAAGCATAATGTCATAGGTACACAATTCGTCAAACAAAAATAATCTCTCACTCAGTAATAATTAAACAAAACAAGTCAACGAAATCTGCGTTTAAGCAAAAATTTTTCCTTATATTTAATCAGATTCATCGACAGTGAACACCCCTTGACAGTAAATCCAACTATCTCCAGACCAACTCGCAAAATACATAGATACATATATAAGCAAATAAGACAATAATAGTCTTCTGATAATGGTGTGGTATATCAGTTTTCAATTTCCTCGATTTTCCTCTCTATTTGACTATGCTTATCTTTCCAGTAGAAGTACTTTTATCAAGTACTTTTTTCTTCGTTGTTAATTTTTCAACCGTTTCTGTCGCTCTTCATGCTCTTTTCTAGAAGCTTCTTTTCAGGAGTACCTGTCTAGATCGCGGACTTTTTGGTTTTTCGACCTTTGTTTTCTAGTTTTATAGGAGAAGCTTTAGGTTAGGTCCTTAATGTCTCATGCCAGAACACAGACTTGATGAGGTCTGAGCTTCTAGAGGTGTTTTTTTGGGCGGTGTTTTTCTTGCTTAGAGCTCGGTGATTTCAAGTGGTTGAGGTATTTGACGGTCAATCAATGTTTCCTTTTTAGGATTGGCTGGGCGTACTGCGATGTTTCAATATTTGTTAGTAAATGGCTGTGATGCAGCTTGTTTATTTGATGCTCTATTTTAGGTATCAGTTGGACTTCACTACTAGCGCTGAATGAAAGTGGATCCTCATTTAATAACGAAGGTGAAATTTCGTCATTATGTGCAAGTCTAGTGTTGTGTTGGTCAGATTAGAAGTGCTATCTCTTTAGTAGCATTTGAATTGGGCCTGTTTGTCGCGATTGATGGTGCAAAATCAATTTCTTGAAACAAATCGCGGTTGAAAGGGAAGATCCCTGTCTTTCGAAATCGGGCCTAGATAATATTTGCCTGAGGAAGAGCATTATTTTAATACAGGGTGAGTCATGAGGAACTGTAGATACTCCTACCTCTATTCGCGGTGTGCAAGTACTTGGAAGGGAAACGAGAAACGACCGTGCGCGAGTCGCGGAGAAATATTACAACTATCTTAAATAATTCATATTGTCAATTGAAATTGTCAAATTGACGTATATTTCATACCTTCTGTCATTGAAGCAGAAAAATTATATATTGCTCCACAATATTGATATGATATGCAATTATTATATAAAGGTAAATTTAATTAATTGTATTTTGCTTGCAGTACTGCATTTTAATAACTAATTTTATTTACTACATACAATTGTTTACGTTTGCATAACATAACCTGCATCTTATTTTTTCTTCTTATTATTTTTTTGGACTATGGCCTTGACAATTATCCAGCAACCAGGACTAATATAATTGGCCAATATAATTAAAAGTGCGAATAAAAGTACAGAGCGTAGAAATAGAGGTCGCTTTGCCAAACTTGCACGGTCCCAATAGAGGCTCCTATGGGGAATAACAAATGACCATTAAAAAGTGTCTGTTCCCATTGTTTAATAATATACAGGGCGAGTTTCGCATTTTGACAGAAATTTGTATTCGTCATAATTTTTGAACGGTCAGATCGATGTGTTTCTTATTTTGGCCAATCGTTACACTATTACCACCTAATCAACTAATTTATTCAAACTAGAAAAAAATCAGGTCCGGCTTTAAAAAAATTAGTTCGTTTGGGTCTTAGAACAAATTTCACCCTGTATACGCCTTTTGAAAACTCTAATATGAATTTTACAAATTAGACAAATAGGCAATTAAAATGGCATATTTATTTTTTTCCGCATACGATTACTTAATTTTTTATAAAAAATCAAATTTCACTATGAATTAAAAGTTTGGTAAAGTGAACCATAGATTTAAAAAAAATAACTTTTATTACAAAAATTCATTTTTTTTGCACAAATAAGTAATTTATGTTACCATCCAATCAACTGATTTATTCAAACTAGAGAAAAATCAGGTCCGGATTTAAAAAATTAGTTCATTTTGGTCTTAGAAAAAATTTCACCCTGTATACGCTTTTTGAAAACTCTAATATGAATTTTACAAATAAGACAAATAGGAAATTAAAATGGCATATTTATTTTTTCCCCACACGATTACTTAATTTTTTTATTAATAGTAGATTATACCACGAGTCAATAATGATGGCTATTATTCCCGAGGAATATTTACGAACCGAGCCGCGTTAGCGGCGGGGGAGTAACATTCCGAGGGAATGAGAGCCATTATTGCGAGTAGTATACTCTACTTTATCTACGACAAATTAATTAATTTAAGATTTTTATCTACGACTGATACATAATATATGTATTATACTTGTGGTGTTTGCAATATAATTATATACATTATATATAATACATATATTATGTTTCAGGTATTAAGGTAGATGCTGTTGCTGTAGCTAGTTCTACAATTTCTGGTGGTGTACAATTAAAAGATTCTTCATTTTCGTCCATCTCAACACAAACTGTCAAATATACTATTCGTTTGACAGTGACACTTTTTGAGGTTGATTATTTTGTTTCCGTGGTGAATTTTGTGATTGTTGTGCCAGAGGGATTAATAGCTATTAATCCCGCATTATTAATCCCTAAGGGATTATTATATGGCATTATATTGCAAACACCACAAGTATAATACATATATTATGTATCAGTCGTAGATAAAAAATCAAATTTGTCAAAATCGGAATTTTCTAAAAATGAAAAAAAAAATGAACTCACGGTTTAACTCGCTACAACTCTGTTCCATTTCAATATTTTTTTTCTGAAATTTTTACAGCACATACCTCTTACCATTATGAAGACTATGAAAATTGTTGTAGACTTTCAGTGTTCTTCTTGTAAAAGTTGCAAACTTTTAAATCGCAAAAATTAGGTGGAAAAATTTAAAATTTATCAATTTGATTACGTCTATGTTAAACTATAGAGTCCAAAAGAAGTGTTATGGGAAGTTTTAGATCTAGACGTGTTATAGAAAAAAAAAATGGTAAAACTTTTAATTTTAAGAAAAACGTTGTTTTTGTAAATTAATTTTTGTAAAAAAAGTTAATTTTTTTAAATCTATGCAAAAACTTTGCCAAACTTTTTATGCATAGTCAAATTTGATTTTTTAATAAAAAAATAAGTAATCGTGCGGGGAAAAAATAAATATGCCATTTTAATTGCCTATTTGTCTTATTTGTAAAATCAATATTAGAGTTTTCAAAAAACGTATACAAGGTAAAATTTTTTCTAAGACCCAAACAAACTAATTTTTTAAATCCGGGCCTGATCTTTTTCCAGTTTGAATAAATCAGTTGATTGGGTGATAGCATAAATTAAATATTTGTTCAAACAAAATTCATTTTTGTAATAAAAGTTATTTTTTTAAATTTAACCACTTTACCAAACTTTTAATTATTCATAGTCAAATTTAATTTTTTTATAAAAAATTAAGTAATCGTGTGGGGAAAAAAATAAATATGCCATTTTAATTGCCTATTTGTCTAATTTGTAAAAATCATATTAGAGTTTTCAAAAAGCGTATACAGGGTGAAATTTTTTCTAAGACTAAAACGAACTTATTTTTTAAATCCGGGCCTGATTTTTTCTTGTTTGAATAAATCAGTTGATTGGTGGTAACATAAATTAAATATTTGTTCAAAAAAAATTCATTTTTGTAATAAAAGTTATTTTTTTTTAATCTATGGTTCACTTTACCAAACTTTTAATTATTCATAGTCAAATTTGATTTTTTTTATAAAAAATTAAGTAATCGTGTGGGGAAAAAAATAAATATGCCATTTTAATTGCCTATTTGTCTAATTTGTAAAAATCATATTAGAGTTTTCAAAAAGCGTATACAGGGTGAAATTTTTTCTAAGACCAAAACGAACTTATTTTTTAAATCCGGGCCTGATTTTTTTCTTGTTTGAATAAATCAGTTGATTGGTGGTAACATAAATTAAATATTTGTTCAAAAAAAATTCATTTTTGTAATAAAAGTTATTTTTTTTAATCTATGGTTCACTTTACCAAACTTTTAATTATTCATAGTCAAATTTGATTTTTTTTATAAAAAATTAAGTAATCGTGTGGGGAAAAAAATAAATATGCCATTTTAATTGCCTATTTGTCTAATTTGTAAAAATCATATTAGAGTTTTCAAAAAGCGTATACAGGGTGAAATTTTTTCTAAGACCAAAACGAACTTATTTTTTAAATCCGGGCCTGATTTTTTTCTTGTTTGAATAAATCAGTTGATTGGTGGTAACATAAATTAAATATTTGTTCAAAAAAAATAAATTTTTTTAAATCTATGGTTCACTTTACCAAACTTTTAATTCATAATCAAATTTAATTTTTTTATAAAAAATTAAGCAATCGTGTGCGGAAAAAAATTAATATGTTATTTTAATTGCCTATTTGTCTAATTTGTAAAATTCATATTAGAGTTTTCAAAAAGCTTATACAGGGTGAAATTTTTTCTAAGACCCAAACGAACTAATTTTTTAAAGCCGGGCCTGATTTTTTTCTAGTTTGAATAAATCAGTTGATTAGGTGGCAATAGTGTAACGATTTACCAAAATAAGAGACACATCGATCTGACCGTTCAAAAATGATGACGAATACAAATTTCTGTCAAAATGCGAAACTCGCCCTGTATATTATTAAACAATGGGAGCAGACACTTTTTAATGGTCATTTGTTATTCCCCATAGGGGCCTCTATACGAGGTAGGAGTATGTACAGTTCCTCATGACTCACCCTGTATAGGGAGTTGTTATTATATCCAAGGTTGTTTATAATAATAACTTTAAACAACTTTGGTTGTTGATGAAAATTCCCTAAGTTAAATAAGATTTTTTGAAAGCTTCTTCTACTTCTTCTTTCTTGTATGTAGGC
Organism: Diabrotica virgifera virgifera; assembly: GCF_917563875.1. Lineage (NCBI taxonomy): Eukaryota > Metazoa > Arthropoda > Insecta > Coleoptera > Chrysomelidae > Diabrotica > Diabrotica virgifera. The sequence goes on from NC_065450.1 coordinate 51,161,296, forward strand.
ATTAAAGCCTGTTTCTTCTTCAATATTAGCCTCCTAAATTGTTTAAATTATCGCACCATCTTTTTCTTGGTCTGACAATATTTCTTCGTTCAAATGGTGACTTATCTCGTGCTATTCGTACTATCCTATCCTCTGCCATTCTACTAATGTGTTTGTTCCACTCCTGTTTCCATTTTGTCACCCATCCATTTATGTCTTCTACATTGCATGATTTTCTTATGTTTTCGCTTCTCTCCCTATCCAACAAACTTTTCCCTGATATTCGTCGGAGTATTTTCATCTCTGTTTTTCCTAGTAGTTGTCTCATTTTAGATATGTCAGGTCTTGTCTCCGCTGTGTATGTAAATATAGGTCTAATTGCTGCTTCATAGATTCTTGCTTTTGTGTCTTGTCTTAGGTGTTTGTTCTTCCAGATTATGTCATTAAGAGATCCCGCCGTTTTATTTGCTTTTAAGGTTTGTTGTCGTACTTCCTCTTCAACATCTCCGTAACTGGTTATATCTATTCCCAGATATCATAACTTTGCTTCCTGCTTTATTATTTTCCCATCAATTTCGATTTTACATCGTAATGGGTATTTAGATGTTGTCATACATTTGGATTTTTCTGCTGATATTATCATATTGTATTTCTTGGCTGTTGTATTGAAGATGTGTTTTTTGAAAAGGATTTCAGAAAACAGTTTCAGAACATTTTCAAATGTGAAAAATTTTAAAACAAGCTAAAATAATATAAAATTCCAAATACAATATTATAAGAGTAATGTAATATTCATTTCTTTTTATATGACCTAGATTCTCCAACAAAGTTGGACATTTATTTACTAAGCAGCAAATCAATATTTTATTTATGAGTGACATAATAACAATTGAGTGGAAAGTGCGTGCAATGTGTAATGTGTCTAGGTAACTTCTTGTACGTTCCACATGGGAGTAATATTAAAAACGGAATAATACCGCAAGATAAAATGTAATTGGTAGAAAATGGTAACCGGATAGATTAAAATAACTGATTAAGAAAAGTGACAGTGCACGAACCGCAACATTCGAGCAATAAACGATGGCGATGGGCCATTGGAGGTGTTTTGCATTTTTATTTATTATGCTCGCTCTGATGGGAATAAGCCGATGTACTCTTTGGGACGGCATAACGCCATGGTACACTGGATCTCGTAAGTATAATGATTCTAAATTATGTACAACTATCATGGTAATCGATTGGGGGAATGTGGGGCAATATTTATAAGATGGTTTTTGGTATTTTACTTAAAAAACGGGAATATTTTGGTTCCATGACATCTCGTAACGCAACAGTTCTTATCCCCACAAGTTCGTAACGCCGTAAATTCGTAACGCCATCAGTTCGTAACGGCGACACTTCGTAACTATGTATAACCTATTCGTAGTAACGGTATAATTCGAAACACCAACATTTAATTTATTTTAGCAAATTTAGTACATATTACTGAGTTTATGCAAAAACTCATTTTGCGTAGGTACATTCCTTTCCTATACTAAAAGTAATGGTACTTTTTTTAAGACCACTTCTTTTTAAATATATTTCACATATATTTTTCTATAGTATTTTGTTCATATGGCGACTAAAGATTTTTTAAATTTTTTACATTGAATTATCACTTTAGTAGTAAAACCAAGTCTGAAAAATATTGAAATAAATATAAAAAAAGTTTATTAATAATGTGTATTTACTATAATAATTAAGTAATAAAATTTATCAACCTAATAAAAATATTTTTAAAAGATATTCAATTGAAAAACTTATTGGACCATTTTCCTGGTGACACTTCCATGGCTTTTAAAAATTGCAAGCCAAATGGATGATGCAGTGAAGACAAGAGGAAATTCTAAAACTGGCAATTCACAACCCCGTCTACAGATTGGTACTTATATCATTTAGCAGATGTCGCTAGGCACCTACTCCATAATGTCAGTTGCAGTGCGAGAACTAACTCTCGGTATTTTGTCACTTGGAGCAGAGAACAGCAAACCTACGCCTCTCTGATATGCCTCCAACTCTCCAACAAGAGGCGAAAATCGTCGATTTAGAGTGCTGGTTTGCGCTCTCTGTACTAAGTAAAAAATAAAACAGTTTTGCCTTCGCATTGCAGCTGAATAAAAATGGTATACATTTTTATTAATAAAATTTACATTACTTTTTCCGGGGAGATCTTTTCTGATTGTTCCGGCGCCACTGCATTTTTATCCCTGTTTGAAGTAGCTAGTGTCGATGCACAACTAGCCTAGGGGGTCCGACGGCTTACGTACCCTCTCAACCACGGTGAACGGCTTGTATCATTTTTGGAGATGAAATGGTCGTTGTTGGTGGGGAGAATCGAACTCGTGCGCTGTGCCTTATGAAGCCAGTACCTTGCCGCTGAGCTACAGCCGTTCACCACTGTTAATTCGATGTTAAAGTTTTTTGAAACAAAATAAGTTTGATAGTTCATGAGAGACGAAATTGATGCATTTGTTGCATGTAGCTTTACGCCAGGACCGCACTGGCTCAAAAAAATGCGCCAACCTGAACTCTAAACGGAAGACGTCGGGCCCCCTCTCCTAAACTTTTTAAATCAGCATTTATTGAAATCCTAATGCATGTAAAGTAAGTCAATATTATTTGGGAATTTTTATCATAATTTGAAAATTAGTTTTAATTTAAATCCAAACTTAAATATCAACCAAGGTGAGAAGTTTTTATCATTGTCCCTTTAGGCGAGCGGCAGCAACCCCTAAAATTACGTTATACCGACCACGAAAATCAACTTTAAGGTGAATGACCAATGTTGGTCACTCTTTATGTTTTCGAGGTCGCTGAGTCCGAATATGAAGTTTATTTTTATCTAGAATTAGTGGAACATGTTCAAAAATCAAATTTTATGCAAAAATGCGAAAAAGCAATTTTGATGATTTTTCAACTTTACCTCGCTGTATTTATTTTACCTAGCTGTAAATATTTCCTTTCGAAAATTTTACTTTGTCATTTATAAAATATTTAGATAACAATGAGATTTGTCCAAAATGTTTAACAAATCATAAGAGGAGTTGTTAATTTTTAAATATTTTGTCGTCAAATTTCGTCTTTCGAGTTTTTTCTTGATATCATCCTGAACATAATGCAAAAAGTTGCAAGTCGATATAAACTGTATTTAAAAATCGATTTATTCCGGTGTTTTTAGTGCTAAATGCCCTGGTCTACTAACTATACCATATTCGATCATGTGTTGTTAGTATTTTTTTCAAAAATGAGTGGTATTATATTGTCGAAAGAAACTATTTGGTCTAACTTTAATTAATTTGAAGTGACATACTCAGTGGATTAGTAATATTATGTTGAATTTAATTGCTTGTCTACAACCATTTTAGTTTTACGTCTTTCCGTTAAAACAGCTCCGGTTTCTCCCATGTAGCTACTTTTTAGGAAGTAATATACGATTTTGATCGCATCAGGAGGCAAATGATTTTTGTATTAAAATTTGGTCGTTTTATAATCTAAAGAGATTATTACAGATCGTTGAATGACCTGGTTTAATAAATTTAGTGTTATTGAATTCTTGAAATTCCAACAAAAAAGACTAACTGCTTTTAGTATGTATAGTAGGTGTAGACTGTAGATGTGTAATACGTTCGTACAATCTTATTAAATTTTTGAAGTTATACTTCTTTAGGCGCGATTTCATTGAGGGTGAAATTTTATTATTCTGTGCGCATGCGCACACAGGCAGTATGGAGTTCGTTACTAAATGTTTTAATTTATGTATTTATCAGTCCAGAAAAGGTGTGGAAAGAATATATTAGTGTTTTTAAATATATTTTTCTACAAACGTGTTAAAAATGCAATTTATAGCACTCCATAGGAGCGTTAAAAATGCTACTTTAAAGCACCGGTGCTTTAAAAATTTTAAGGCACTGCAGTTAAAACTGAAATGTCAAAATGTGAAACGTCAAAATATTTGAAAAAAGTGGTTTAAAAGGTTTTTTAAAATTTAATTTAAACTGTATTGCATTTTTAACACGTTTTATTCTGATTTACGTATTGACAGTATAGGCAGTTTTGATATAATGTCAAGAAAAATATAAAAATGGAATGTCAGTCAAGTTCAAGTAAAACTTTTTGTAGCTATTGTCCTGTTATTGAGAATGAATAAATTATAATTGTTGATATATAAGACGTTTGTTGAAAAAATATTGTATGATATAGGTACGTGTTAAAAAGTACATTTTTAAGGCACTCATGTGAATTGCAGAATGAGCGAAGCGAATCTTTCACACGAAACTTTCACATACGTGCCTTAAAATTGTACTTTTAACATTTATATCATAAATAACTATTATTATAATTTTTGTGTATTTGGACTTGTCTACCTCGGGAATAAGATAATAAGTAATATTTAAAGTATTTTATAATTCACTTCGTCTGTTTGTCACTATGTCTGAGAAATCTTGTAGCCCGGATAATCAAAAGGGTATAGCTCAGTGGTAGAGCGTTGGACTGGAAATCAAGAGGACCCCGGTTCTAATTCTCGTGTTTTCTAATCTTTTTTAATTTTTGGTATTGTTTTAATAAAAATGTTTGGAAAGTAGTAAGTAAAAATTAAATTAATCTTTAAATAAAATACAAATAAACTGTCCGAAAGTATATTTATTTCATTGAAATCATATTTAGAAGTATAACTTCTTACGTCGTACAAGGTACACACACATTCTTTTTTTTTTAAATCAGTTATTACTTTGTCCAGGTGGCACTTTTTTATTAAGAACTGATTCCAGTTTTCTGGTTTAACTTTGTAATTAGTAATTATTATATTCTTCCAGTATCATGATTCTTATTGTATAGTTCGCATATAGGTACGTTAGCATACAATGTTGTGCTCTATTCACAATGTTTTAAAGGATTATTAATAAAAATAAGGCCTCTTTCCCGTTATTTTTAAAATGAGATATATGCCTTTTTTATAAGTCGTCACTGCGTACAACTGATAAACACATCTGGTGATAAATGACTACATATGGATAATATGTAATCATTTATCACCTGCTGACTACAGAATTTCTCTTGGTATTGTGTCAATTCCTGGAGATGCCACACATCATTTTTAAACGTATTTCTAATAGTTTGCGTCAAATATTCAGACGTTAATTTGAGTGCCTTTTCTTCAATGCAAATGACTAAAAATTTGCAGACATATGCATTCGCGGGAACAACAGGTACACGAATAGTCAATAATTTTTTTTATGTTTATTAATTATGGGTTAAATAAAAACACGATTTTAACGGAAAATGCTTAAACTCTCTTGTTTTTTACAATGAAGAAACTTGAAACTTTCGCAGATTGTAGCTAATTATATGAACTATACATAATTTCACTTTTTACGTTAATTGTTTACGTAATGCTTCATAAATAATCAATAAAGTTTCAAATTTTTTGCCGATTCCTACTACTTTTCATGTTCAGGTAGTTATAGCTATTTCTGCAGGGCTTTTGTTGAAAATTTTAAAACTGAAAAAAGAATGAAAGATGACAATTTTCAAGGCTCAAAAACACAAGTAAAAAATATAATTTTTGTAATCATCAAGTACATAGGTTCAAGTTCAAACCTTTTTCTATCAGGTCTCGATAAGAATTTTAGCCATGTTTTATTCTAAAACATATTTTTTTAATTGTTAATGAGGAAGGTTTCTTATGGAAAGACGGGCATTAACAACTAACAAACAATGTTTCAGAATGAAATAAGTCCAAAAGACTTATCAAGAACTGATAGAATAAGGTTTGAACTTGAATTTAGGTACTTCGTAATTTCAAAAATGATATTTTATACTTATGTTTTTGAGCCTTGAAAATCGTCATCTTTCGTTCTTTTTTCAGTTTTAAATTGTTCATAACTGGAAAACGATCAACTTTAAAGAAAAATTACAAAAGACCTTTTTTATTTAGAATGACCTAAAAAATCTGAAATAATATCTGCCCGGGTCGAATTTTTTAATTTATAAAAAAATGTCGTTTTTTAGTTATTAATTAATTATAGTCAGAACAAGATTAGTTCGGGTAACCCTTGTTTTTTGTAATTGTTAACATGCTAAATTACATATCCAATAATTTTTATCCATTAAGCAGATCGGTGCAAATCGACCTTATATCGTATCTTAGACTAAATGATATTTTAAAATCATTTAAAAAGATGTTGGAATTGAAAATTTAAAAATAAAGAACAGCAAACGAGTATGTGATATGTTTTACACAATATAAAGAATACGATAAAAATAAGTTATTGGTCGAAAAAGCAGCAATAAGAAATATGCACATTTATTGCCAGTTTATTTAATGTTTATAACTTCTTTATTTCCCACTTTACGATAAAAAGTAATATAAATAAAGTTGTAAACAATTTAATTTGCTACGAAATACAGCGCGAAAACTTTTTATACCCCTTTTCCAAGATGGGGGAGTGGCGACCTCACAAACTTGAACTTTATTGTCCTCTCTGAACGAATTGAAATAAGATGTCTCTCATTTTCATTTTATATTAATTTACTCCTGAGTACCTATAAGGACAAACATTTCGTTAGAATTTTGCCTTGATGAATAGACAGGTGGTGAAGTGCAAATTTTAGACGTCCCCGTGTCTTATTTCATTCATCGTTCGTTTGGTTTGCAAGTACAGTGGAACCTCGATAACTCGGATTAATCGGGACCGCGGCCGATCCGGGTTATCTAAAATCCGGGTTAGCCGGAGAGCATGGTAAAAATTAATAAAATACGGTATACTTATAGATACAGTCCGTTATAATTAAAATGTTATGAAATATATATGCAGAGTACACATCTAACTTACCTATAGTTGTATAGAGTATAGTATAGACATAGACTATGGACAGTATAGAGTATTGTTCATTTCTAGGTAAAAAAACTAGTCAGTTTCGGTTGTGTCAATTTCGTCTGCCATCGGAACAATGTTATGTTATTTAAGAACAGTGGTTCTTTCATTGTTTAAAAGACCATTGTTTAAAAAAAAATTTTTAAAAGACAATTGGAAATAAATAAAGGAATAACTAACAGGTGCCTGTTGTTTGCGATAGCCCCGATAATTAACATCGCTCTGCCGCCGCCGTGTGCCATGAGTCATTTTTACTATCGTATAGTTCAAATTACACAAATACCCATTATCTCTCAAATATTATATTATGGTCGAAGCGAAGTTTTATCAATGAATCTCGATATTTTTAAGACATTCCAGAAGAGGCTACAGATAAAATGTTTTAACATAATACATACATTTCTATTGTTGAAATGTTTGTCTGATGACCCGGTCCGGGTTAGCCGGACTTCCGGGTTATCGGAGGCCGACTTATCGAGGTTCCACTGTAATAGAAACCACGAATACAAGCGTAACCAGAAACTGGTCACAAGAGAAGTGTTTATTTCTCCGGGAATAAAACTTCTTAGATATTTCGCATTCCCTTATCTATTTCTTAGTAATAAATAATGTTTTATTCGGGTCATCTTGTTATTCATCATTAAGACTTCCCTTATCCTCTTATCATTAAAAGTGCATCGGCAACTTATTTCTAGATTTTATTCTTCTTTTTCTTAAATCAGGCGAGACTCATTAGTCTCTGGTACTTGGTCGTCAGGCCGTTGTACTATATCTTGTTTTTTCTTTAAACTCTAATAATAGTATGGTATAACTAGACCCAAACCCAGACATCCAAAGTGAAAGATATCTTCCAACACCAAATTGTTCTATATGGTCCACATAATGTTCAGAAAAAAGTCACAACATTTTATGAGCCGGGTTTGGGGAGGAGAGGGGGGAGAAATCGGTAAATTCGTAGTTTTTTACGTTTTTCGTCAATATTTCTAAAACTGTGCGGTTTAGTACGATAAACCTTCTATACAAAAATGTTCTACATTCAATTTGAAATAAAAAAAGATCCTATGCATAATCCTTCTAAAATGAACGGTTCCAAAGTTACGGAGGTAGTATAGTATAATTGGTCCAAAAAAAGGCCTAACCCAAACATCCAAAGTAAAAGTTTTCCTCCAACACCAAATTGTTCTATATGATCCACATATTGTTCAATAAAAAGTTACACCATTTTGAGCGTCTGGTTTGGGGGGGGGGGAGATGGGGGAGAAGTCGGTAAATCAGTAGTTTTTTTAGTTTTTCGTCAATATTTCTAAAACTATGCTTTAGCGTAAACAATGTTCTATACAAAAATATTCTACATAAAATTTAAAACAAAAAAGGTCCTATACATCAGGGGTCACCAATTATATTCTGAGAGTCCGTACCTATGACACTTTCGGGGTCCGGATTAATGCTGCCTGTGTCTGGTTGTTTTGATTCGGATTGTTTGCGGATTCTTAACAAGAAGACAAATCAGAAGGGTACCGGGCGAAATTTTTGGGCAGAAATTGTTTAAAATTTTTTTTTAATTCAAAATATCACTTTTTTGCCCACGAAAATATAGTTTTAGAATTTTTGGGTCATCTTAAACAAAAAAGATCTTCATTTTTCTCAAAGTTGACAGTTTTCAGCGATTTAAAATCTGAAAAATGAAAAAATTAGCATTTTCGAAACTTGAAAACTAATGTGTAAATTATTATTTTTGAGGTTCTCAAGTGTCTAAATTGAAGTTTAATCTTAAACATTCAATTTCAATATTCTGATAAGTAACCGGCGCTTATTTCAATTTAGAACGTTGTTTTTAATTGTTAATTATGCGCGTCCACTTTCGCCGTAAACCGCCACGGCGGTGCCTCGCACTATATGGTGCGTTGATAAATTTAAAAAAAAAAACTATGTTAATAATGTGTTATAAAATTTTAATAAATTTCAAGTACATACTTGTTGGGAATTTCTTGCATAAGTACGTATATGTACACGCACCATAAAGTGCAACAATCAACCATTAAAAACAAAAACCAACGATCTATATTGAAATAAGCCCCGATTACTCATTAGAATCTTGAAATTAAATGTAGAAACTTTAATTTAGGCACTTGTACACTAATAATTAATTTACACATGAGTTTTCAAGCCTCGAAAATGCGTATGTGTACTTTCGCACTTTTTAGATTTTAACTCGCTTATAACTCAAAAACTATCAACTTTTGAGAAAAATCACAAAAGACCTGTTTTTTGTTCAAAATCACCAAAAAAAACCTAAAAATACATTTTTCGGGACAAAAAACATAATTTTTAATTTGTTTAAATTTTTTTTTCTTTGTAAAAAAAATGTATAACCTGTATGAAGTTTGGAATGAGTTTAGTGCAACTGATTTTCATTAGGCAGTTGAGATATTCATCTGTTAGCTGAGAGCTGTACTGATTCTTAATAAAGTTCATTCTTGAAAAAACGGCTTCGCATCCATAAGTTGAGCCTAACATAGTACACAATTGCATGACCAAAGATTTTCAAAACACTATTCTGAATGTATTCGCGGTCCGCACAAAACTAGCCCACGGTCGGGATGCGGACCGCGGTCCGCTAATTGGTGACCCCTGCTATATATAATTGTCATAAAATCAACGGTTCCAGAGTTACGGAAGGTAAAAGTGGAGGTTTTCGATACTTTTTATATTTTTTGGGCAATTTATAATATTATTACTGGTGAAGGAAATTTTCTTTAACAGAATTGTGATTTGTAAATAAAATTTGCTATTTCAATGGCCGATTGTATGTTAGTGAAAGAAGCCCTTGAAGAAACGTTAACCTCACCACCCAAAATCATCATCAATTGCCCAAAAAATATAAAAAGTATCGAAAACCTCACTTTTCACCCTCCGTAACTCTGGAACCGTTAATTTTATACCAATTATGTACAAGACCTTTTTGAAGTTATACATTTTAGGCGTGATTAAGGGTGAAATTTTATTAATCTGCGCGCATGCGCACACAGACAGTATGGAGTTCGTTACTAAATGTTTTAATTTATGTATTGATCAGTCCAGAAAAGGCGTGGAAAGGATATATTAGTGTTTTTAAATATATTTTTCTATAAACGTGTTAAAAATGCAATTTATAGCACTCCATAGGAGCGTTAAAAATGCTACTTTAAAGCACCAGTGCTTTAAAAATTTTAAGGCACTGCAGTTAAAAGTGAATTGTCAAATTGTGAAACGTCAAAATATTTATATTTCATTTATTAACATTAATATTAATAATACAACTTGCGCGATTTGAAATAGGTGGTTTAAAAGGTTTTTTTAAGTTTAATTTAAACTGTATTATTGCATTTTTAACACGTTTGTAGAAAAAAACTATTAAAATTTGTTAGAATATACAAAAATAAAAGTAGATGTTATTCTATAGTTGTTATGATTTACGTATTGACAGTATAGGCAGTTTTGATGTAATGTCAAGAAAAATATAAAAATGGAATGTCAGTCAAGTTCAAGTAAAAGTTTTTGTAGGTATTTTCCTGTAATTGAGAATGAATAAATTATAATTGTTGATATATAAGACGTTTGTAGAAAAAATATTGTATGATATAGGTGTTAAAAAGTACATTTTTAAGGCACTCATGTGAATTGCAGAATGAGCGAAGCGAATCTTTCACATACGTGCCTTAAAATTGTGCTTTTAACATTTATAGCATAAATAACTAGATATTATTATAATTTTTGTGTATTTGGACTTGTCTACCTCGGGAATAAGATAATAAGTAATATTTAAAATATTTTATAATTCACTTCGTATGTTTGTCACTATGTCTGAGAAATATTGTAGCCCGTATAAACAAAAGGGTATAGCTCAGTGGTAGAGCGTTGGGCTGGAGATCAAGAGGTCTCCGGTTCGAATTCTGGTGTTTCTAATCTTTTTTTAATTTTTGGTATTGTTTTAATAAAAATTTTTGGAAAGTAGTAGGTAAAAATTAATTTAATATTTAAATAAAATACAAATAAACTGTCCGAAAGTATATTTATTTCATTGAAATCATATTTAGAAGTATAACTTCTTACGTGCGTACAAAGTACACACACATTCTTTTTTTATTTTAAATTTTATGTAAAACATTTTTGTATAGAACATTGTATACACTAAAGCATAGTTTTAGAAATATTGACGAAAAACGTAAAAAAACTACTAATTTACCAACTTCTTCCCCATCTCTCCCCAAACCGGACGCACAAAATGGTGTACCTTTTTACTGAACAATATGTGGACCATATAGAACAATTTGGTGTTGGAGAAAAACTTTTACTTTGGATGTTTATTTTTTGAACCAATTATAGTATACTACCTCCGTAACTTTGGAACCGTTAATTTTAGAAGGATTATGCATAGGGCCTTTTTTATTTCAAATTTAATGTAGAACATTTTTTTATAGAAGGTGGTTCATGCTACACCGCACAGTTTTAAAAATATTGAAGAAAAACGTAAAAAACTACGAATTTATCGACTTCTCCCCCGTCGCCCCTCCAAACCCGACGCTCAAAATGGTGTGATTTTTTCTGAACATTATGTGGACCATATAGAACAATTTGGTGTTGGAGGATAACTTTCACTTTGGATGTCTGGGTTATGCCATCTTTTGAATTAATCGTATCATACTAAAGTTCTGTGGCCTCAACGAAAGCCGATAGTTTTTTATTAGTAGTTTTAGTTTTAGGATCTATTTTGCTTTAAATTTCAGTTAACCAGTGAATTCCTGACTTACATCACTTAGCACATTGCAATGGCATAGTATGTGTATAGCAGTCTCTTCTTCCATTTCGCACTTTCTACACCATGTTTCATTCGCCTTACCTATTATATACATAGGTGGTTTCTTAGGCCGCACCTACATTGGATCCGTATTTCTCCGATCCGATCCGATCTGACGTCGATTTGAAAACAAACTCATGGCAACGCTCATGGTATTAAATGGCTGCACCTACCTCCTCCTCCTCTATCTGTTATCCTTCGTAAGGAGGTAGTGGCGTCATGTAAGTCGTTTGACTATTTCTATCCAATCCTCTCTCTCCTGTGCGTGTTGTTTTTCTTCGGAGAACGAGTAACCAGTCATGTCCCTTATTTGGTCCGACCATCGTAATGGAGATCTTCCTCTGGATCTTCTGCCCTCTACGTTGCCTTCAACTATCATTCGTTCCATGCCTTCCCTTCTGCTAGTTATATGTCCAAAATATCTCAGTATATTTTGGTTGATAGTTGTGCTGAGTCTAGTTTTTATGTTAAGTTCGGCTAATATTGAATTATTTGTGCGATGTGCGGTCCATGGTATGCGCAACATTCTCCGGCAGACCCACATTTCAAATGCCATTATACGTTTTGCATCTGCTTTTTTGATGGTCCAAGTCTCTGAAGCGTAGATGGCGATAGGAAATATTAACGCTCGAACAAGGCGTAATTTTGTGTTTTTTGTAATGTCAGTATTCTTCCATATTTTTGTGAGTTTGGCTGTTGCCGATCTGGCCATTATGATGCACCTACGGATCTCGTCTTCGCATCCTCCACTGTTAGTAATAACGGAGTCTAAGTAATTAAATTGTCTGACCACTTCGTAACCTGCCAAGTCTTTTATCTCCGGTTGGTTGTTTCGGATTCTATCGATGATCATTACCTTGGTTTTCTGTATATTTATTTTCAAACCATATTCTGTACTCACCGTTCCTAGCCTATCCATAATTTCTTCCAGTTCTTCTGGTGAAGACGCCAATATAACAGTGTCATCAGCATAATGCAGGTTTTTTATTTTTCTTCCTCCCATCGTTGCTCCACCTTGCCATTCCTCAAAACTTGACGCATAATGTGTTCACTATATATATTGAATAGAATGGGGGATATTATACATCCCTGCCGCACTCCAGATTTTAATTTGAAGTTTTTCGAAAATACATTATTAACTCTTACATTAGCGGTGTTATTTACACAAAGTGCTTGTAATAGATAGATTAGATGTTCTGGCGTACCCATTTCTCTAAGTATATGCCACATTTTATCCCATTTTACGTTATCGAAGGCCTTGGAGTAGTCAACAAAGCACAAATATGTTTCTATGTTAAACTCTCGAGATTTTTCGATAATTTGACGAATATTAAGAATGTGTTCTCTTGTTCCCCTACCTGGGATGAATCCGCATTGTTCTTGTGGAATCTGCGGTAAGAGAATGGATTTTAATCTTTCATTGATTATTGTTAGAAGTACTTTGCTCGACCTACATTGGATCCGTAAATCGCCCGATATCGGGCGATTGATAGGAGAAGCTACAGCAGAGAATCAGTTCGACGTCGGTCGATATCGGATCGGAGAAAAACGGATCCTATGTAGGTGCAGCCATTTAATACTATGGGTTTATTTTTTAATCCGACGTCGGCCGACGTCGGATCTGATCGGATCGGAGAAATACGGATCCAATGTAGGTGCGACCTTAAACGGCAATGTCCAGTCACCATTTCAGTGACTGTTTTGATCTCCCGTTTATTGAGGTTCATCTAATTATCCGAGAGTTTTTTATCAATATTCTTAATTATTTTTTTAGTCTGGATTTGCCCTTGAATGGCTCTCCATTTTTTTATGCATCCTTATCAGGCCCGGACTGGCCCGCCGGCCCACCGGCCATCGGGCCGGTGCGCCTTTTGCCTTGGTTACTATCTATCCATTAAAAAAATTAAACGCTGAAAAAATTTTTTTTTTGAACTGTTACACAAATATGATGCAGCTACCATTCCCCTAAAAAATGTTTCTACTTGCTTGTGATTTCGCCGTTTGGCACCAGAAACCTACATAATGAAGCCAGTGGGTACAACAAAATACCAGATATCAGATAATCAAATAACGTAGGCTATTCGGGCGCCTTTCATGGATATCAATATCCGCTCCGAGAACACGAAGCGCCCTCGAAGACCATTTTTACGATTCGGGCGCCTTTTGTAGGTATTAATGTCCGCTGTTCCTGTTATAATAAATTGCTTAGATGCGACGAACGGCGCCCTCGAAGACCATTTTTACGATTCAAACGCCTTTGTGTGTATCAATATCTGCTCCGAGGACGCGCGCGCCCTCGAAGACAATTTTTACGATTCGGGCGCCTTTCGTAGGTATCAACATCCACTGTTTCTATTATAATAAATTGCTTGTATGCAACGCATGGCGCCCTTGAAGACTATTTCTACGATTTGAGCGCCTTTCGTGGGTATCAATTTCCGCTGTTTCTATTATAATAAAAAGCTTAGATGCAACGCGCGGCGCCCTCGAAGACCTTTTGTTGGTATCAATATCTGCTCCGAGGACGCGCGGCGCCCTCGAAGACCATTTTTAAGATTCGGGCGCCTTTCGTATCCACGGTTTCTGTTATAATAAATAGCTTAGATGAGTCGCGCGGCTATTTTACAATTGAGGAGCCTTTCGTAGGTATCAATGTCATCTGTTTATATTATATTACAATAGTGTTACATCCCACAATTGGCCTAATGAGTGCAGTTTTCTGCGCGCCATAACTAAATCATACATACAGGATTTTTGCACCCTAGAATCATACATCATAATGAAGCCAGTAGGTACAACAAAATTCAACTCGTATCAGGTAATCAAAGGCCAACACACATAGCTCGAAAATGGCACAAAGGTTTTTCTGACCTCTTATGGTTCAGTTGTGCGGCGAGCCTTAGCTTCTCCGGTATGACTCCGTCTATGCCATGTACCTTTCGGATCTTTATCCATCCAACGGCCTCGCCGAGTTCCAACTCAGTAAAGGGTACCGCCTCTATGAAACAAGTAACACTTAAACGTCTGTTCTCCACTTGAGGAAAGCGCTCCCGTATTAAACAGTCTCTTCTCCTCGGGCAGGGGATAGTGTGTCTTTTCCCCTTCTGTTAGATACACACCGTCTTGAAACACTGTCCCCAGATACCTCTTTTGAGATCCTGAAGCAGGTTACTCCACTTTTCTCTCTTCAATCATGTAATCTCATTTCTGTACTGGTTCTGCATTCGCTTTAATTCATTGATTATCTTTTTCCTGCTTGAAATTTTAATAACCTCTTCCACTCCATTCTTACTCTCATACAATTCGTTCTCTGATATTCAAGCCCCTCATTCTACCAGTACGGTTATTTTATTTCATACCACCCATTTGACCTAACACAATCCAACTCCGGTGCCCCACTCAGATCCTCGGTCAACTCACTCACATCCTCGCATCTCAGACCAATCAAGTTAAAAGCACCCACAAAGACTTACTCATTTAAAAATCTCTTTAGATCGATATCTTCATCTTTCGGTTTCTTCCTTTTGGTCGCTAGTTCAAAACTCACATATTTATGTAAGCTGAGTGATTCTTCTTTTAAAACAGTTCAGCTTACGACCCTGTTTAGAAGTAACGTTCAAACCAGCGAGATGTCCGGAAAGTATTTACTATTACCTACGAACGTAGGTGCATGGATCCATTATCATAGGTATTTCCCTCTCCCATCTTGAACTCTTTGGTTCCATGGACGATCGTTCACATTCAGGTACCGGCGCATCCCCTTGTCCATCCTTTATTTCAAAAGTTCTAGAATTATATTTCTCTGTACTTACGCACTCTTTTAAGTCAGACATTGTCATTCTAGTTGGTCGGAGTTGGTCATTCGAGTTATTCTGGTGTAACAAACTCATGTATTGATTGGTATAGTACTGTTCTCTTAGCATTGTCGTACGCGGCTTTGAAGTCAACAAATAGACGATGGGTTTTACCATCGGTAACCGGAGACCGGTACACTCTCCGTCCCAGCCTCTTGGATAATCGAGTCAATATACTCTTCATATACTCAAAGCGGGACATTTGGTGAAACATAGCAATTGCACACCATCAGGTATCAAACTTGTACTTCAACATACCGATTCTTAACAAAGTGTCTGGTGATGCCAACTCCTCGGTTCATCACGTATATGGTCACGTTAGATCTCTTATCTTTAATGATTCTTTGTTGAGAGACTAAATGTGATAACATTCCCTTCGTGTGAGTACCTCTGCAACGTCGTGAGCGGCCCTCGCCCTTCCCATATTTATTTAAAGGAACTTCGAATTAGATGGTTCTTATCTCTCTAACATACCTATAGGCTGTCTGAGTTCTGGTCCTAGGTGCTTTCATCCACCCTTTCCTCATCCCTTGTGGCCAGGTGTCTCTTAAGCCCCCGCTTTTCGAGAATGAGTTTTTTATACTGCGGGCACTGTAAGCTGCCGGCTCTGTGACCGGATTCTTTACAAGTAACGCAAAAAGTCGCCTTACTACTACACTATCGTGCCTGGTGCCCCCTTTGCCACATCTGTAGTAGGAGTCCGTCATGTTTTCTCCCTTGCAGTCGGTTTTACTATGCCCGAACTGCAGGCATCTAAAGCAGCGCTGGGCATGCAATCTCTCTCGAATCTTGCACGAGTTCCAGTCAATTGGTATATGTTTTCTTTCCAGAGGCTTCTTGGCTGTGATGTGTGTCAGTCCGACCATGACGTTTGTGTTCCCTTCTCTATTTTCCCTTCCTCCGTGCGGGCCACGATATTCTTCTTCAGGCTCTTGGCCTGTTCTTTCCCTGCCACTTTGAGGGTGAAGTCCCGTCCGTAGTATTCTTAGCGCTTGTGATGCTAATCGCCTCCTTCTTTGTGTCTAGGCTACCCTTGATTTGCTTGAGCAATTCGGCATGGGATTTTCTACCTTCATTCATGATCACCTTCTGCGTCTACATCCTACTTTCCTCGCATTCATACTCCACCTGCGCGAGGTGAAAGTCCATACCCATAAATGTAACTTCCAGGAGCTTCCTGAAGTTCCTACCTTTGTAGCCCCCACTACTCTTAGGGACGCCTCTCTGGTCCCCAGTATCTCCATGTCTTTCCTCAATTTAGAAATAACTGCCAGTAGTCTCTTGTCCCCGTCGATTTCCGTCACCCTTTTCTCTACAGGGACCATGAAAATATTCTGACGATTTGCCCGGTTCTCTTCCTTCTGACCCGTCCTTGTCATCGTGCTTATAGTACTAAGTTGGAAGTACTCCACCTTTCCTGGTCTGTATGTACCTCCTGCATATACTCCCAGTTCCTGTTTTTCCTTGTCAGGTCGTGAAACCTTTCCCCCTCACTGATTCCATGACCACTACTAAGTCGCATGTAGGTTTATCCTATTTTCCCGGTTTGGCGACCCTATAGTGAGCTTCTTCCCATCTTTATGATGTCCTTTATTTTTTAAAGCCTCTTTCTCCTGAGTTCAGAACCGTTGCGATCATTTCTATCTCTTCTTCACTAAGTTTTTCGGGAAAGAACTCTTCGAAGCCGACCTGTGTGGACACTCCTGCCGTTTCCTTAGTCGTTTCTTCCTCACCGGTGTGCTCTACTATTCTATTTCGTTTCTCAATGCTGCCGAGGGCGACTTGTCTGAGATTGCTCTTCATGTCTTTGGTGACTATCTTTAAGTTTTTTACCTCATTCTTGATCTCGACCTTCGTGTTTGTATGGTCGGACATTAGTTTCACTAAATTATTTGAAACTCTATTAAGTTTATCCATTGTTCTTACCATTAGTGAGGAGCTCCTTTGCAAGGTTGTCTCCCCTGGGAGATCCGTCTTGGTCAGGTCCCTACCACTAACCGGAGATCTTCGAACAGATCCCATTCTTCCGAAGATCATAGTCTCTTTCTTCCTCTTTCCCTCTTCGCTTAGAATTTTTCCTTTGTTCCCTCTACTAGAATGAACACCTTATCATATCATTCATACCTTGTTAAAGCTGCACCACCACCGGTGACACGCTCCATTCTCACTTCGTTTTGTTTTATTTTTTCCTAAGTGATTAAATACTTATCCATATAGTTCCCGCGATTAGGAGAGAATTATACTGTCCGGTGAGGCAGTGAGCCCTTGCCCACGCTAAGGCTTGAATTACAAAGGACTTTCGCCAGTTCTCCGAGGGCTCCGTTTGCGAGCGACTGACATTAGGCCATTCACTGCTCATTTACGGATCACCTGAAACAGTGTGATTGCGGCTTTTTTATCGAGGTTTACTCTGCTATTTTAGAGCGCTCTAAGAATTCGAAATAATTTTAAAAGTACCTTCTGTTGAACACCAATGATCATGATTGTTGATCAATGTTTTTGAACCAGTAGATTCTTCTGTAGAAGCAGTTGAAAAATGGTAAATTACTTTACTGTTTTAAATTAATATTAAACTTAAAAAAATTCACAAGTAATATTAATTTACTTTACATGTAGGCCTGGATCTTGCGTACCAAAAAAAGTTGTATAATAGCAAGCTGAAAATTTGTTAATAAGTTAACAGTGTCTAATCGGACAAACTTTGATGTACTTGTGTTTGGAAACACTGGAACAGGGGAAGTTTTAATTGTACAACAGGTTAAAAATTTGGAACGTCAGACTACGAAAACGTCCCATGTATTTTGTCGGACAGAACTTCCAATTAATTTGTTTCCCTTTCATTCAACTCTTATGCAAAAATCAGACTGCTATTTATCACCAACATAATTTCTGTCATTTAACATGTTCTACGTGTCTGACTTATTAAAATGCTCAGTTGGTACCAGTCTGATTTTTCCATGAGAGTTTAATGAGTGAGTAAAAAATAAATTGGAAGTTCTGTCCGACAAAATACATGTGACAGTTTTCGTAGTCTGACGTTTCAAATGTTTAACCTGTTACCACAATTAAAACTTCACATATTCCAGTGTTCCCATACATCCAAGTTTATCCGACTAGACATCGTTAACCTATTAACAAATTTTCAGCTTGCTATTATACAACTTTTTTGGTACGCGGGATCCAGGCCTAATGCACTAGGATTTCAAAAAAGTTTGATGCAAAAGCTTAGAAGGGGGTCTGGCGCCTTTGTTTAGAGATTGGGTTGGCGCCTTTTTTAGAATTTGGGTTGGCGCCTTTTTTAGGAGCCAGTCCGGCCCTGATCCTTATCAACCATTTCTGAACCTCGTTTTTCGTAGCATCTTAGTGTTGCCACAAAAAGGTTCTGGGCATTCAAAAGTTTCTATCGAGACTTGATTTTCCAACGTATCTGCTCGTTCATTCCCATGCACCCCTTCATGACCCGGCACCCTTATTAAAGACACTTTATTATCTTTTGCCAGGTTGTTGACGAGATCTTTGCAGTTCCTCACCAGTTTTGATTTCGTGAGTGGGTTCTTCTTTCGTGAGTGGCATTGCCAGAATAGCAGCTTGGCTATCTGTGTAAATCTCTTAGTTTTAGAGTCTCCATCTAGGATTTCATCAATGCAGGCCACCAAAGCAAAAACTTCAGCCTGGAACACAGTATTATTTTGACCTAGGCTTTAATATTACAATTATATACATGTCTTCCCAAAGACTCCTGATCCGCTGCCATGGACAGTTTTAGATCCATCATCAGTGAACCATATTACAAGGTTGGGTGTACATATGAACAAGGGTGGCGATACTTACCGCCTCCCCTAAAAATTTTTAAATTTTTTCTCAAATTACGGATACTCATCATCATTTTATTACAATTATGATAACTATTTTATTATCACTTTTACGAAAAAAAGTTATTCTTAATAAAATGCTCTCCCTGGTATAAAATCTAAGATACAATTATCAGATATCAAACTTTTTTAATTTTATACGAGGTATGTAAAAAATATAAATTTTTCTTAAGAGTTAAGTGCCTTTATTATTCACAATATTTTAATTAGAAGGATGTAATTGAACACTAAAGCAATTTTTTTAATTCCAAACAACTTTTATTTATATAATTAATAATTTTCGATATTGTTAAATGTAACGGTACTTTACTCTTGAGTGAAATTCATATTTTTTGACATACCTCGTATAAAATTAATTAAATTTGATATTTGATGATTGCATCTTAGATCATATACGATGCAGAGTATTTTATAAAGAATAACTTTTTTTCGTAAAACTGATAATAAAAAAGTTATCAATAGGTTCCAAGTTACGCAGACATACTGTATAAGAGCTAAAACAGCAACATTTAATATTGTTGAAGCTTATTATTAAATGTATTTTAGGTTAGTTTTACAGAAAAAAGTTTTAATCACTTTGTATAAACATTTGTTTAGCTGGTAATTTTCGGTTTTTGTATTACATTTTTGTTACTTTTCTTAATTTTCTCAAAAAGAAATAGTTTATTTAATTTCTAAAGTAAATAAAAATAATTTAGTGCATTTTTAAGATTGCATCCTAAGCTTTAAAAAAGCACTTATAAAACTGTAATAGATATGATCAAACTTGAGTAATACCGTGTTAAAATGGTGGTAATTCTATAAAACTACGAAGATTTCAAAAGTTACATTTTTTGAGACGTCATATCATTTGAATTAAATTTTCGAGATTTTTTTTTTTTTTGAATAAAACATCATTTAGTAAGATGCTTGAAAGGTAAGTTGTGCAATATTTAGGGTTTTATAAGAAAAATTGTATTAGTTACAAATTTTTAAATCATTTTTAAACAAAATTCATGAAAGGCTCACTTTCCGCCCACACCGTACTTATGCACATACATCTTAATTATTTTTATTATAACCATAAGATAGTTTAGTTATTCTTCTTTCATGTTCAATTTGCAAAATTTCATTTGATCCATTAGTTAAAGAATTACATTAAAATAACTCAACCGTGCACTTCGCCGTACGCTAGTTTACAGTGCGCCAATGTTTGTGAGAAGGGTAACTTTAGCGTTATAAATAAAAAATTATAGAAGATACAGATTTAAGTTTAGAAAATTCTTTATATAAGCTTTTTTTTTGTAAAATTTTCTGAATTTTTCAATGGTCAAGTCAGTTTTTTTCTAAAATATATATTTTCGGAGTTACTTAAAAAAACATCTAACTTCGTAGTTCATTTGTTTAATAAAAAATGAAGCACCCGCTTCTCGAGTAGAATTTTTTGATATGTTGTTTATTAAACATTTCTTAATGAAATTACAAAAAGTTCTGTTTTGTTTGATTTTTTCCGAAGTGAAAATCTATATGCACTCCCCTATAAAGCTGTACGCGGCATACGACGTTCATTGGGGACCACCGCCTAAATGACCGGGATACACGAGGCTAGTTTTTCAAGCTACGATAGCAAGCTAGCGCTTTTAAACTAGCAAGCTAGTATTACTAGCGTCATGTATACAGAACTAGCCTATCTTTTAGGCTAGTAAGCTAGTGAGAAAGACAGTAAGCCAGTGTCTTAAGCTAGGATAGTTTAATAGCATGAAGTTCTATTTTGTTAAGCTACTCGCTTCCCCCTCTACTGGTTTTACTATCCTGGCTTGTGTACCACCCTCGTCTGGCCGGCAAAGCTAGTGTTTTCGAACGGCAAGTGCGTATAGTGTCGATCTGTTTCATTTTTTCAAAAAGATAACGTGCTTCTAATTCTAATATGCCAAAATTAAGTGCCGAGATTAATTTAAAGTTTGTGCAAATGTATCGTGAGGAAGAATGTCTGTGGAACGCCACTATTCCATCGTATAAAGATAAGTGTATTCGTGAGTCAGCACTACAAAAAATATGTACCAAATTATTAGAACTTGCCATAGAAATGTCCATCAAAGACATAAAAATGAAGATAAAAAATTTACGAGCAACTTACTGTCAGGAACTGTCAAAAATTGAAAAATCAACCAGGTCAGGAGCAGGTTCCAAGGACGAGTATAAGTCAAAATTAAACTGGTTCGATGAAATGCAGTTTTATTAAATGTGTACCAATGAAAATAAAAACAACGGTAAGTAAGATTGAATTATTTATTTATTTATAGTAAAGAAAATAGGTGTCAACACACAGGAAACTTTTGAAAAGCAGGGTGTTTTCTCTGTAGCGCGCACATAAATAAATAGTCAAGAAATCATTTTTAATTGCCAAGGCACCGCACCGTCATTGTTAAAGTAGGTTTTAAAAGTCTCTCTTCTCGCCATTGCTGACATCGAAGAATGATTACTCCCTTGTTGACATAAGCCTTCAAGTCCTGCAGTTTCTATTCTCCAAGAGCCATGGGAGGTATTTCCTGCATCAATATCTTCCCGGTCGACATCACTGCTGATTAAATAATTTCGATAAAAAAGGGTTCAAGGCAGGTTTTGTTTATATTCGATTCAGAGTTGGACTACCATCTCCATATAGTAACTATTTCAGCATCCTTATGCATCATCAGTGAAGATTATGCAGTCACAACTCTGAAGGGAATACAAACATTCTGCCTCTTTTAAAGCAAACCATCGCGATGCGATGAACCCGCCTTTTGAGACGCAATACAGCGACATCTCTCGTATTACGAGGAAAACGAAAAGCCCTAGATACAAAGTTTACTACTTTTTAAACAATTAGAATAATTGAAATAAAAATATAATAAACAATATTTTAAATCCAAGACTTTTCGTTAATAAACTGCTTTCTGGCTGCATCCCATATCTCCGGATTTTACAATATATAATCACATAGAGACGACGAAATAGGAGAAAGCAAATAGAGGACACTTAGGCAAAGTCTTGGATTTAAAATATTGTTTATTATATTTTTATTTCAATTTAGAGTTGTACAAGTTTGACTTGAATGTTTGAAATTGACTTGAGTTTGACATAATTTCAAGTCAAACTCAAGTCAAACCTTCTGACAAATAATTCAAGTCAAGTCAAACTGGTCCATAGTTACAGGTTTGAATATTCAAACTGTTTGTCAAACTAGTTTGAGAGTTTGAAAAATAATTTATTTAGTAATTTAGTAGATATACTTTTTTGTCGAGTTAGATGCTAGTTACCGATGACAAAATTGATGATATAGTACTGATAGCCAGAAATAAACAAGAATTAAAAGAAATAATAAAAAGACTAGAGACTATAGCGAGAAAGAAGGGGATATACATAAATGAAGAAAATACTAAATATATAGAATGAATACAACGAGAATACATACAAGGACAATACAGGACAATAAGCACAGAAAGAAAATCATATAAATTCGAAGAAGTATAATTATACCAATATCTAGGAGCGATAGTCACTAGGAGACCAAATATGAAAGATTAAAACCAAGCGAGAAATATGGCTGGTAATCTTTGTATCTTTGCTCTAAACAACTTAAGAAGTAAAAACATATCTAGAAAGGCTAAGATTGAAAATAGACAGTGATAACACCTATAGCATTATATGCCAGTGAAACACGGACAATGAACAAATCCGAACAAGTCATGCTGAAAGTGTGGGAAAGAAAAGTCCTCAGGAAAATATTTGTAGGAAAGCTATGAAATGGAATGTGGATAAAAATACCAAATGTAGAACTAGATCTATGGAGAACCGAATATAGAAGGGATCAGGGATCATCAAATCACAAAGACTGAGGTGGTTGGGACATATCCAAAGGATGACAAACATAAGACTTCCCAAAATAATACTAACGAGAGGAAAAAGAGGAAAGAAGAAGAAAAGTAGACCGAAAACCAGATGGAAGAACGAGGTTAAAAGAGACATAGAAGAAATTAAAATCACAAATTGGAAAAATATACCAGCAAACAGGAGAGAATGGAAATGAAAAGTAAACCAAACTATGGGCATTCTAGGCCTGGAGAGCTAAATTATATATTTACATCTGAGTACATAATGTGTAAAGACTTATAACCACATTCCTATAAGTATATAGAAATTACCATGATGTCGATAAAATTACAACATCCACAGTGGACCTACTCTAAGATGGTAAAATTACTATTCAAAGTTTGAAATATTGAGTTAAATTATGCTATAAAATTAAATGTAACTAAAAAGATTCTGGTGCTACTATAGCATGCGTTCTACCTGCGCATATCTATTGCAGTGCTATTATATTGTAGTGTGCAGAATAATCCAATTTTGTGGCTTATTCCAAACTAAAATAGTAAATTGATATGACAAAGTATTAATTACATTACATTTAATTAACAGTTAAAATAATAATTCTCATAATTTATGCGTTTTATTCACTTTGTAGAATTTCAAGATTTTTTGCCGGCACTATAATTATGTGTCGTAGACCGCAAGCCATAGCAGAAACGGATATTCGTTTGATTTTTGAACAGCAATAAAGCACTTGAGTCAGAATTCTCGTTTAAGGGATGCAATTAAAAAAGATAAACTGGAATTTGTCAATGGATAGTTGAGATATATTTATGAGAGTGTTTGTACTATTTCTTTTATCTAAGGGCCAGGTCGAAAACGCTGGTGGCATATGGTGTCAAGCTGTCAGTTCGCTCCAAAACGTACAATACAGAAGTATTTTTTAAAATTCAAGAGTTAAATAATCTACCTCTTAAAGGTTGTTTTCCTTTTTACATCATTATATAGACCAGTAAGGAATCTGCGAAAAAACGTCTATTTTTGGATGTGGATTTTTGCTGATAAAGTTAGGTGACACCTTCAGTAATAATAATTGACTTATGCTCCTTCTCAAATATGCCCGGAGACCGGAACATTAATAAAACAAATTTAAATATTTAAAAATTTCGAAAAACATCGATTTTTTTCTGCTTTCTTTGCTTATAACTTTAAAACGATTCGTTTTGGAACAAAGTCGTAGAGAAATAAAGGGATTTAAAGTCGTAGGGATTTGAACCCGCGATCTCTCGATCTCTGGTCCAATGCCCTACCAACCAGGCTATCAAGGCGCCTGTTATTGACGTTTCGCATATACATAATTACACATCACGGTGACAAGTAAAATATAAAAATAGATATTTTATTATTTTACGCCCAAGACAAATCCAAAGACACAAAAATTATAATAAATAGTACATTTACTAAAAAACACTAATATATTATTTTAATGGCTTATTTGCCATAAGATTAATAATACCACAATTTGCCACATAACTTGAAAGATTAGCAACGAACAACATACTATTGAACGTAAAGAAATAAATTATTAATCACCTAGGTAAATCTTGGCCATAGAAATAAGTTGCTTTAAACTGCAGTTAAATATATCGCAGTAAATACTTAAGGCATTACAATAGCTGTATACATGACGAATAGAGGAGAATTCAACATAAGGTTAGTTCTAGGTTGTGTATTTCTGAATGTAATCGAATTTCTTACTGGATAAGACGGATAAGGTTATAATAAATATACAATAAAATGTTTTAATAATACTCATCTTACTCCTGAGGAAGACAAATCCAAAGACACAAAAATTATAATAAATATATTTATTAAAAACACTAATATATTCTTTTCACACCTTTTCTTGCACTGATATATTTATACCTAACTAGAAAGATTTATGCCCGATTTCACCAACGATACCTACATATTTAAGAATTACCTAAGTGAGTTTAGGCACTTCCTAACTCTAAAACGGATTTCACCATACGATAAGAATTGCCTAAACCGCTTAAGCATTACCTTACGTTAGGATACGGATTTCGATCTCCCTAAACTTTAGGTATTACTTATCGTTGACAGTCAGGTTATATTTTTACAATTTTGACTAATCTACTTGTGACGTTTGTCAATAATTTGCTTCTTATCTTAATTTTTCTGTTATTCCGTAATATTAGGTATATTAGTTGTAATTTTGTATTTTCTTTTATATTATTAATATAATATATGTTGGAAAATATAAAAAATCCTTTGGAGTTTTTTACAGGTCTATTGACAAAATTATGTAGTCTACCTACTACCTAATAAACTAGTATTGTGGTTCAAAAACCCATTCATGATATCACTAAAAGTGTGTCATTAAAAATTAATAATAAAAAGCAATTTTCAACATATTATTTATTTTAAAATTATTTCATTAATGACAATTCAACTAACTTTAATTTTTCGTCATATGTGAAATTTAGAACTCTTTTCTTTTCCTCCATTTCACTGTACATATACAAATAACATACCAGACTATATTTATTATATACAAACTTAATTCACAAATAACTAACTACTAAATAAAATAACTATACAGTACAAAACTGAACATAAAACCAATTTGGCAAACAAACAATAATGACAAATAATAGAAAAAGTAAGAAAATGTCATCTTATTCTTCTTTTTATTTATCAAAAATAGTTCAAACGTACCCAAATTAATACCTAGGAAAGAATTTCCTAGATAAGCAGTTCTTTTAGTTATGAAACGCTATTGTTTTTAAGTATTGACTTAAGAAGTTCCTATCGATAAGAATTACTTAATAAGGCAACTGTTTAGGTATCGTTGGTGAAATCGGGCATTTTTTAGCATCTAAACGCCATACTGTCTGTGTGCGCATGCGGGCAGTATTATGAAATTTTACTCTCAATCGCGCCTAAAGAAGTATAACTTCAAAAACTTCCTCAAGTTCTTTGTTTATAACAATCTTATCGACATCCGGATCAACTGTGACCCAAAAAATTCGTGTTATACGGGTCAAAATACATAAAAAAACTTGGGTGAGTCCATCTAAATAAAGAAGCCCGTAGCACCCAAATTTGGTGTACGGCTTTAGCACATTACAAAAATTTTCTAAGCGAATTAGGAAGGTTCCAAGTGTAACCTAAGTGATGGAAAATCATTGAATAAAGACAGGCTTGTTTTGCCCCCTTATTTTATATTTATTGCTATTTTGAAGCAAGGGTGATAAATTAAGACATTTTTAACCAATCGCATCTGATATAAAATTTAATTATCTTTGTTTTATTTATATACGACTTTGTTCTAAAATGAATAGCTTTTAAGTTATAAGCAAAAAAAGTAGAAAAAAAAAAAACGAAATTTTTAAATATTTTATTTTTTTTTTATTAATGTTCCGGGCATATTTGAGAAGGAGCATAATTCAATTATTATTAACGAAGTTAATAATAAGGGGTAGGCGGTATAATACCGCCTACCCCTGATGATTATATTTCATATAAAAAAGAAAATATTTAAAAATAATTGAGTAATAATAATAGGGTTATTGGTTTTATGTCTATAATTGAATTTTTTTTCAGCTACAGTCTACAAATGTAATGTTTTAGTTTAAATTTTAAATATATTGACCTATCTATATGCATTAAGTTTTCTAAATTATCCAAACTTATGAACTAGCGCGTTTATACGCTGTTAGCTCGTACGTAGAGGAGATATTTAAAAATTCGCGAGCGCCAGTAGTGACAAGTCTGTAAACGTTTACTGGAAATTTGACATAAACGTCAAAGTGATTAATTTAAAATTAAAAATAAAAACATTAATTATAAAAAATATTAGTTGGTCAAAGCTGTGGTATATATTTTTACCTTAAATATACTTACGTTTTAAATACTGAATATGTTCCGTAATATGTAACTATAAATTAATCTATTAATCTTAGCGCCATCTACACGATAATTGTGAAAGTATCTGAAGTAAGAAATTAATATTTCATCAATAGAACGTCAAAATGATTTGTAAAATCTTAAAGAAATCCGTTACAATTTAATTACTTTTTGTGTTGTAAATATTAAGCTATAACAATTAAATAATAAATTTAAAAATTACCGGTGAAAGTTGCATTACTAATCCGCTAGGAGCGACACCAGCGAAGCTTAGAGCGTATAGGGTTTTATTTGTCTGTCTGTGGTTTAAGTATCATATTATCAGGTAATACATTTCAATGTTTATTGAAATTTATTTTTTTGTCTTGTTGGGGGGGGGGGGAATTTCTCCTATTTTTCCTCCGTAGATCCGCCACTGAGACATTATCGCACAAAGCACACACTTCACAACGAACGTAACTGAACACAATATGGTATTCAAACTTCAAACTGTTTGAAGAAGTTTGATTTCAAGTCAAACCTAAAGATGTTGAAATCAAGTCAAGTCAAACTTTTTTACAAAATAAGTTTGGTTTTCAAGTCAAGTCAAGTTTGTTGAGTAAAATCAAACTAGTTTGACTTGATGCATCTCTATTTCAATTATTCTAATTGTTTAAAAAGTAGTAAACTTTGTATCTAGGGCTTTTCGTTTTCCTCGTAATACGAGAGATGTCGCTGTATTGCGTCTCAAAAGGCGGGTTCATCGCATCGCGATGGTTTGCTTTAAAAGAGGCAGAATGTTTGTATTCCCTTCAGAGTTGTGACTGCATAATCTTCACTGATGATGCATAAGGATGCTGAAATAGTTACTATATGGAGATGGTAGTCCAACTCTGAATCGAATATAAACAAAACCTGCCTTGAACCCTTTTTTATCTTTTTCATTTTTACTCAATTTGTGAGTATTTAGAAACTGTTTTTCGGTCCTTTTCCTAGACGAAGAGAAGGTAAATGCGTGGCCTAAGTGTCCTCTATTTGCTTTCTCCTATTTCGTCGTCTCTATGTGATTATATATTGTAAAATCCGGAGATATGGGATGCAGCCAGAAAGCAGTTTATTAACGAAAAGTCTTGGATTTAAAATATTGTTTATTATATTTTTATTTCAATTATTCTAATTGTTTAAAAAGTAGTAAACTTTGTATCTAGGGCTTTTCGTTTTCCTCGTAATACGAGAGATGTCGCTGTATTGCGTCTCAAAAGGCGGGTTCATCGCATCGCGATGGTTTGCTTTAAAAGAGGCAGAATGTTTGTATTCCCTTCAGAGTTGTGACTGCATAATCTTCACTGATGATGCATAAGGATGCTGAAATAGTTACTATATGGAGACGGTAGTCCAACTCTGAATCGAATATAAACAAAACCTGCCTTGAACCCTTTTTTATCTTTTTCATTTTTACTCAATTTGTGAGTATTTAGAAACTGTTTTTCGGTCCTTTTCCTAGACGAAGAGAAGGTAAATGCGTGGCCTAAGTGTCCTCTATTTGCTTTCTCCTATTTCGTCGTCTCTATGTGATTATATATTGTAAAATCCGGAGATATGGGATGCAGCCAGAAAGCAGTTTATTAACGAAAAGTCTTGGATTTAAAATATTGTTTATTATATTTTTATTTCAATTATTCTAATTGTTTAAAAAGTAGTAAACTTTGTATCTAGGGCTTTTCGTTTTCCTCGTAATACGAGAGATGTCGCTGTATTGCGTCTCAAAAGGCGGGTTCATCGCATCGCGATGGTTTGCTTTAAAAGAGGCAGAATGTTTGTATTCCCTTCAGAGTTGTGACTGCATAATCTTCACTGATGATGCATAAGGATGCTGAAATAGTTACTATATGGAGATGGTAGTCCAACTCTGAATCGAATATAAACAAAACCTGCCTTGAACCCTTTTTTATCTTTTTCATTTTTACTCAATTTGTGAGTATTTAGAAACTGTCTTTCGGTCCTTTTCCTAGACGAAGAGAAGGTAAATGCGTGGCCTAAGTGTCCTCTATTCGCTTTCTCCTATTTCGTCGTCTCTATGTGATTATATATTGTAAAATCCGGAGATATGGGATGCAGCCAGAAAGCAGTTTATTAACGAAAAGTCTTGGATTTAAAATATTGTTTATTATATTTTTATTTCAATTATTCTAATTGTTTAAAAAGTAGTCAACTTTGTATCTAGGGCTTTTCGTTTTCCTCGTAAATAATTTCGATTTTCTATTCTCAACCAATTATGTAAAGCGCATGCTGCCAATACAATTTTGTCGACTGTTTCTACATTGGTTGGAATTGGTTTTTGGAATACACGAAATCGGCTTACAAATATACCAAAGGCATTTTCCACTATTCTTCTCGCTCTGGATAGTTGGTAGTTGTAAACTTTCTGTTCCAATGTTAAATTGTCACCAGGGTAAGGTTTCATAATGTAGGTTTTTAATGGAAATGCGGCATCCGCAACAATCACTCCACCCTCTGGTAAAAGATTATTCTCCAGTTTGTTATATATGGAGCAATTTTTAAATACGCTTCCATCTGATGCCATTCCAGAAGCCCCAACATCAACATAACGAAAGCAATAGTCATCATCTACTAACGCCATAAGAACAATACTAAACACCTTTTTATAATTGAAGTACATATTTCCACTATTACTAGGAGCGATAATTTGAATATGTTTTCCATCAATGGCACCATAGCATAAAGGAAAGTTCCATCTCTTTCTAAATCCATTTTCTATTTCCGCCCATTCTTCGGCATTATTCGGTATCTAAAAAAATAATAATATACCTATTTATTATAATTATTACTAAAGTGTTTCTTTTTTTTTGTTGTTGTAGGGACAGTCAAGAATCAGCAATAGATGAAGAGCAAGATAACAGCCCAGTGAGCCAAGCCAACATTGAAGAGAGTAAAGAAAATAATATTAACAACAGCTGCAATGACAATAGTGATAACAGTGAAGACGTTTCACATTGTTCATCACGACCACCTACATCTGTGACAGGTAATAAACCACAACGCGACGAGTCTGCGACGCCAACTGCGAAAACTACTAGTAAATCAAACGATAAAATCTCAGCTTCAACTCCGAAAAAGAGAAAAATTTCAGAAGTGGCATCTTTGGTTAGGGAAATAAAGTTGATAAAGAATGATTTAAATAGTACACCTACGGGTGAGCATTCTACACCACACGAAAATGAGCATGATATTTTTAGAACTTTTGTGAGTATCCAACTGAAAATGTTATCTACTACACGAGCTATTATGGCACGGGACAAAATCAATGCCATATTATCTTAGTCTCGCATGGAAGATCTGAACTACATAAACACCACATTTACATACCAGACGCCTAGTAGTCATTGCTCTTTAGATTCACACACAACAATTAATACTGTATCAATGCCACGTACATCAGGAGAGTCGGATTTGTCAATAATTACAGAAAATGAAGCTAATAATTATGAGGATCCTATTGCTTTTGCATTTCTCAATGCATACTTTTTTTATTATCTTATTTGTAATTTTGCTATAAATAAATACAAATATAAAGTTATTATTAGTACTAACCTTTGTTTTCTTTCAATGCCTTGAAGATTTCCTCACATACCTCTGGTATGAATTTAGATATGGAACACCTTGAAACCCGATAAAAGTGACTCAGTCTTCTGTAACTAATGCCGGGTGAAAGAAAATCTAAAGTGATCTCCAACTTTACTCTTGCTGGTAAAGCCTCTCTCATAATAGTATGCTGACGTTGAATTTTTGGCATTACAAGACTCAACAGAATCTCAAACACATCTGGCATCATTCGTAAAATACTAATATACTCTTTTAAGTCTTCATTGCGAAGTTCTTTTAAAACCAGTGCGGATGATCCACGTTCATTCCTTTTTAAAATCCATGGTCTTGTCCAAACACGTTTTTCCAATACAGCTTCTGTTAATCCATCCAATGCAATTTGACACAATTTCCGAAGTAAGTGTTTCAGTCGAACATTGTTTTTTTAGAAATATTTACCATTTTCAGTGGATTTGTTGCTCTATTGATCTCGCAATAGTATAATAGCTACTGGCTGAAAATTTCCTAGCCACATGTAAACCGTTCTAGCATGCGCCAAGCCAGGACAATAACTCAGGCTAGGATACCGGGATATCTAGCTTGCTATCCTAGCTTGAAAAACTAGCCTCGTGTAATCCGGACATAAGGTTTATTCATAACATAAAAGAAACATTTAATCCAATAAAAATATCATTTTCTCTACTTTAGATAAAAGAATTTGTTTTCGCATTCCCTTATCTATTTCTTAGTAATAAATATGTTTTATTCAGGTCGTCTCGTTGTTCATCATTAAGACTTCCCTTGTCCTCTTATCATTAAAAGTACATCGGCAACTTATTTCTAGTTAATTCTGTTTAATAGTTACGGCAGATACGGCATTTTGATGTCTCGTTAACGAAGAAAAGCTTTTTACATTATGAGAACTTATCTTATTATTAGTCGCTATATAAGGAATATACGGGGTCGACCAAGCAATAAATTTAAGTATTTTTATTCTCGATCGTGTTGCTTGTATTGATGTCTTAGCCAATTAGTTAAAAGTATAGTTTTATTTAGACGTATTTTAATTATTATATAATATTTAGTGTTTATTATAAAACAAGAATAAAAAACCGCGAAACGTAAAAATGAGTGGCGCGTACAATATTCCAGCTACAAAAGAGATGATATGAATATTATATTACGTGATGAGAAAATGTATTTTTATTTTGATGGAAAATAAGATTGTAGTTTTATTTTGAAAGATTTTTCCATAATATTTTTGCTAAATTTGAAGTAAATTTGGTGACGAGTTTTACTTAAAATTTAGCAAATATTATGAAAAAGTCTTTCAAAATATAAAATAAGTGTGCATATTTCTTATTGCTGCTTTTTCGACCAATAGCTTATTTTTATCGTATTCTTTATATTGTGTAAAACATATCACATACTCGTTTGCTGTTCTTTATTTTTAAATTTTCAATTTCAACATCTTTTTAAATGATTTTAAAATATCATTTAGTCTAAGATACGATATAAGGTCGATTTGCACCGATCTGCTTAATGGATAAAAATTATTGGATATGTAATTTAGCATGTTAACAATTACAAAAACAAGGGTTGCCCGAACTAATCTTGTTCTGACTATAATTAATTAATAATTAAAAAAACACTTTTTTTATAAATTAGAAAAAATTCGACCCGGGCAGATATTATTTCAGATTTTTTAGGTCATTCTAAACAAAAAACGTCTTTTGTAATTTTTCTCTAAAGTTGATCGTTTTCCAGTTATGAACAATTTAAAACTGAAAAAAGAACGAAAGATGACGATTTTCAAGGCTCCAAAATATAAGTATAATATATCATTTTTGAAATTACGAAGTACCTAAATTCAAGTTCAAACCTTATTCTATCAGTTCTTGATAAGTCTTTTGGACTTATTTCATTCTGAAACATTGTTTGTTAGTTGTTAATGCCCGTCTTTCCATAAGAAACCTTCCTCATTAACAATTAAAAAAATATGTTTTAGAATAAAACATGGCTAAAATTCTTATCGAGACCTGATAGAAAAAGTTTGAACTTGAACCTATGTACTTTTTTTTTTGTTCTGATTCTGGCCTTGGTTTATAACCTTTAGCCACGTAATTAAATATAAAATTATTATTCATTCATAAGTACAAAATTGTCCAGTATACACTTAAAAATAAAGAATAATAAAAAATAAAGCTTACAAATAACAATGTCTACTTACTATGTTAATAAATACAACAACTATGTTAATTTTTTTTCACTATATACGGTAGGAAATAAATCCGATTCATCCTCGCGGAGATTTAGAACCTCTTAGTGATTTTTTTATTTATTATTTTTTTTTATTATTATTATTATTATTTTTTAATCTTTTTTTAATTTTTTTTAACTTTTTATATATATATATATATATATATATATATATATATATATATATATATATATATATATATATATATTGTTTGAATATGATTCTTGAACCTTAATATATTTTTTAATTTGGGTTTCTTGGGCTTAGGTTCACAAAGAAAAAGAGATGGCTATGATGTTATGTCATATCATTTAATCGACGTTTCGACAGGAATATCCTTGCCTTTTTCAAGATCATTACGTGACTAAAAAACATTTCGTCAAAGATACAATACCAAAATTTAAGAAAACATTTTGACTTACCCTGCATGTAAAGTTGGCAGTGAACAATAACAATAATAGACGTCACAAAATAAAACAATGTTAAAAACATAGGGACAGACCCACTAGTAGATACATTTAAAATTTAGGTACTGTGTCGAATTATTGTGATGTTATATCGATGTTTCAAATATCAATCAATTAAATACCTAGTTGCTTCCGCATCATAGGCGTGCTGAAATTTCTTTTGTATTATATTTTAAATTAGATTATAATATAATTTGTTCAGATGTTTGATGTCCCTTTTGTCATTAATAGCATGGTTGTTCTTTTTTATTTCTATAGACTCTAGGAGCTCCCTCTTTTTCTTGTTGTGTTCAGTTTTTAAGATTTTGGTGTTGTCAAAATCGAATTTATGTTTTTTCTCGTTTTCATGTTTTGTGAGGGCCGTTGAGTTTTTTTTATCATATTTGTGAGAACGTATTCTTGAGTTGAGTAGCTGGCTGGTTTGTCCAATGTATACCCCATCGCAATCTGAGCAAGGGATTTCATATACTACATGCGATTTTTTTGATTGAGGAGTTTTTGTTTTTAGTTGTGTGAAATTCCTTTTCAATAGATTGTACCCTTTATGAGCAACTGTGATGTTGTGTTTAGATAGGAGATTTGCAAGCTGTTCTGATAACCCTTTTATATACGGAACAGACATATAATTCTTCTTTACCTTGTTAGTTTTATTGTTATTCTGGTTGTTGTAGAAAGTATGTAGTCGCGACTTAAAAGTGTTTTCAATGAGATGATGGGGGTAAGAATTAAGCGTCAATGCTGTTTTTGCCTTTTTTATGGCCTGAGGTCTGTTTGTGGGGTCGGACAATCTGATGGCTCTATCAGCTAGGCCAATAACTACTGATTTCTTTTGGGACAGAGGGTGATGTGAGTTGAAATTCAGATATCTCGATGACCAGGTTTTTTTAGTGTACCATGAAGTGGTTATGATACTATTTTCTCTATGTAAAGTCAGGTCCAGAAAGTTGATTTGACAATTTTTTTCTATTTCTAATGTAAATTTGAGTTTTGGGTGGAAGTTATTAAATTCGTTTAAATGACAAAACAACATATCGTGAAATGAAAAATGACCCCACAAACATATTTCAAAAAAGAAATAACGAATTAGTCGACAGATGGGAAAAAAAGTGCTACATCTCACCAAATACCGCTAACTTCCTCAAAATACATAATGCTGTTGCTCCAAAAATATACGGTCTGCCCAAAACACACAAAGAAGATATGCCTCTACGTCCTATTGTCTCATGTATTCAGTCCCCTTTTGAAAACCTCTCAAAATATTTGAAGAACATCATTTCTAATGTAATTAATAAAAATCCACACTATTTAAAAGATGCTGATCACCTGAAATCAAAACTCAAAAATACACATTTACCTAAAGAGTACAAATTAGTTTCGCTCGATGTCGTATCTTTATACACCAATATTCCAATAGCTTTGGCGAAAGATATTATTAAGCAAAAATGGAATGAAATCAAAATATTTACGGACATTCCACTAGAAGAATTTCTTTTAGCAGTTGAAACAACATTAAACTCAACATACTTTATATATAAAAACAAGTTCTTCCAACAAACAGATGGATGTGCTATGGGTGCTAGCATATCTAGTGCTATCGCTCAACTAGTTTTAGAGCACCTAGAAGAAATTGTCCTAAATAAAATAGATTTCGATATTCCTTTTTTCTATCGTTATATAGATGACTGTTTGACTGCAGCACCAGAGGATAAACTGGATATTTTGTTAAACGAATTTAATAACTTCCACCCAAAACTCAAATTTACATTAGAAATAGAAAAAAATTGTCAAATCAACTTTCTGGACCTGACTTTACATAGAGAAAATAGTATCATAACCACTTCATGGTACACTAAAAAAACCTGGTCATCGAGATATCTGAATTTCAACTCACATCACCCTCTGTCCCAAAAGAAATCAGTAGTTATTGGCCTAGCTGATAGAGCCATCAGATTGTCCGACCCCACAAACAGACTTCAGGCCATAAAAAAGGCAAAAACAGCATTGACGCTTAATTCTTACCCCCATCATCTCATTGAAAACACTTTTAAGTCGCGACTACATACTTTCTACAACAACCAGAATAACAATAAAACTAACAAGGTAAAGAAGAATTATATGTCTGTTCCGTATATAAAAGGGTTATCAGAACAGCTTGCAAATCTCCTATCTAAACACAACATCACAGTTGCTCATAAAGGGTACAATCTATTGAAAAGGAATTTCACACAACTAAAAACAAAAACTCCTCAATCAAAAAAATCGCATGTAGTATATGAAATCCCTTGCTCAGATTGCGATGGGGTATACATTGGACAAACCAGCCAGCTACTCAACTCAAGAATACGTTCTCACAAATATGATAAAAAAAACTCAACGGCCCTCACAAAACATGAAAACGAGAAAAAACATAAATTCGATTTTGACAACACCAAAATCTTAAAAACTGAACACAACAAGAAAAAGAGGGAGCTCCTAGAGTCTATAGAAATAAAAAAGAACAACCATGCTATTAATGACAAAAGGGACATCAAACATCTGAACAAATTATATTATAATCTAATTTAAAATATAATACAAAAGAAATTTCAGCACGCCTATGATGCGGAAGCAACTAGGTATTTAATTGATTGATATTTGAAACATCGATATAACATCACAATAATTCGACACAGTACCTAAATTTTAAATGTATCTACTAGTGGGTCTGTCCCTATGTGTTTAACATTGTTTTATTTTGTGACGTCTATTATTGTTATTGTTCACTGCCAACTTTACATGCAGGGTAAGTCAAAATGTTTTCTTAAATTTTGGTATTGTATCTTTGACGAAATGTTTTTTAGTCACGTAATGATCTTGAAAAAGGCAAGGATATTCCTGTCGAAACGTCGATTAAATGATATGACATAACATCATAGCCATCTCTTTTTCTTTGTGAACCTAAGCCCAAGAAACCCAAATTAAAAAAAATATATATATATATATATATATATATATATATATATATATATATATATATATATATATATATATATATATATATTTCCTAACACACATAGGTTACAAAATAATATACTTAATTAATTACAAGAAATAAAGAAATATCTCATTCATACATTACATAATACAAAGGAAATACGTATCCATTCAAACGATTAGTTTTACATTCACACTTTTAATTTAATTTTTTGAAGAAATGTCATAATTAGTTTAAAAAATTTAATGTTGTCTTCACTTAATAGTACATTTAAGTCTAGGGGAGTACTTAAACCTGCTTTCAGCAATTCTTGTAGCAGCCACATACTTGAATTGAGATGTAAGGGACAGTTAAAAAATATGTGATTTAGATTAGCTATGCTAGTTCCACAGTCACATCTGCCTGTTGGGTTGGGAGAACTCCGATTTTATGTAGATGCTTCGGAAAACATCCATGATCTACTTTTAATCTTAGGATGGTCCACACTGTATTTCTACTTAGTGCAACAACTTTGTAAAATTGGTTAACAGCTACTGTTGGTTGTAATTTAAACAAAACCTATGTACTTGATGATTACAAAAATTATATTTTTTACTTGTGTTTTTGAGCCTTGAAAATTGTCATCTTTCATTCTTTTTTCAGTTTTAAATTGTTTATAAATCGAAAACTATCAACTTTAGAGAAAAATTACAAAAAGCATTTTTTGTTTAGAATGATCCAAAAAATCTGATGTAATATCTGTCCGGGTCGAAAAATTTTTTTAAATGCATAAAAAAATGCCATTTTTTAATTATTAATTTATTATAGTTAGAACAAGATTAGTTCGGGCAACCCTTGTTTTTTGTAATTGTTAACATGCTAAATTACATATCCAATAATTTGTATCCAATAAACAGATCGGTGCAAATCGACCTTATATCGGATATACCCACTTCTTTATAGCTGCAATTTGTATGTATATTTTCTTTCTTTAGAACAGATATTTGATATATGATTATTTAGTCTGGCCGAAATCAAAATTAAGGCAAGATTTTCTATAATTAAACGAACCCCATTTAGAGGTTATTGAAAGCGCTACGTTGTTAACAACCAATAAGTCATATTGTAACGGCAACTCAAGTAATTTTAACTCCTTCCAAAGATCCTTTATTGCCTTTTAAAATTTATGTTCTTCAGCGTAGGTATATGTATAAATTTAGAATGTGTTATAAAAATGATTGTTAAAAAGTGGTGATTCTTTGTATACATTTTGTAGATAGGTACTTTAGACGACGGCGACGTAGGTCCAAATTCTATCTGGACGTAGGTCCAAATTCTATCTGGACGTATAAAGACTGCCTGAAATTTAGCTACGTTAAGCTTGGTTTAAATAATATTATTATCATTAGCATCTCTCGATCCACTGCTGAACATGGCCATCCCCTGTTTGTCTTCAAAGTGTTCAATCCTGTGCTTTTTGTATCCAGTTTTTGTTGTCCTTCGCAAGTCGTCTTGCCATTGTGTTGGTGGTCTTCCTCTGCTACGTTTATCGGCTCTTGGTCTCTATTCAACTAGTTTGCGAGTCCATCTTCCGTCCTTAATTCTGGCAACATGTCCAGACCATTTCCATTTTAAAATGGAAATGGAAATGGGCTTAAATAATATACATGTTGAAAACTTTTATTTCACAAGTTATCCCTAAAGCAAGAATTTAAATCCTTCTTGTATGTAAAGAAGAAGATGGTAATGATATCAGTATGGTATTAAGTGTATTAAAAATGTATCAAATGATGGAAAATGTACAAATTTTGAATAAAAGTTTTGAAACTTTATTATTTTAAAGAATAATAAATATGCAAAAGATTGATTACAAAATTGTTATAAATTAAAACAGAAAATTTAGAAAAATTGCAAAAATTAATTATACTAAATTTACAATCAAGATGCAGTAGAAGTAAACAAACCAAGACACGTTAAATGCTACTAGGAGCACTCCCGAATCATAATTTACAATGTATAAACTTTGGAAATCATGATTTGGGATTTACAATGTATATACATTGTAAATTATTATTCAGGAGAGCTCCTAGTAGCATTTAACGTGTATTGGTTTGTTTATTTCTAATGCATCTTGATTGTAAATTTAGTATAGATTGCATGAGGTCTCACTTCTTCCTCTAAACTCTCCCACAATAGTTTGAACAGAGTTTTATAGTTACAACTGAAGTTAAACGGAATGGATCGATTTGTTTGAAAATGTGAGAATAAGTATTTGATAGTCCAAGGATCAAAATCTATATGATGCCGAAAGGCGCTTTTACCGTGGGGGTGGTTGCTACCCCAACTCGGGGGTGGAAATTTTATAATATATTTTGACCACAAAAGTTGGTAAAAACATTCATTCTAAGCAAAAAACGTTCTATACATTTTTTGATAAAATTATAACGTTCCTATGGAGTGCTAAAAATTGCATTTTTAACACGGTTGTAGAAAAACTAATCTAAAGTATTTAAAAATATCTATCTCCAGAAATAAAAAAAGTTTCTAGCTAATAAATTAAGCGACTTATAATGAAAAGAATGTCAGTCCCTATTTTTTTCAGCGAAAAAGTGATCGGAACCATCCCCCTAATCACCACCCTAACTAAAATTAGTCATTGAACTTATTTGGTCTTCTTTCGTTATGTATTATTAATTGGTTCTAGTAGTTTTACCGGCTTAGAATAATCAGTTTAAAAAAAAATGGAGTTAAAAGCGAATAACAAATTTTTGTAGTTTGGTAAAAAATGCCCTTTTCTTCAGGATAGAGAGATTAGCATCAGAGATACGAAAAAATATTTAAATATGAAATTGTAGCATATTTAATTACAAAGAAATTGATTTGCAAAAATTTTTTCTACGGTAAAAATTGAGTGAGCTATTGACAATTAGAACTTGTAATAACATGCAAAAAACACCTTTACCAACACTTTCAAAGTCACCTCCTTTTGCGACTGAGGATTATAAAAGTATTTAATATTGATAGCCTAATAGACCTAATTACGGTTAAAAAATCATTATATTTTTTTTTTAAAAAAAAAAGGAGAAATCCAATCGTAAGCATAATAAAGTAAGTTAGCGGTGTTTTTAGTCATTGGCCTTATTTACTTTTCTTTATTTATATATTATTAATAGATTATAGAAGATTGACTGGCTTAGAATGATTAGTTTTTAAGAAACTGGAGTTAAAACGAATAACGAATTTTTGTAGTTTGGTAAAAAATGCCATTTTCTTCAGAATAGAAACATTAGCATCAGAGACACGAAAAAATGTTTAAATATGAAATTGTAGGTTATTGAATTCCCAAGAATTTAGTTTGAAAACATTTTTTCTACCTACGGCAAAAATTGAGTGAATCGTAAATGAATATATCGACAAACATTCATTTTTTTTTTTATATAAAACTAACACTTTCGATAGCGAATAAATCGAAAACTATTAATTTTATCAAAAAAGTGTATAGAGCACTTTTTGCTTAGAGTGAATGTTTTTATCAACTTTTGTGGTCAATATATAATAAAAAATTTCCACCCGTGAGATGGGGTGGCAACCACCCCCATGGTAAAAGCGCCTTTCAGCAACATACAGATTTTGATCCTTGGACTATTCACTACTTATTCTCAAATTTTCAAGCAAATCGATCTATTTTGTAAAAATTGCGAGGTGAAAAGCTTCGGTTCCTGGACTATGTGTGTATTTTAGCCAAAATCGGGGTTAAATTTCATTTCTTTAGTTTTAGTTATCTCAAGATCTAAAAGGTTCATTTGTCTAAAACTTTCATTTGGTATGTTATGTAAAATTTTACTATTTTGGAAAGAAGAAAAATAATGATTATTAAATCTTTTATGATGTTCGAGGTTTGATTTTTCTGTGTTTTTGGGGTGTTTGTGTCGACACATCCCACATCCCGTGCAGTCTGTTAGTTCATCCCGCCTCGACTTCGGATGATAGGTGCTTTCACGTTACCACGCTCAAAAGTTTTTAACGTGTTTTTGTGAATTTCTAATGTGCCGTGTTTATTGTTTTTCTAGAAGTTTTTCAAATTTGAATAAAAATGTTCAACCATCTTCCAAGTTTTTTTAACTTTGGAAGAAAAATTATTTAAGGAATTTTTTCAATAAATAATTACCTATACTTCTATAAAAAAAAAGAACTTTCTATAATCCTACGTTTTATTATTTAAAAATTAATAGAGAATTTTACATGACATAGAAATTGACGCCATCTATTGAGAAAATCATCTATTGAGAAAACTAGTAGCGCCATCTTTTGATAAAAGTGAGAACTAATTTTACAATATAAAATTTAAAATGGCTTAAAATTCCAAATAAAACTCAGTGCATCCATGTAAAACCTGTTGAATATTGAATTGCCATCTAGTTCTGAACTATTCTAAAAATTCTAGATCTCTAGCTAGTCGGGAAGTATGTTTAAAATCGATTAGAAGATTTTTCCCGGAAAAAAAGACAGACAAAGAAGAAACGAAGTACCTATATAGACACATTTTAAATACTGGGACCCTCTTTAGTAGTGATACTTTACAGTTTTTGATGTAAGTTAAACGTCATAACAATTAAAAATATTTACTTATTCGCTCCGTCCGTGACTATGGTGGGGATACACGAAACTATGCCAGCATCCGTAGCGGCGAAATATGACAACTTTGGTGACTAATTATTGAATAAT
Organism: Diabrotica virgifera virgifera; assembly: GCF_917563875.1. Lineage (NCBI taxonomy): Eukaryota > Metazoa > Arthropoda > Insecta > Coleoptera > Chrysomelidae > Diabrotica > Diabrotica virgifera. The sequence goes on from NC_065450.1 coordinate 51,202,497, forward strand.
AATTTTTTTCAATAGATATTTCGCTTACCTTATTATTGCCGTTTTGATTTTTATTATTTATGTTTATATTTTCATACTGACTTTCTTTCCTTCCCCGCTCTAGTGGTATATTCCTATCGTCATCTTTTTCCATTTTGTGTTACACACACACCACAAAAGTAATAGTTCGTATAGACCCAGCTAATGTTAAAATCTGGTAATAATAATTCACACTGTCTAAATTCACACTGCCTAATTACTTGCGATGTACACTTAATTAAGGTTAACAACGACAATTAAACTACATATAACGAAAAAGTGAAGAAAAACTCTTAAAATTGATATTTTCTTCAGAGAACTTCCAAATATCCGTTTTTTAATTTGACGTTTATTTGACACTTGAACTTATTGCTTGTATTAACTACATTAACGACAAATATGTCACATGTTTATCATATGTTTAACGTCAAATTGTGTTAGAAAAAAATTTCAGGCGACTACGCTAGGTGGCGCGTCAGTCATGCACGGAGCAAATTTAAAGTGATTTTATTGTAGCATAGCTCTGAAGATGGTTTTTTAAGCCGAAAGCGCTCAGCTAGGAAGTAAATATTTTATACACTTCAAAAATACTTTCCTTTTCCCATTCATTCATCTATTAAGGCCGTCGGTACATAATTCGCAAATATTTTACGGCTATCTATACTTTTTCTGTCTTTACACGGCAAATTACGTGTAGTAAAATTCACATTGGTATGGATATGTAAATATTACTAGAATGTCATTCTACTTGACAATATCATCATTAACTTGAAAGAGATGGCTTTTGAATGTTCTTGAATAACTGTTATTTGTATAATTGCAAATTATTAATTCAGTTAATAAATGTGATAATTTTTTCACTAACTATGTATTAAGTGATTGTAATAATTTATATGTACAACAAAAACTAATACTCAATCGAGAAAAGGGGAAAAGCGTTAAAGTGATTTTTTAATAATATATTGTTACTATGGAACGCTTACAATTTTGAACATCTTTAACAACAAAATACTTGGATCACAGAATATATCCTGATGTATTCTCTGCTTAGATCTTCCATAAATAATAAACAATAAATAACTTTTTATTAAGTTCACGTCTTAAATCAATTATTTATCAAATACACTATCAATATTATTCAATCAACAACTCAAAATATTCCCGATGCCATGTCAAATATTTAAAACTGTCACTGTCTTGTCATCATATTCTATTTGGCTCAGTGCGTTGTATGACAAAGATAGCGAATGTTCGATTTGGAAAATATCAGCACGGACATGGTGTCCATTTTTTTCAAATCCTGAAAAAACTAATAAATATTTTTAAAAAATTTAAACGCAGAATGAAAGACTAAATTATTATCGAGGGCCGAAAGTTATAAAATAAAAAGTTTCTTTTGAACGAGATATTTGAAATTAAAAATCACACTACATTTTCTCTTAGCTTTTCACCCCTGTAATTTATTAAAATAAACGTTATAGAAGTTTTCAGGGACTTTCGGCCCTCGGTAATAACGTAATCTTTCATTAGTCCATTCTTTCACGGTTTTTGCTCTAAATTTTAAAGAACCGCTTGGATTGACATGAAATTTGGCATACGCATAGCTTACATGTCAAAGAAAAAAAGTGATATTGTGCCGATGTGTGCTTTTCCCCCGGGGGTGACTTTCACCCCCTCTTGGGGGTGAAAAAATATATGTCCAAAATAAGTCCGGAAATGGGTAAACTGACTAATTTTAAGTAACTTTTGTTCTATAGAGCTTTTTCGCCAAGTCAGCACTTTTCGAGTTATTTGCGAGTGAATATGTTAATTTTTCAACAAAATAACCACATTTTTAAACGGTTTTTCGCAAATAACTCAAAAAGTAAGTATTTTGTCGAAAAAAACGTTCGTAGCAAAAATATAGCCTATAAAAAAATAAAAATAAATGGTGTACGCGTTAGGTCTCTGGATCTCGTAGAACCAAAGTTATAGCCAATGAGAAATATATTCATATTCACCAAATTTCAAATAGAATAATTCGACGTGAAATATCCAAAAAATTAAGCACTTTTTGGGGAAAACCCATTATAACTTTTTAAAGTGTTTAAAAAAACCTTTATTTCTGTTTTTACAAAAAGTTTCTAGCATTAAATTTAAGCAAGTTACGCTCAAGATAAAGTTGGTCCCTTTTGCTTTTGCAAAAAAAATCGGGAAGACCACCCCCTAATTAGCAACTTAAATGAAATTAATCGTTGCCGCTCCACAAATTATTTTAGTTATGTTGTGTTTATATGATCTGTAAGTTTCATCGATTCAAAGTGCTTATTTTTGAAAAAAATTGGTTTCAAAATAAAAATTTTAAAAATTTAAATTTTGAAAAATATGTTTTTTTTCAAAATAACTTAAAAATTGTTAGAGATACCAAAAATCTCGAAAAACAAAAAAAGTCAGATTTGCTTTTCTGAATATCATGTATTTTTTTGTTTTTCTGTTAGACAAAAATTGATCAAGATTTGGTGTTTCTAAATTTGCATACATTCGTGATCAGTGACTCGTTCAACCCTTTTTAACTACAGCCCTTTCAATAATAAGGACTTTGAACCGATGAAACTTACAGATCATATAAACAATATATACACGAGTCAAGAAACTTGTGAAGTCGTAACGATTAAGTTCATTTAAGATACTAATTAGGGGGTGATTTACTCGATTTTTTTACCAAAACCAAAAGGGACTAACTTTATTTTGAGCGTAACTTGTTTAATTTTGATGCTAGAAATTTTTTTTATAAAACCAAAATGAAGCTTTTTTAAACACTTTAAATAAGTTGTCTTTTCCCCGGAAATGTGCTTCATTTTTGGTTATTTCACGTTAAAGTATTCCATTTGGAATTTGACGAATATGAACCTATTTTTCATTAGCTATAACTCTGCTTCTACTAGGTGTAGAGACGTGATATTTACACCACCTTTTTAAATTTTTTATAGGCTATATTTTTGCTTAGAATGTTTTTTCGACAAAATACTTACTATTTGAGTTATTTGCGAAAAACCATCTAAAAGCGTGGTTATTTTGTTGAAAAAATGAACATATTCACTGCCAAATAACTCGAAAAGTATTGACTTAGTGAAAAAACTCTATAGAACAAAAGTTACTTAAAATTAGCCAGTTTACCCATTTCCTGACTTTCTTTGGACGAATATTTTTTCACCCCCAAGAGGGGGTGAAAACCACCCCCAGGGCAAAAGCACATATCGGCACAATATCACTTTTTTTCTTTGACTTGTTAGCTATGTGTATGCCAAATTTCATGTCAATCCAAGCGGTTCTTTAAAATTTAGAGGTTTTGCAATATTTTACCGTTAAAGAACGGACTACATTCTGCGTTTAAATTTTTCAAAAATACTTATTGGTTTTCTCAGGATTCGAAAAAAAAATTAATCCCCATTTAAATAGCATTGCAGCCGAAAATACGTACCCATCCCATTAATAATTACTCAAATTTAAGTCTTTTGTTGTGTTTTATTGTTTGATACTAAGTGCACATAATTAAGTCTCGGACAATTTCAACACCATCTTGAGAAATAAAATTTAACGACTCGGATTCTTAACAGCATTTTTAAGAACTAGTACATAAATAACTTAATTAACCGGGCATCCATATTTCACGCCTATTAAACCAAGAACAAAAGACCATTAATTGGAAAACCGAAGCTATTCAGTCTCTTGTCTCTTGTGAATTGTACGCCAATGAGGCTCGTTAATGCATTACTATTTAAGGATTTAGAACATCCGCGAAGACGTATATGGTACAAACTCCAAAAAGCGACATCATTAGTGAAATAAAATCTCTTCGAAGACCAGAATGTTATAAAAACAATACCCTGTGCGTTCCTTTTGATAGGGCGCTTACGAAATTACAGGGTGGCACTGTTTAATGGCATAGTCATTTTAATTTGGAGTGTATAGCTTTGTTGTTTAATTGTGGAATAATCTTACATAGTAGGTAGTTGTATAGTTCTTCTTTTTTTAGCATCATAACCCTGGATGGGCAGAATCTGACAATAGGAGACTATAACATCGAAAGCGTAAAAAATTTTACATATCTAGGTTCACTAGTTACCGCAGATAACAATGTCAGCGAAGAAGTTAAGAGAAGAATACATATTGCTAATAAAACATATAATGGACTAATTAAACATCTAAGATCTAACAACATCACGAGAAAAACCAAATGCAAAATATACAAAACCCTGATAAAACCGGTCCTTATATATGGATCAGAGACATGGACACTGTCGAAAAGCGATGAGAACTTATTAGGTACGTTTCAACGAAAAATCCTTACAGTGCGGTGGAATGTGTTGCCCCCCCCCCTGTTAACTTGTTTATTTTAAGAATATAAGCAAAGCGCTCGGACAGGTCGATTTTTAAACTAACCATAGTATATTATAGCATCAACGTTTCGAACTTTACGCGATCCCTCTTCAGGTGACAGCCATAACTTTGATTTTTTTAAATGGGAAAGTACATCATGTGACACCTCATTTGAAAGCTCTTAAAATACTAATTTCAAAAATGTATAATACTTTAATCCTGTTTGAGAGCGTAGGCGCAAAATTTCGGTCGAATTCTTTCTAAATGCAATCATTTTTTTCTAATCCTGAAAAAACTAATAAATATTTTTAAAAAATTTAAACGCAGAATGAAATACTACAGTATTCTCGATGGTCCAAAATCCCTGGGAACTTCTGTAATGTTTATTTTAATAAGTCACAGTGGTGAAAAAAAGAGAAAATTTAGTGTGATTTTTAATTTCAAATATATCATTCAAAAGAAACTTTTTGTTTATTCTAAGGGACTGTCAGCCCTCAGTAATAATATAATCTTTCATTCTGCGTTTAAATTTTTCAAAAATACTTATTAGTTTTCTCAAAATTCGAAAAAAATAAACGCGTTTAAAAAGTGTTCGACCGAAATTTTGCACCTACGATCTCAAAAAGGATTAAAGTATTATACATTTTTGAAATCAGTATTTCAAAATCTGTTAAATGAGGTATCACATGATGTACTTTACCATTTAAAAAAATCAAGGTTATGGCTGTCACCTGAAGAGGGATCGCGTAAAGTTCGAAACGTTGATGCTATAATATACTGTGGTTAGTTTAAAAACGACCTGTCCGAGCGTTTTGCTTATATTCTTAAAATAAACAAGTTAACAGGGGGGGCAACACTTATTCCACCGCACTGTATATAAGGGGGTGAAAAAAAATGACGTATGGCGCAGAAGATATAATTTTGAACTATATGCAGCATACAACGAACACGACGTCATAACATCCATAAAGATCGGACGTCTGCGCTGGATGGGCCATGTTGAACGGATGTTGGAGACCGAAACACCAAAACATATAATGAGGCGAACACCAGTAGGGAGAAGGTCAAAGGGAAGACACAAACTTAGATACATGGAACAAGTGGAACAAGATCTGAAATCACTTGAGATTACCCACAGGAAGAACAAAGCAAGGAACAGAACAGGACCCAAAAAGGGTTGTCGAGCTACTGATGATGATGATGAACCCTGGATTGGTCTTTGCCTGTTTGGCCATGTCGTTCCATTCAGATTTCTCGTTTTCAAGCCGTCTTCTACGTCATCTAACCATCTCGTTCTGTGCCTTCTGGCTTCCATTGTAATATTTTATTTGTTGTTTTTCTATCTTCTTGTCTCTGGTGGACATGTTTCAGTCATGAGAGTCTCTGACTTTTCACAAATCTTACAATATCATACCCTTCATTCAAGAACTAGGTTGAACAGCATGGTCTGCGTCTCGCTCCCATGTAGATATCAAACAGGGGAGTCAGTTCTCCATCTACTCTAACTGCGGTTTTTAAATCATGCAAAAATAAGCAAAGACAGGAAAACAGTCAAAGCATAATAGTTCTATGAGTATTAACAGGGCACTGTAACCTGAAAAGGCAATTAAAGCTGATGGGATTGGCAGATAATGACCTATGCAGATTCTGTCACCTAGAGGAAGAAACAGCAGAACATATTTTGTGTCAGTGCTGCCGACAGCCGGTTCTTTACATTAGGTGAAGAAAAGCCACCAATGTATCCCTTTATAGTACTTACAGTCCTGAATATCATATTTATCTTTATACAGTGATACCATCACGGTCTCCCTCAATAATATATAGATAGTCACTGAGTTTCCCCTAAATAGACCTTTTATTTAATATCTACCTTAAATTTGAGTGACGATTATTAATTTTTTTATCTACTAGCTTTTGAATTTTAAATGTTTTCCCACAGTTCACCTTCTCCTCTTTTAGTATAGTTTTGTAATTCTTCTGTTTTTGTGTTTCAGAATGCAATTGTAACGGCTACTCCAACAGATGCTACTTTGACCAAAAGCTGTATGAGAAAACAGGCCACGGAGGCCACTGTCTGGACTGTATAGCCAACAGAGATGGTGCTAATTGTGAAAAATGCAGGGACAATTTTTACATGAGAGACGATGGCTTTTGCACTCCATGTGATTGTGATAGAGTTGGTTCTAGAACGTTGCAATGCAATTCAGAAGGAAAATGTCAGTGCTTACCTGGAGTAATCGGAGAAACATGTGACCGATGCCAAGTCAATTTTTATGATTTTTCCCACTATGGTTGCCAAAGTTGTAGTTGTCTGGAAATGGGATCTGCTTATAATATACCAAAATGTGACTCATATTCAGGAACTTGTTACTGTAAAGAAAATGTGGAAGGTAAGATAGTGTAGGAAACAGAGGTTGAGCCTTACAAAATGGACACAAGTCCGGTTTTATTTTTTTTTTCTGGTATATCAAGGGGTGCTTTTTCTTAAAAAATTTCGACCCAGAACGTCCCTTTTCATCCGTTTAAATGGCGTAATTTGTGGTTTTTGCGAAACGTAGCACTTCCTGTAAGTTTTGCAAAAAATTTACTTAATAGTAAAATGAAGAGGACTATATTTTCTATTATTTATTTCCCGACAGCATATGTCTATCACCCACCCTTTAGCGGGGGTGTCGCCCCAAAGTTGACAAGTTTTTAAGAAAGATGTTTTTTAAAAAAATATATTTTCCCCTAACTGTAATGGAAATCAAGAAGAAACCCTGCAGCATTTAATCACAAATAAGTGGCTGATTTTTTGGTGTAGGTTTCATTTAAGGGTAATTGCCTATTTTTTAATTACAGGGTGTTACATTTTAGAAAACCCCTTTTTATACCATCTGAACCGCTTATGCTAGAGTGAAAAAACTTTCAGCAATTATCCATGTACTAGTGTTATTTATAAATTTGTATAATGCATCCCCATTTTTTTCCCGGAACCACCCCAAAAAAAAGGGGGAATTAATAAAGAAAGTGATTTTCTTGGAATCCTTCACACACCATGCCCTTTATTAAAATTGTTCATATATCATTTTGTGCACGTTCTTATTACCCATGCAGGGACACCAAAAGCCAGTTCTTGATGCAACCCCTGCAGCCAAGAAAAAAAAATAAAATGGGGGGTTAAAAAAATTTTTTTTTGCTTTTTGACCCATATGGGCATATGCTCCATCAATAGGGTTTTTCATAAATATATATGATTATTGCAATATCCCTGCGAACACTACCCCTATCCCTGAAAATAAACTGCAGAAACTACCCCTATCCCTTGGCGAACATGTTTTTACGATTTTCTCATTACCTATGCATTTTTTTAAAACAAGTCTTATACAGAATTAAAGACCACTATTTCTTCTACAAATAAGGTCCTTTGCATTTTTTTCGTATAAGCAACCGTTAGGACACAGTGGCGCCGTAAACCTCAGAAATGCTTTGGCGGGCTCCAGTTTTTGTTTTTTTTTTTCATCACCTATTCAATTTATTGATAACGTACTTATGGAAAATAAAAGAACACACTATCTGATACACATTATGACGTAAGCATTTTTTACTTTCCTTGTACCCTAAAGCCACAGTGGTGGCCCAAAATCAATTTTTGATATTTTCTTTATTGATTCTTCTTTTTTTGGGGTGGTTCCGAGGAAAATATGGAGGTGCATTATACAAATTTGTAAATAATACTTGTACATGGGTAATCGCTGAAAGTTTTGTTACTCTAGCATAAGCGGTTCAGATGGTATAAAAAGGGGTTTTTTAAAATGTAACACCCTGTAATTAAAAAATGGGCATTTGCCCTTAAATGAAGCCTATACCAAAAAATTAACCACTTATTTGTGATTAATTGGCGCAGGGTTTCTTCTTGATTTCCGTTACAGTTAGGGAAATATATTTTTTTTAAACATCTTTTTTTAAAACGTGTCAACTTTATATAGACATATGCTGTCGGGAAATAAATAGTGGGAAATACAGTCCTCTTCATTTTACTATTAAGCAAATTATTTGCAGAACGTATAGGAAGGGCTACGTTTCGCAAAAACCACAAATTACCCCCTTTAAAGGGATGAAAAGGGGGGTTCCAGGGCGAAATTTTTTAAGAAAAAGTTAGTCTCATAATAAGCACCCCTTGATATACCAGAAAAAAAATAAAACCGGACTTGTGTCCATTTGGCAAGGTTCAACCTCTATTTCCTACACTAAAAGATATTTGATTACATTTAGATTCTATTAATGACACAGGGCCGGTGGTTCGAACACTAATCAACAATGATCATTATTAAATATTTAATTACTGTCACCAAAACTGTCAATGTCAACTTTGTTTGGGTTGCTGAAAACATAATTAATTACAATTATGAGATTTATTATTAATTATGTTAATAATTATTGTTATATTAATTGATTATAGTCTCAGAATTGTAATTAATTATGTTTTAACAATTGACATTGACAGTAATTAATTATTTGATAATGATCATTGTTGATTAGCGTTCGAACAACCGGCCCTTAAATCTCAAAAATATTGATTTACTTGATTTTTATTTGTGTTTTTATAATCAATATTCCTTGTAATATCCATTTTTGATCCAAATTCTTCACTCTATTTTCAATTTTCAAATATCCATATTCGTAAATATTTGTAACGTAATAATGTATTTTGCTTGTATGTTAACTACATTGAGCCTATTAAATAATAATTGTTGTTCTTTTTTGGAAATCTCTCTCTCTCTCTCTCTCTCTATCTCTCTCTATCTCTCTATCTCTCTATCTCTCTCTTCAATCTTGATCCCCTGGAGAGAGTATAGTGATCGTTGTGATATTGTTAATTGTCTGTCTCCATAATATAGTCCAGGGCGGATCTGTTTTGAGATGGACGTTGAGAGGTGACTCAAATTTTTTTGCAGAAATTGCTTGAAAATAAATCAAATAATAATATTTGAGTTATCCTCCCTCTCAAAAAGGTCCGGAACATTGTTTAAATAATCAAAATGTCAAGAATTGAAGGAAAAATTCGATATTTTTCTTCGTTTTTTGATTATAACTTTAAAAGTATTCATTTCCGAGAAAAGTTGTACTGACATAAAAGTTGCGTAATTAAATTTACTGTAATATAAAATTGGTTAGAAATTTAAAAAATAGTCACCCTAGTTGCAAAATAGCAATAATTGCGAAAAAACCATACAAAAACAAGTTTTCGCATTTTACGTTTTTCAACCATTTATGCTACACTTAGGACCTTCATATTTCACCCAGAAAAATTATATAATACAGTAAAACAATACTGTAAATTTCATTAAGATCGGTTCAATAAATTTTGCAAAATAAATTTTGCAATACAGCTTTCGCAAAAAAAATTCATTTTTTCAAAATGTTACAGGACTGAAAATAAAGCAGCTAGCAAGTTGATTTTTTTTTGCTTATAGAAGTGAACTGTACCTTTCATTTGCAAGTTTCAAAATTAAAATCAATTAATTACCACGGTGTCAGAAAATTTTTGAAATAAACAATAATTTTTGGTGCTACGCGCAGGACAGCGGTGTTCGATTCACACAGGTTGATTTCCACGAAAATTATTTCCAATCTTTATCTAATATATTATTTTCTTACTCTATATTTTGTTGTATTTTAATTTTTTAATTCCACAAAAATCAAACTAATTTTATTATTGTTTGTGAAATATTGTTTAAACAATTGCATATGTTTAAAAATAATAAACTTTTATTATTTAAGTTAAAATATATGAACAAAGAAAGTTTTTGCTAATAAAAGTGTTATTTCAAAGGATAGAGTATGTGTTTTTATTTTGCAATAAACAAATGTATTTATTTATATCGAAATGTCATAAAAATTAAAATGTATCAATCATTATCAAAGGTCATTGGAATGCCCAATCAGAGCAACCTATCAGCTGTCCTGCGCATAGCACCAATAATTAATGTTTATTTAAAAAAATTCCTGACGCCGTGGTGTTAAGCGATTTTAATTTTGCAAAATTGCAAATGAAAGGTACAGTACACTTCTACATGCAAAAAAATTTTCATCTTGCTATCTGGTTTATTTTCAGTCCTGTAACATTTTGAAAAAATGAATTTTTTTTACGAAAGCTGGATTGCAAAATTTATTTTGCAAAATCTATTGAACCGATCTTAATGAAATTTACAGTATTGTTTTACTGTATCATAAAATTTTTCAGGGTGAAATATGAAGGTCCTAAGTGTAGCATAAATGGTTGAAAAACGTAAAATGTAAATACTTGTTTTTGTATCTTTTTTTCACAATTATTGCTATTTTGCAACAAGGGCGACTATTTCTTAAATTTTTAACCAATTCTATATTGTAGGAAATTTAATTACGCAACTTTTATGTCAGTACAACTTTTCTCGGAAATGAATACTTTTAAAGTTATAATCAAAAAACCAAGAAAGAAATCGAATTTTTCCTTAATGTTTTGACATTTTGATTATTTAAACAATGTTCCGGACCTTTTTGAGAGGGAGGATAACTCAAATATTATTATTTGATTTATTTTCAAGCAATTTCTGCAAAAAAATTTGAGTCACCTCTCAACGTCCAAATGTACTAATATTTTTACAGATGCGCCCTGGTCTAATAGACTCTTGTCTCTGGTTATTTATGTTACATCGTGCATAGGTCTTTCGTAACTTTAGGTGATCTCGTCAGCCGTCTTGTTGAAAATCTTCCTCTTGGTCAAAATGTGTTAATTCGTGCAGTTAGACTTTGCCGGATATTCTCTTATTGACCTTTAGTTGTCTTAGCATAGAATTATTTGTTGTGGTACATGAATGTTTGGTGAGTAGAATGAAATATTCAGGATCTCACACTGACTATTAGTAATTATTATTTGAGTATTAGTCAGTCCAATGGATTCAGGGGAATAAAAAATCTGACATATTTAAGAAAACCATCTAATATATGTATATCACTCAAAACTGCAACGTTCAATGCAAGAACCCTTTTGTCAAAAGAAAGATTTATCGAAATGAAAACTGAACTGAATAAGATCAATCGGGACATGGTTGGAGTCGGAGGAGTTAGAAGGAAAAGAGAAGCCTAACCATGTTAAAATCCAGTCACACTTTCTATGTTGGAGAAAACGATGAAAATGGAAATATTGGGTTCTTCTATTTTTATATCTAATTAGCCTTCTTCGGTCCATTTTTGGACATAGGCCTCCCCAATCCTTTTCCATCCTTCTCTGTCTGTCGCTACAGTTATCCATCTAGAGCCCACGTGCTTCTTGACATCATCTGCCCATCTCATTTGGGGTCTTCCTCTGCTTCGTTTATATTCCCACGGTCTCCAGTTTATAAGAATTTTGTTTCATCGGTCTTCTTTTTGTCTAATATTGTGCCCGGCAAATCTCCATTTCAATTTTGCAACTTCTTCTCTAACAAACTTTTGTTTTCTCTTTTATCCACTCGTTTCTCTTTTTATCCATTTGTCTTATGTGCAACACTTGTCTTTCCATTGCTCTTTGCGTTTTTAGGATTTTGTCCATGTTTAAGTAAGCATTGTTGGGTTCTTCACTTATAAAAAATTAGCTGAGTTCATATCAGTAAAAGCAGTCTCTATTACCAAAAAATTATACTTGCAAAATTAAAACACCCTTACTACATGAAGATTTAATTTCCCTTGTTTGTTCGACTGTATTCGTAATGGTCTTGGTGTATGGTAGGTTTGGTTAGACGTTGGTTTTAAGAAGTGTTGCTGGCTAGATGGGCGCAGTTCCCAAAGGCCCTAAAAGAAGAAAAAGTAAGATTGAATTTAGCTTCTGCTGTAAGAAGATCCATAGAATATGGACTTGGAGGAGCCCCGATGTTAAGACTAAAACCGAGATCGACTCTATTATCACGGACAAAAACACAGTTAAAGATAATACAGTATTGAATTAATTTTTGGTCGCCGGAGATCATAGAATGGTCGGGGCAATTGTACAAATCAATATTAAGCAATAAAAACTGAGAATGATAATACAGAAAATTAAACCTTGGATACTCCCAACGAATGAACTTAACTTTGAAATATTTATCAGCAGTAACTTACTCAGGAACATAACAAAAGAAGATGTAGATAACCTAAATGAAGAAATAGTAGATACAAGAACACAAGATCAAGAAAAGTTAGGCTCTAAATATGAAAAAGAAGAAAATATTAGTAAAGAAACGAAACAAAAAGTGTAAGATCGTAGAGTATTGAAAAGTCAAGGAAATGTTGACTCTCAAGTAATAAACACCATAAAAAAGAAATCTCAAGTTATCAAACGGGACGATATAAAATACAATGACGAGAAAATTATAAAAACTATGGAAGAAAACAAAAGCATGAAAGCATTGAGGACAAAAAACGAAAATTGCAAAAAGAAAATCTTCCAAATTAAAGACAAAAATGGAAATATAGTCTCAGATAGATCAGGCATATTACATGTAGTGGAAAGTTTCTGTGAATCATTGCATCAAAGTCAAGTTATTCCAGAGCTCATCGAACAGACAATACGAAAGATACAGAATGTATTGAAACTGTTTTCTTGTGGCATGTTTAATTTACTATCAGGTTTATATGGGATTGAGCGACAACCCAGGCAACCAAACAACGTTTACAAAACGTTGAAAAGTCACGTGAGTATGTCCCACCATAACTGACGTCATTTTTATCACGTTTTAAATCAGTGATATAAAAAACGTAGTTTTTTAATTATAATTACTCATATGGGCCAATGTAACAATAATAATTATTCGTATGGGCCTTGTTGGTATAAATGGGAGACTTTATAAAATGATTTAATATAAAATTTTCACTGTTTATATACCTAGGTATACTTTCTGTGTCAAAAATGAAACAACATATAAACTGATAAATAATTTATTAACAAATTAATTTAATTAAACTCGATAACACATAATTAGTACAAAAACAAAACAAAACACATAACCTCAAACCGTTTTCAAGAAGAACTATTGCACTAACTCACTTTAGAAAAACGAATAAAAATCTCTTAATAATCAACACGCTTTTTCAACTAAAATCTAAATGAAGTCTCATTTTAGCACACAAAGCACGTAAACATAAATTAAAAATTTCTTATGACAATTTAAGCTTATAAACGTCAAATATACAACATTACATTAGAAGAATTAACTCGTTAAGCTCTTCCCTTTTTTGTGACGTCAGACTTACGCTGTCTGAAATAAAACCGTGTTTTTAAACGTATTTTAACGTCATTAATCTTACGTATTTAAAATCACCTACAAAAGACGTTTATACGACGTAATGTTCAAACACGTGTATATATTCAACCAAAAGTTGACGTTTCCTCGACGTTATTGACGTCACTTGGTTGCCTGGGAATGAGCCACAACAGAGATGGCGCTAATTGTGAAAAATTCAGGGACAACTGTTACATGAGGGACGATGGCTTTTGCACTCTATGTGATTGTTGACAGTTGGCTCCAGAACATTGCAATGTAATTCGGAAGGAAAATGCCAGTGTTTACCTGGAGTAATCGGAGAAGAATGTAACCGATGTGAAGTCAATTTTCATTATTTTTCCCACTATGGTTGCCAAAGTTGTAGTTGCTTGTAAATGGGATCTGCTTATAATACCCCAAAATGTGACTCATATTCAGGAACTTGTTACTGTAAATAAAATGTGGAAGGTAAGATGTTTATTTCAGAGAATAACACTCAAATATTGAATTTTGATTCTATTAATGACACTAAATTTTAAAGACATCGATTTACTTGACTTTGTGTTTTTATATTTCCTTACAATATCCATTTCAACAGATTAAGCTCCTGATGATGTCTCAGGTAACTGGACTAAATCGCAAATCCAAAAAAAAAATTAGAATATTTATAAGTTCATGGGTCACTATTGAAAAAAATATGCCGAGTGTTAAATAAATGGTGTGATAAAATAAAACAACATATACCTTCATAGATCAATCGTTTTTAACGATTGAACTGATCGAACACATCTCAATTCCAAGCAGAGGCGAGAAGTGATTTTAATGCCTTCTTCTTCTTCTTCAGGTGCAATCTCCGCTACTGAGCTTGGTAATCATCATAGCTACTTTAATTTTTGAGGCAGTAGCTCTAAATAGTTATTTTAAGCTGCATCCAAACCATTCTCTCAGGTTCTTCAGGCATGAAATTCGTCTTCTTCCGATGCTTTTTCTGCCCTCTATCTTTCCTTGCATTATGAGTCGCAGGATGCCATACTTCTCGCCCCGCATCACATGTCCGAGATACTGTAGTTTTCTTTCTTTAATTGTAAGTTCAATTTCCTTGTCTTTAAATATTCTTCTCAGTACATCATTGTTCGTAACTCTATCTACCCAGAAAACCCTCACAATTCTTCTATATGTCCACATTTCAAAGGCGTTAAGTCGTCTCATTGTCTCTACATTTAACGTCCATGATTTCACTCCATAGTAAGTACACTGTATACGTAACATTTTGTAGGCGTACTTTAAGAGCTAATGTTAAATCTTTGCTACATAGGACCTTTTTCATTTTTATAAAATTAGAACGTGCTTTTTCGATTCTGACTTTGATTTCTGCAGTGTAGTCATTATTTTCTGTTATAAGTGTTCCTAGGTAAGTGTACTTTTTTATTCTTTCGATCTGCTGGCCCTCTACTATCAAGATTTCGTTAGTATTAAGGTTGTTTTTACTGATTTTCATAAACTTCGTCATTTTAATATTTAGAGAGAGCCCGTACTCCCTACTACACCTTACTATTTTACTCATGAGTCTTTGCAGGTCTTGTAAACTATCGGACATTATTACTGTATCATCTGCATATCTGATGTTGTTAACTAAGACTCCATTTACCCTTATGCCGACTGTTTCATCTTCCAGAGTTTCTCGCATTACCTCTTCAGAATAAGCGTTAAATAATAGAGGTGATAGTATGCAGACTTGCCTGACTCCTCTCGTTATTTCCATTTCTTCAAATGTTTCTTTTTCAGTTCTTACTATTGCTCGCTGTTTGTAATAGAAGTGTGTTATTAGTCTTAAATCTCTTTCATTCAGCAAATTTTAAAGCCAGCAAATGGCAATGTTTACTGCTTCTACAGACGGATGGAAATTAATTCGAATTTAATTTGAAAATATCTTAAATAAATGAAAAATTATTTCATAGTTTTGTAAAACTTCTTGTTTACATTTCCATTATAGTTGCTAATTTATTTACTAATGTTTTTAATATATTTAGGAAAACGTTGTCAAGAATGCAAACCAGGATACTTCAACCTTCAATACGACAACCCATTCGGATGCACTCCGTGTTTCTGTTACGGCCATTCTTCCAGTTGCAAATCTGCTATAGGTTATTCCAAATATGCCATCGAGTCTTCATTTTCACGAAACAACGAAAAGTGGGCATCGGAAGATATTTATGGAAGTCCTTCAACCATAAAATACGATTCTTTCACCCAAAGTGTGGGTGTGAGAGCGGTAGGCGAAGATATCGTGTATTTTGTAGCACCGCATCGGTTTTTGGGAGACCAACGGGCCTCTTATAATCAAGTATTGGAATTCGTGTTGAGGATTGGGGATAACAGACCAGTTCCTTCAGCTACCGATGTGATTATTGAGGGTAATGGGGAGTCTGTTACGAATACTATATTTTCCCAACAAAACAGACTGCCTTCAACACAGGTATACAACATGTTCAATTTAATATCCATCTATAACATAAATATATTACAGATGGAAATAAAATCGTAACTAGAGCAAGTTAAAAAATTCAAAATAAAGATTAGGCACCTAACGGCAAAAGTTCTGCACCACCAAAAATTATACTCGTTTTGGTAGTTGACTTTCTCGTGAAGGGATTAACGGATTCCGCTACATTTTATTTTATTGAAGTTATACTTTTTTAGGCGCGATTGGGAAAAATGTTGCTATTAGTTCAGAGAAATAAGGAAAAAAAATATCGTGTTGGTTACACATCCCCCTCCAGGCTGAAACCAAATTTTTCGAGTAATATGGTCATCTATAATAATAACCTATATGTTTCCTGCAGCCGATTTTGATGATATACATAGTTATAAACAAATGAAGATCAAAAAACGGTAAATTTTCGCTTTTTTCGTCTCTTACTAAAAAATTGGGCATTTTAAACAAATTTGAGAGTAATAAACTCATAAACCGTATAAAAAACTTCCAATATGGCGTTCGCTGAATATGTCTATCCTTATTGGTTACTTAGAAAATTGCCAAATAAATCATAAATTTTGAGTTTTTATAAATATTCATAACTTATGTAAAAATTAACTTAGAACCTTCTTATTACATGGAATGCTGAGACTTATGGTGCTTAAATTACACGCTAAATTCCAAAGCAATTGGTCAAATAGTTTAAAAGTTATTTAATTTGTTTATCCAAAATTAATTTTTTTTGCAACACTGTAAGTCAGAAAATGATGAAGTTACAGAAATATTTTGGATAGTTTATGAAAGAAGAAAATTTACAGTATTAATTTAATTTAAAAAAAATGACAAAAAATAATTATAGATATTGCAAAATAATTTTGCAAAAACATGTGAATTAAAAAAATGGGGGGGCTAACTTTGTCCCTAAATGTCCTAGAACAGTTGTGTTTCTTTCTAAATGTGTATAAAAATTCAGTCTTTCTAAATATGAAAAAATAATTTTTCTACGGGTAACGGTTAAAAAGTTATTCTAATTGTTTATAAGTAAGCAAAAAATGGACATGTTTTTGCAAAATAATTTTACACTGTTTAAAATTATTTTTTGTCATTTATTTTTAATTAAGGTAATAGTATAAATGTTCTTCTTTCATAAACTGTCCGAAGTATTATTGTAACCTCATAATTTTCTGACTTATAGTGTTGCAAAAAAAATGAATTTGGGAAAAATAAATTAAATAACTTTTAAACTATTTGACCAATTGCTTTGAAATTTAAAATATAATTTAAGTACAAGAAGTCTCGGCATTCCGCGTAATAAGAAGATTCTAAGTTAATTTTTACCTAAGTTACGAATATTTATAAAAACTCAATATTTATGATTTATTTTGCAATTTTCTAAGCAACCAATAAGGTTGGACATATTCAGCGAATGCCATATTGAAGTTTTTTATACGATTTATGAGTTTCTTACTCTCAAATTTGTTTAAAGTGCTTAACTTTTTGGTAATAGACGAAAAAAGCGATAATTTACCGTTTTTCGATCTTCATTTGTTTATAACTATGTACATCATGAAAATCGGCTGCAGGAAACATATAGGTTAATAATATAGATGTCCATAATACTCAAAAAATTTGGTTTCGGCCTGGAGGGGGATGTGTCACGAGGAAAACCTTATTTCTCTGGACTATATTGGAAGTAAATGTAAATGTAAATGTGATCGAATTCATCAAAAATTGTTAGCCCTACAAGCAGGACCTCAATTTTTGACCCTTCGCTTCGTTATTGAACGTATTCGCTTCGTATACTAACCAGATACGAAGCGAATACGTTCGATAACGAAGCGAAGGGTCAAAAATCGAGGTCCGATCATTCGCTATCTGTACACTAAACAGATACGAAGCGAATACGTTCGATAACGAAGCGAAGGGTCAAAAATCGAGGTCCTGGTACGTTATATGTTCGCTCTGATTGGGCATTCCAATGATATAAAAAAAATTATTCAATATGGCGGCTGTGGTTAAAGATTGTGTTGTTGTCATTTTTACTTATGGTTATGGTTGTTAAGTTGTGTTTTAAAACTTGTGAGAACAGAGACAAAAATGAGTTATAGTTGTACTATGTAAGTGTAAATGTTTTTTTTATTATAGGATATTTACTACATGCAATCAATACATAAAAATTATAAGCATGTTTGTTGTTTGTCCAAAGGGGTGTATGTATATATTTGGATTTGTTATCCAGTGATAACAAAGGCTCCACTAGTCTCTTAAATTATTGAACTGTGCCCTGTAAGGGTAAGTACTTCACTGCACTGCACTACACTTCACTTCACTGCTGCTTAGAACCTATATGGTAGCTCCAATGTGCTTTGTGCCTCTTCAGTCTCCGAGTCTGCTCACTATTATCTAGCAGGTTCAGTGCAAGATTATTTGGGTGGTTTTCTAATTTTACCAAATAGCGGCTGCTGTATTCACTTACTATCTCCTTTACTGTGGCTACTTGGAGATCGTCACGGATTTCTCTGTTTGGTATAAACCAAGGTGCATTGGTTATGGTCCGTAGTACCTTCGACTGGAAGCGTTCCAATATCTCTAAGTTTGAGTTTGCAGCCGTACCCCATAGTTGTACACCATATGTCCATATTGGTTTTAAGGCTACTTTATTCACCAATTATTTGTTTTTAAATTAAGTTTTGACTGTCTTCCCAATAGCCAGTAGTATTTGCTGAGTTTCAAGCCAAGTTGTTTTCTTTTGTTAAAAATGTGCTTTCTCCAGGTCAGTCCTTTGTCCAAGTGCATCCCTAAATACTTGACGCTGTCAGATTGAGGCAGATCTTGTCAGGGCCCCCGTAACCGGGCGTGCAACCCCTTCGGACGTAACCCCAAAGGGGCGCCAAACCGAAGGTTTCGTAAATAAGAAATATTTATTTTAAATGAGGTAATCATTTTTTATATACAATTTTAATTATTTCATGAACTGCTAGAGAACTCTCAAAAATCAAATATTGTGTTATTACTGAAAACATCATTATTCCCGTCCTGAAATGTTGAACTTACTTCGTCAAAAATATATTACATTTTGTTGTTCCTTCCTAATTTTTCTCTTTGAAGTAGATTGAATTACGCTTGGCATACCAACAAATCGATTTTATACGTGCTCCACACTCTCACCGAGGTTGAACAAGTACGAGAGTGTAGACGGCCACCTTGTGTAACTTTGCCTCAGTTCGTTCTACTTCCATTTTCTGTCGGTATGGCGCGTCCGAGTCAAAGGGATCTTTGTCGGTATCGCACCGCTTGAATGTGTTCCTCGCGAAGTAGAACGAGTGTGTAGAGAGGAACTTCGGACTTCCGTCAACTTTGGCGAAGTAACTTCGCCGAGAGTCTGGAGCCCGCGTTGTAAAATAAAGCGACACTCAAAATAGTCAAATAAACATCAAATCACACTCCCTGACGAGTAGAAACATAAATTAACACCCACAAAACGCAACTTAGCAGTTTTACTCCAACAAAACACAACTTGCTGGATCAAGCAGTTTTACTCATATAAAGTCAATCTTTTACTCGAATTTATGATAATTACCCTTAAGTAAACAAATATTCTATGAATTATGATTATGTATTTGACTTGAGTATCTTTTCCCTTCTCGTCTATGCGTTTATTAGGCACAAACATTATTTACTGTTACTGGTGAAGGGGTGGTTTCCTGCAGTGAAAAGTTTAAAATTTTATTTTATATTGGTGTTAATAGTTATTACCTACGACTAGGTATTATTGCAATATCCGTTGGGTTTGTTCTGCCCTGATTTTAAACTTTTGTTTTCGTGTAAAAAAATATTGGACAATCTTTTTTATTTGTTGTTATTTTAAGTGGTGTGGAAATTAAATTAATTGTGAAAATGTTAAGTATCAAAATCATTGCATAGAATAATAATAGGTTTGTTCTAGCATCAGTTTCAAACGGTTTGAAACCATCAGCGAATAGTGGACCAGCGCGAGTAGAGGGGATAGCACTGGTGACTGTATTATGTTCTGTCACTGACCAACTGTTTGCTGACGGTTTCTGACTAGTTTGCTAGAACAAACCTAAAAATTCATTTTAAATAGTTATAATCAGATTTCCTCTAATAAAATCCACAATTTACAATTTATTCGAAAAAAAAAAGAAAATAATTAAGACATTGTGTCTGCGTAACTTGGAACCATATGGTAAACTTTTTTATTATTAATTTTACGGAAAAAATTTATTCTTCATAAAATGCTTTGCATAGTGTAAAAACTAAAATGGAACCTAATATAAAACTGTGTCAATCTTATGAGTATCAAAAATATGAATTTCGATCAAGAGTACCTTATATTTCACAATATCGAAAATTATTATTAGAAAAAGTTATTTGGAATTAATTAAAAACTATGTTTTAATATGCAATTATATCCTTTTAATTGAAATACATAATATACCCAACGTCCTTTTCATCTAGTACGAATAATGCGATAATTCTTTTATTGTTATTGAATTAATTAATTAATAATAATAAAAGAATTATAACATTATTTGTAATAAATGAAAAGGGCGTTGTTGAAAAGTAAAATTACTGTACGATAAAAAGGTCTTTCAAAATAGCTTTGCATGGTCTAAAATCTAAGATGCAACCATCAAAACATCAATTTTTTTAAATTTTATAATATGAGATATGTATATGTAAAAAATATGAGTTTCGATCAAAGGTAAAGTGCCTTTTTAGATCACAATATATGAGGCCTTTAGAACACAAGGGGTATAAGTGACAAGTTTTGAGAAAACAATGTTCAAAGTTCTAGATAAATTTTAAAAATCTAGGTATATAGGAACTACTTACAGTAGGAAAAATGAAAGAATGCCCATGAAGGAACATATAAAACACGCTGTATTTTCCTTTCACCGTGTCACACAAACAATTGGCCAGCGCCAGTACATGTAATAATAATTATTACATGTACTTGCGCTGGGCAATTTTCTTTGTGACACGGTGACAGGAAAATACAGCGTGTTTTATATGTTCGTTTATGGGTATTCTTTCATTTTTCCGACTGTAGCATGTTTTCAATGGCATGTCATTTTTGATCATTTTATTGTTAGTTTATGTAAAAAGTTTGAAGCCACCATGTTTTATAAGTGTTTGGGAGTCCATTTTTGTATTTACAATCTGATTTTCTAAAATTGTCACTTATACTCCTTGTATTCTAAGGGCCTCATTTCAATTAGAAGGACGTAATTGCATATAGAAACATAATTTTTAACGCTGAACAAGTTTTCATAACAACTTTTCAATATTCTGAAAAATAAACGTACGTTGCTCTTGACCGAAATTCATATTTTTTGACATACCTCGTATAAGATTCATAAAATTTGATATTTGATGGTTGCATTCTGAGTTCTAGACAATGCAGAACTTTTTATGAAGAATAACTTTTTCTCGTAAAATTAATAATAAAACAGTTTCCCATATGGTTCCTAGTTATGTAGACACCCTGTATAAAATTTGTTTGAAAACTTTGAAATATCAAAATATTATTGTTTATCGAATAACAACGTATGAGTTATTTTTGATTATCTTTACGTATATTCTACAGTTTAAAGTTTGGTGCGTTCCTCCCCACTCACCATGTATAGTAGATTTAAAGGGCGCTAAAATATGTCCCGCACGCGGGCGCCAATCAGCGTTGCGGGGGCCCTGGATCTTGTCCATTTAGTGTAACAGATGGCACTGTACCTCTGCATTTGGTAAATGTAACCTGCACTGATTTTACTTCGTTGATAATTCTCCAGTTTCTTGTCCAGTCCTGAATTTTCACTAGATGTCGTTGGAGAATTCTTGCGGCTATGACTGGGTCTTTGTGTTTAACCATTATCGCTTTATCGTCTGCAAAGGAAGCTGTGATTGTTTGATTGCTTATAGTATGATAGAATTTATTCAAAAAATGACATAACCCAGACATCCAAGGTGAAAGTTATCCTCCAACATCAAATTGTTCTATATGGTCCATATAATGTTCAGAACAAAGTCACACCTTTTTGAGCGTCGGGTTTGGGGGGGGAGGGGGAGAAGTCGGTATATTCGTAGTCTTTTACTATTTTCGTCAATATTTCTAAAACTATGAGGTTTAGCATGAACGATGTTCTATACAAAAATGTTCTACATTAAATTTGAAATAAAAAAGGCCCTATACATAATCCTTCTAAAATGAACGATTCCAAAGTTACGGAGGTAGTATAGTATAATTGGTCCAAAAAAAGGCCTAACCCAGACATTCAAAGTAAAAGTTTTCCTCCAACACCAAATTGTTCTATATGGTCCAGATAATGTTCAGTAAAAAGTTACACCATTTTGAGCGTCCGGTTTGGGGGGAGATGGGGGAGAAGTCGGTAAATTAGTAGTTTCTTTACGTTTTTCGTCAATATTTCTAAAACTATGTTTATGCGTAAACAATGTTCTATACAAGAATGTTCTACATACAATTTAAAACAAAAAAGGTCGTATACATAATTGTTATAAAATCAAAGGTTCCAGAGTTACGGATTGTGAAATGTGGAGGTTTTTACGTTCATTTTAGAAGGATTATGCATAGAGCCTTTTTTGTTTCAAATTTAATGTAGAACATTTTTGTATAGAAGGTTGTTCATGCTAAACCGCATAGTTTTAGAAATATTGACGAAAAACTTAAAAAACTACGAATTTACCGATTTCTCCCCCCTCTCCTCCCCAAACCCGACGCTCAAATTGGTGTGACTTTTTTCTGAACATTATGTGGACCATATAGAACAATTTGGTGTTGGAGCATAACTTTCACTTTGGATGTCTGGGTTTGTATCTAGTTATACCATACTATTACTGGAAGATCAGCTGTGTACATAAGATAGAGAAGTGGACCAAGAACACTGCCCTGTGGTACCCCTGCCTTTATCAATGTGATTTCTGATGTTGTCTGTCCGTACCTTACAGTAAAATATCTTTCTTTTAGGTAGGATTCCATAATAATGTACAGTGTGTGGGGAGTGATTTTTTTAATTTAAACAGTAATCCATCATGCCAAACCTTATCAAAGGCTTGACTCACATCTAAGAAAGCAGTCGTGCAGTAACTTTTTGCTCAAATGCTTCATTTATTTCGTCCACTACTCTGTGTATCTGTTCAATTGTGCTATGATCCTTTCTGAATTCGAATTGGTGTTCAGGAATCAGGTGGTTTTCTTCTATTATGGGAGTCAGTCGGGTTACGAGTAGCTTTTCTAGGAGTTTACCAAAGACGGGCAGCAGGCTGATTGGTCTGTATGAAGTTACTTCATTTATTGGTTTTCCAGGTTTCGGAATAAGTATAAGCTCGGCAACTTTCCACTGGGCATGGAAGTGTCCTAATCGTAGCACTGCGTTGAATATTGTTGTTAATAGCACGATCCCTTTTCTTGGGAGCTCTTTAATAAGACGGCCTTTGATCAGATCAAACCCTGAAGCCTTATCTGGATTTAAGTTTCTTCTAATTGTCTCATGTACCTCTTTGACTTTGAAGAGTTTTGGAATTTGGGATATTTGATGTGGACCTCCACGAGTTTCTTTGATTTTAGCTTCTATTTCAGGCGTATTTTGCGATGGAAGAGGTTGAAAGACTTCCTCCAGATATTCTTGGAAGGTATTTGCTTTTTCCTCATCAGTGCGTGCTTATGTTCGATCTCTTTTACGAATTGGTGGAGTTTGCTCATTTTGTCTTTTTAAGTTCCTAACTGCTTTCCATAACGAATAGTCTGTATCTTCTGTACCTGTCAGATTTTCTAAGTATTCGTTAATTGATGCATTCTTTATATTGTTTATAAGCTCTTTCAATTCTATAAAGGCTTTGTCATAATTTCTCCTGTTTGTCGGGTGTCTATTACGCTGCCAAATCCTTCGGAGTTTTCTTTTTTCAGCTATTTTCTTTTTTATTATTACTGGGCAGTGTTGATTTTTTTTGTGATTTGATATTTCTGGTGTTGCATTTTTCGCAGCAGTGTGGATGATGTTTGTTAAGTGATTTACTGCAGTTTCAATTTCTGTTTTTGTTTTTAATGATATTTTAAGTCAATTTCTGCATTAATTTGGTTTTTATATTGTTCCCAATGGGTATTCTGGTTGAACAGCATTACAGAAAGTTCTTTTTCTATAATTGTGGCACTAACGTGTGCTATTATTGGTGTAAGTGTAAATATGTGTAAGTATATACACATCTTTATTTTAGATTTTTTCATTGGTATTTACACTTTTAGGCAAAGGTTTACTCAAACTTCTTTTAACACCTTGATTTTGGATAGAATTTCCTCGACGGCAAGAACGGAGTTGGTGCCTACGTGGAGGCTATTTAAATAGCGAAAGGTACATTAGAGAAATTGTTTGTTTCTTTGAACACGTTGTTCTTTCGCACCTTATATAATAAATATCATCTTAATGCATGATAACGCAAGGCTCCACGTATTGTGTGTCATTCTCTCCTCATTCCTTGAGCTCTTGTCAGGTCGTGGTGAAACTCTAAATATTGTTAACTTGTTGTCTCCATTGGTTGCGATCCCGTAGCAGATGGACGGCTTTATCGCTTATACTATGTTGGTGACCTTAAATCAATACTTTCGCTTGCAACTCTAAAACCGGAAATCCGATGTCAAATGTCTCATCTTTAATACCATCCTTGAGTTATAAGCTTTCATTCGACACCCCATTTGTTATTCTATCTGTATTAATAACGGAGGAGTTATATTCGCGGACGGACAGACAGACGGACAGACACTCATAAAACCGGAAGTATATATATGTTCCCGTCTTGCGAAGGCGCGTCGAATAATCTATCACTTGTTCTTTTCCGGTGACTTTAAAACAGTACTTCCGGTCGCATTTCTAAAACCGGAAGTACTTGGTCAAATTTCTCACCTTTAGTACAATCATTAGATTAAGCTTTCATTCGACACCTCATTTGTCATTATACCTGGTATAATTACGGAGGAGTTATATTCTTGGACGGACGGACAGACAGTCATGAAACCAGAAGTATATATTTGTTCTCGTTCACTTGTACTATTCCGGTGACTTTAAAACAGTACTTCCGGTTGCATTTCTAAAACCGGAAGTCCTAGGTCAAATTTCTCACATTTAGTACCATCCTTGGATTAAGCTTTCATTCGATACCTCATTTGTCATTCTACCTGGTATAATTACAGAGGAGTTGAGTTTACGGACGGACAGACGGACGTGGATAATTCAACGTTTTCACATTTTTTCAAAATTGGGTGAATACAAAATGGCATAATTTTTGATGGTGCAAAATTTTGGCGGTTAATTATATAGCCTAACTTGTATATGTACAATTATATGATTTCTTTAAAACACAATTTTAAAGAAAATGAAATAGTCTAAAACATGTTTAAGACCGTTTTCTTATTTTATTTTTTTAATATACATACGTGGACGGTCCGATAAGTCCTTAGCCTTCAAAAGAAAAACGGAAATTTTGGAAAAGTGGCGATTGATTTCTGAACGTAGTCTCCTGTTAGCTCGATACACTTGAATCAGCGACGCTCCACATTCCTTAACCCGTCTGAAGAATAGCTTTTCTCGAGGTCTGCAAAGTGGGCAACTGTGGCGGTGATGAACTTATAATTCGATTTAAATTTCTGCCCGGCGAATGATTTTTTTAAATTTGGAAACAAAAAGAAGTCGTACAGGCCCAAATCTGGAGAATATGTTAGATGGAACAGCAGTTTTTAGCCCAATTCGACCAATTTGTCCATGGCGATGGCGGAGGTGTGAGCCGGACGTTGTCTTGGTGGAAGAGTTTTTTTCTTCCACAATTGGGACTGTTTTTTTTTTAATTCAGCGTGGAATCGGGCCAATAATGCGGCATAGTAGAGCCCTGAGATCGTTTTTTCCTTTTCCAGGAATTGGATATAGATCACACCTTATGAATCTCAGAAAATGGTGGCCATCTCCTTTCCGGCCGATTGGACAGTGTTCGCCCTCCTCGGAACACGTTTACGGGGTGACGCCCGCTGTATCCACTGTTCCTTGGTCTCTGGTGTATACCAGTGGAACCGTGTTTAGTTGACGGTTACGAAACACCATAGAAACTCATTTGGATTACGCTTAAACAGCATAATGTATTGCTCTGAAGTGGTCTCATGGTTGAGTTTATTATTCTGAGTTAGAAAATGCGGCAGCCATCGCGCCGACAGCTTTTTTATGCCCAAAATTTTATGCAGGATATGACCAACGACATCTTTTGAGATGCCTACTGTCTCAGCTATCCCACGCAGCTTCAGTTCGCGGTATCGCAATACGTGATCGTGTTCTTCTTTCACGTCATCCTAAGTGGTAGCCGTTTTTGGGGTAACTGGGAGTGACTTATCAAAAACCGACGAGCCACCACGTTGAAACTCGTTAAACCAATTTTTGACGGTTTGCATCGAAGAAGAAGAGTTACCGTTTACAGAATTCAAGCACTTTTTGATTTCGCTGTGGGATTTCCCATCTAAAAACCAGAGTCGAATCACCGACTGATATTGCTCTTTTTTCATTTTTGTAAAATCCCCAAACACGCCCGCTAACACATGCGGTCAAAACAAAACTACGAGTCGGATTTGGCTGATATTTTTCCATAGGCCGTGTACAAGAATGTATTACACGATGGTATATTTCTCTTGGCACAGTGGCGCCATCAGACGGAGACGCTAAGTACTTATCGGACCACCCTAGTAGGACAGTTATTTTTGTCAGTAGTGTAATAAAATTTATAAACAAGATCAAAGTCAAACCTTACTTGACTGCTTAATATTTCTGAAGCATATTTAAATGTGACAAAAGAAAAAATAATTATTCGTTTTTAAGAATATTAAATTAACGTAATTAAGAATATTATAATAATCACTTTATAGAAATAATATATCTGCTTTGCTTTTACAGGCACAGAAATTTAGTTTCCGTCTCCACGAACATCTTGATTATGGCTGGCAACCAAGCCTTTCACCAAGAGCTTTTATTTCCATATTGACCAATATTACTGCAATCAAAATAAAGGGGACGTATACTCCAGACGGGGTTGGGTATTTGGATGATGTTAAACTAGAAACTGCTGTAAGAGGAGTTGCCGGGGAACCAGCTCACTGGATCGAATCCTGTGACTGCCCAACAGGTAATTATTATTTAGATACTTCTTCTTATACTTGTTGTAGATCTGTTGATCTGATAATTCTGACCTTGAAGTATTTCTTGAGAGGTAGACTGCCAGCTATCTTTCCATCTTTTTGGTGGTCTCCCTGGTGGACGCTCAGCTGGTTTTCTTTCTAGCGCAATTCTTGGTAGTCTGTACTCCTCCATTCTTTTTACATGACTGAGCCATTCTCTTCGTCGTGAACTACACTCCATGTGACTACATCTTGCACGCCACATTGTTCTCTGATGATGTTGTTTCGTATTCTATCCCTTCTTGTCTTCCATGCTATTGCTCTTAGTGTCTTCATTTCGGCTGTGCGTAGCATGCTTTTGGTTTTATTGGTGTCTTCTTTTGCTTCAATACCATAGGTCATAACAGGTCTGATGCAAGTTTTATAAATTCTAGCTTTGCTGTCCATTCTCATATATGGGTTATTCCAGACCACATCTCTCAAACATCCTGGCACGACTGCGGCCTCGTTTATTTACCTTCTTAGGTCTCTGGCTGGGCCATGGTAACTTGATAAATCTACACCTAGATATTTGAATTGGTTTAGCTTTTCTATGGGTTTCCCCTCTTCCACGAGCTTGCATCTAATTGGATCTTTCGCAATCGTAATGCATTTTGTTTTCTGCGTGGATATGTTCATGTTGAGTCGTCGAAATGCTTCATAGAATCTATAAAGTTGTCTTTGTAGGTCATCCTCATCCTCTGAAATTAAGGCTGCATCATCCGAATAGCACACTATACTAATTCTACTGTGACCGAGTCTGTATCCTAGTTGTAGCGATTCCACATCTTCTATTATTTCATCCATTAGCATATTAAATAGAAATGGGCTGAGGCTGTCTCCCTGCCTGATTCCCCTTGGTGTTGGTATGTTAGCCGTAGTGGTGTCGTTTGTTTAAATTGTTGTCGTGTTGTTCATTTGTTTTATGACTTCCACACTGCTTGCCGGTACCCATTTTTGCTTCATTCTATCTAATACATCGCTAAGTCTGACTCTGCCAAATGCTTTTGTTAAGTCTATGAAGCAAATATATTATGCGGGTTTGTTATATTCTATCGACTTCTCTTTCACTTGTTTCATGACAAATATTGCGTCCGTCGTCGACCTTTCTTTTCTGAATCCTTGCTGTTCTTCTCTGTTCTTTATCTGTGATTCCAATTTATCCTTGAATAATTTGAGTATGCCTGTAAATAACTTCATTGTCGTATATTTAAGAGAGTAATTCCTCTGTAGTTGTCCGGACATGTTCTTTGTCCTTTTCTTAAAAATCGGTACTGTGATACTGGTATGCCAATCTTGTGGTATCTCTGCTCTGTCTAAGATTTTGTTAAACAATGTGTGAGACAATAAGTGAGTTCCTGACCGCCGTATTTCAGCAATTCGTTCGGTATTTCATCAGTACCTGACGATCATCTATTCTTTAAGATCTTCATTCTCGCTTCTACTTCAGTTTCTTTAGTGATAGTGGAACCTCGATAAGTCGGCCCCCGATAACCCGGAAGTCCGGCTAACCCGGACCGATTTTCATCAGACAAACATTTTAACAATAAAAATGTATGTAATATAATATTTGAGAGATAATGTGTATTTGTGTAATTTGAACTATACGATAGTAAAAATGACTCATGCCACACGGCGGCAGAGCGACGTTCATTTTCTCGGATTATCGGAAACAACAGACACCTGTATTCCTATATTTATTTCAAACTGTCTTAGCATTGTTTAAAAAAGACTAAAAGACTATTTAAAAAATTCTTTTTTAAACAATGGTCTTAGGTCTTAGTCTACACTGTTCTTAGATAACATAACATCGTTCCGATTGTGACAGCATTGTGTCAGATTTTTACCAAGAAATTAACAACACTCTATACTCTATACAACTATACGTAATTTAGATGTGTACTGTGCATATATATTTCATGATATTTCAATTATAACGGAGTTTATAACGGAGATTTTTGATATCCCGGATCGGCCGCGGTCCCGATTAATCCGAGTTATCGAGGTTCCACTGTACCTGTGTTCTGTTTTCTGTTCGCTGAAGTATTTTTCCCATGTCTCACTCGGTATCCTCTTTGTCTGTACAAATTTATTTATTGGTTTTTTCTGTTTTTCAGCATTTTCCAAACTTTCATCTATGCGCCATAGATGTCATGATCCATGTCATTTGTGAATTTGATCCAATGCTCTCTTTTTATTGCTTATATTCGCGAATTTATTCTGTTTCTGGTTTATATGTAGATGGCGCGTTGTTCCTGCGTTCCGAAACTTTTGTAACACAGATAGCATTTTCTCTTTTGTTCTGCGAGTTCCTTGACTTCTTGACAGATCCAGATACTTTCTGCACAAATAAGGAAGTAAAACCTATGTATATACAGCACAACTGGCCTTAAAGACCCATGGTTTAGCTTTAGCTATTGCTCGTACGTACAGCTCTGAATCGTTTTCAACACAAATATTTGATTTATGGTGGATCTGTCCTTTCTGAATCATCGCTGGTATTCACCAACCTGCTCGTTTTAAGTGCCTTTCTGTCTACTTATTGGCCTCTGGCATATACCTTATTTGTTACATCTAAGAAAGTGAATCTATATATCTATCTATTGCCCTTCATTTGTCCAAAGTTGAACGTAGGCCTTCCCCTTATTTTTCCACTCTTCTCAGTTCTGTGCTAATCCTGTCCATCTGGTTCCTCCGTATCTTTTTAGGTCATCCGACCATCTCATCTGTGCTCTGCCCTTTACTCTTTAATGATCCCAAAGTCTCCAGTGAGTTATCGCTTCATTACATTTTCCGTCTCTTTGTCTGCTGTTTTTCCATTAGCGAGTAAGAAAGAGAAAATTTGTGAGAAAAAGTGAAACCAGGTAGTATATAATTCTTTAAGTTGCATAAACATACAATGGATCTAAACATTCTAGTTATTTTTGAACTATTGCAGGATACATCGGCCAGTTTTGTGAATCATGCGCTCCTGGGTACCGACATTCTGCAGCATTTGGAGATCCGTTTCTACCTTGTGTACCTTGCGACTGTAATAACCACGCAAGTATTTGTGATTCTGAAACAGGCAAATGCATTTGTCAACATAACACCGTAGGAGAAAATTGTCAGTTTTGTGCTCGAGGTTACTACGGAAATGCATTAAAAGGTGAGTCTGAATTAACATTACATTTAATCTTAACTTACTTAACTTTAATTACTTTTTTCTATCCAAGCGTGGTCATTTCAGGTGTTCAGCCCAGACCCGGGCGCAGATTATTGCCTTGGTGTTAGTTTTTCAAAGGTCGTCCGTCGTGCACGGAGACAGGTATTGGTTACACTGGTGCTTAAGGTGTCATTTTCATCGAGCTAGTCCCATCTTGCTCTGTTGGTCTTCATAGCGGCCACTCCCGGTCTCATTTGGTTTAGCATTGATCATGTACTCCAGTCGCAGTTCAAACCAGTCAATGTATATTGTTTCGGATGTTAGGTACCAGGCTGAAGACTCCACGGGAATGCAATTGAGAAAACCTTTCTTAGATTTCAGACGCATGTTATCGTATGAGTGCTCTTCCGCACCAAACATTATGTATGTTTTCAAATGACTGTCTGCAAAGCACGGTGCACTTCTAGGTTCGTTTTGCAGCTCCGGTCAGTCGATTCTAGCACACTGACATAGTTTCTCTAGTCGCGTTGTTTTTAGGCACCCTGTTGCTATTCGGTATGCTTCGTTTAGGGCAACGTTCACTTTCTTAGCATGTGCCAATCTTCTTCAAACTGGGCATGCATACTCGCCTGTGGACAAGCTAAGAGCCTTGGCTGTAGTTAGGAGGACGTTTTGCTGGGCACCCCATTTAGAGTAGTGGAGTCTGCGAAGTAGGTTGTGCTTTATAAGTTAGTGTTCTGGTCAGCTTTGCTACGAGGTATATTGGTTGCTCCATGTGTTCCAGGACATGTAGCAGCTTCTACGAACAGAAACTGAGAGTTAAATACCAAACTCCGGTATATATTAAGAACTATAGGACACCGCATGCACAAACAGAAGAGTTAAACCGACAAGTACAAAATTTAAGAGACCAAAGGATCATAGAACCGTCTACATCAGAGTACAACAGCTCGGTAGTGCTGGTACCGAAAAAATCTATAGGTGGAAATAAATCATGGAGGTATGCATAGACTTTAGACAACTGAACAAGAAAATAGTCACAGATAAATTCCCATTACCGAGAATAGACTCGATATTAGATCAACTAGGAAGAGCAAAATGGTTTTCAGTTATAGACTTAATGTCAGGTTTTCACCAAATACCTTTAGAAAAATCATCGAGAAAATACACATCGCTTAGCACGGAGAATGGAGCATTTCAATTTACCAGATTACCTTTTGGATTAAACGTAAGCCCGAATAGCTTTTTAAGGATGATGTCAATAGCGTTTTCAGGATTAACACCGGACAAAGCATTTCTTTACATGGACGATATAGTAGTAATAGGAATATCAGAAAAACTTCACTTAGACAATCTGAAAAAGACATTCGAGACATGTCGAAAATTCAATTTGAAACTTAACCCAGGAAAATGTCAAGTTTTTAGAAGAGAAGTCACATATTTAGGACATGATCTTTCTCAGGACGGAGTATCACCAGATAAAGCAAAATATGCAACGATTGAACAATACCCGACGCCTAGGACATTAGAAGAGACTAAAAGATTCGTAGCATTTTGTAATTACTATAGACGTTTTATTCAAAATTTTGCGGAAATATGCAGACCATTAAAGAGATTATCGAGAAAAGGGGTAGAATTTTTTTGGTCAGAGGAATGTGAAGAAGCATTCAATAAGCTTAAATCATCTCTGATTAAACCACCAATCTTAAAATATCCAGATTTCCATAAACAATTCATCCTAACGACAGACGCATCCAACGAGAGTTGTTCAGCAATAAGTCAAGACTATAACGGAATAGACCTACCGATAGCGTACGCATCAAGAAGTTTTAGTAAAGGAGAATGTAATAAACCTTTAATCATTAAGGAATTACTAGCGATTCATTGGGGAATTAATCATTTCAAATGTTATTTATATGGAGCACCAACATTTTTAGTAAAAACGGATCATAAACCACTATCGCATTTATTTTCAATGAAGGAACCAACCTCAAAACTCACGAGGATCAGATTAGATTTAGAGGAATACGATTTCGAAATAGAGTATATAACAGGGGAAAATAACTACGCTGACAGCCTTTCAAGAATAACATTACATCAACTAAAGAACTTATACATAGATAACACTCATATACTAGCTATAACAAGAGCTCAAGCAAGAGAAAAGGAAAAAGAATCAAGACAAACGAAGAAAGTAAACTCACACTACAGCAGGAAGCCCCCAAACAAACAGTAAGAAAGTACTAAATAATTTAGAGGCGCATAAACTACCAATTTTGTCCTTTGGAGCAGAACTTATCTCACCAAGACTGAGCATTAGGGCCAAAAACAAAATAAAATGCAGCAAGAGCATAGCCACGATTCAGCAAGAGCATAGCCACGATATCAGCATCTAAAATAAGAGCAAGACATATTCATTTAATTTTTAAATGTCTTACAAAACAAACATCACGTTTGTTGTTAAATAATTAGGTGACACCGATTACTTAACACAAGTGCACTAGTTTTCAATAACGCTTTATGAGCTATTCAATATTATTCATAATCCACGGCCAGGCCGTGTCAGCATTAAAAACATCAACACTTTTCTAATTTATTTATAGATACAAAAAAGCATCGCGGATCATTATTTTATCAATTATCATTCGTGATTCAGATACATTATTAGATAGTTAGACCTCGAGCACACCAACTAGTTACTGCCATATCTAGTAGTGATCAATAAACATGGTATGAACAAATAGTGTTTTAACAAATCTACCCTCTCCTCAGGGTAACTACCCCGTAAAATAAGGAGTTTCTTTATATTGGTATTCGTTCTCCGTTCCATTTAATCTTTAGCTTTCTTTTTACCTCTCTCGATCTTAGGTGGGAAGAGCGGACTTGGTTTTTGGTGGGGTTAAGCTTTAGCGAGTTCTAGTGGCAGTTATCGTTTCCTGTATAATGAAATATACGTTATCCTGTATAATGAAATTAAATGTTTATAATATCGTAGAGGTAATGACTTAAATCTTTTAGGTACCGTAAACGACTGCCAACCCTGCGATTGCCCAAATAACGGACCTTGTCTCCAAATTGACGACAACACTGTTATGTGCACCGAATGTTCCACAGGTTATAACGGGCCTCATTGTGATGTTTGTGCCGATGGTTATTTTGGTGATCCTACTGGTAGATACGGAGATGTGAGACCTTGCCAGCCATGCCAATGTAACAAGAACATAGATACCAATGCAATTGGTAATTGTAACACAACTACTGGAGAATGTCTTAAGTGTATATTTAATACTGGAGGCTCTAAATGTGAAGTTTGTTTACCAGGTAAGACTATAACAGGTTCTTTTCCATGGATAAAAACTATTATTCATAATGTATTAAACTCAGTAGAAATTATTGATTTTAAATACATAACATAAAGTCGTATTTAAAGCTATAATATTCACAATACTATTTACTTTTCCTTCCTTTTAACTGTACAAGGGAAAGAGATAAGTTCGAAAGCAAAAAATTCCAATTACAAGTACAATACACACTCCGGGTTTTATCTCATTTGAACAATACTGTACCTTGGTTAGTTGGGATAGATCCTAGACCGCCAATTCGGCGTGTTTCATTAACTCAAAGCTCCTGGATTAGTGGTACATATGTAGCTTCATTTGCGAATCTCCTACCAATGATATATGAAGCAGCCTAGCATGTTGACGATTCGCCAGTATGAACTTAGTCATAGTTTTCTCTTCGAGGGGCTTTCCCCCCAGACCCTTTTGTAGAGCTATATATTTGGCTCTACTTTTGCCATTTTCTATAGGAGGTGTGACCTTTAGAGTGATTATCATTTGCTTCTCCTTTCGTTTTCACGGTTGTCGGTCTTTTAAGGAAGAGGATATCTCTCTCCGGAGAGTTTGACCGTTCTCCCCTTGCTTCCTTCTTCTGGAAGAAGAAGGAAGATATCTTCTTTCTCCTGGCATCATTTGGTCTGATGATGATCCGACCAAATCCGAAGAAGGGTCTGAAGTTTAATTTCTCCAAGGATTGAAAGTCCAGATATTTCCTGGACTAGATTTCTCGCAATGCAGTACTTTCCAGTCCTGCATCCCCAGGTCCTGATTCATCTTCTTTAGTCTGTGAGAATTTTTTCGGCAGACATGGGTTGAGGAGTCATTTAGTTGCCCTAATTAGCCATTTTGAGCTTTTTTTGTTCACACATATTAGTTGAAGCCATCCGGGCCCATGTGAGCAGCCGTAGAATTTAACTTCTGGCCCATCTTCGGGTAAATCCTGGACGACTTGTGAAATAGCTTTCTGCAGCCTCCTAAGATTACCATTAGCTGTACTGTGTAGTCAGGGTGAATTACTCCTAGCTTTGTAATTCATCTCCTTGATTTGGGATCGTTTTATCTGCGAACCCTAAGGGTAAGCACAGAACAAGTAAGTCGCGGTGGAGCTGTAGCTGTCGGTCGCGGTCGATGTCGACATCCATGTAAAACAAACACATTGTAATGAATGGAAGCGAACAGAGCAGGTAAGTCGCGATGGAGGTTTAGCGCGATGCCATCGAGGAGGTTTACATCGATGCTTTTGAAAATAAAATGAGTTTGTTTTACATGGATGTCTACTGCGCGGCCTACAAGGATGCTTTTCTGTGATTGGTCCGTTCGAAGCCAAGTTGTCATTAACTGCGCTATCTGAGTTGATACTTTTTATAATATAATCCCTTTTTTGTATTCAGTTTATTTTTGAATTTCTAAAGTAATTAAATTCAGTAAATTTTTGAAGTATGAAGGAGGATCTGATTATTTACAGCTGACATTTCTTCGACATTTCGTCACTATCATGACTTGACTGACACAACATCGCAAAAGCACAGTCTTTTTGTCATTCAAATTTCATTAAACTAATTCACTTGATAGTGGTTCTAGCTCGACTGACAGCGCAGGTGACCTCCTTGCTATGTGCTGTCGACATCGACCGCGACTTAACTAGTGGCATCTACCGCGAGCTACACATCCACCTCGACTTACTTGTTATGTTCTTACCCGTGATTGCATTTGACCTGATTCTTTTCTCAGGACTTTTAGTAAAAGGGGGTTTATCTTCTTCTTTCTCTTTCTCTTTCTCTTTCTCTTTCTCTTTCTCTTTCGGAAGTTTTATTGCTTGTTGTACCTCTACTAGAGCTTTCAATTAGGGTGTTCCTAATTTCAGACGTCGTTGTACCTGTTTCCGTTTCGCCCCACTTAGTCTCTTCCTTTTTCCCTCGAGTATATTGTATAGGCATACTATGATCAGCTTTTCTTCTACTTTGGAGATTTTTTTTCAGGAGTTCTTTTTCCTGAACATACATTTTTCTTTTATTTTTACTGCTAGTTCCATACTGTTTCCACGACTACCTAGGGAATAAATGTCCACTCGCTCAGAGCCGCGAAATAAGGCTTCTTACAATCAGAGATGGTATCTGGAGAGAACAATTCGAGATCACGTATCGTGTGGTCATGCATCATTCACACACAGTCTCACACTTTGGATTACGAGTTATTTCCTCTGGTGTTCTCCATCGCTGGAAGGATGGATCTTTTCTTGATTGTACTCGGAGTGTAGGATAGATGCATATAATAGATATGACGGTAATGCCGTTGACTGAGAATGTGGCTGAGACGACCAGATGGTCTTCCGTTTGAATTTACGCCAGGGGTGGTGGTTAGGGAATGAGTTAGAGACTTAGAGAAGAGCTGCACTCACCTAGGTCAAATGACTGTAGGTGAGTAGAGGGCTTTCCAAGTCCGGTTCTAAACCGCGCTTATCTCCCCTGGCAGTCCTTATTTTGTCCCTTCACGCTTGCCCCCCAGAAATTAGCGGCCGTGACCGGACAAGAGCACGACTGCTTCTCCATTAGCCCCACAGGGAGAATGAAATTATATAAAACATATGTCCACAATACTGGGTTGGGATCAAGTATGGAACCAAGCAAATATCTTTGAAACGAAAAGAACAATATTTATGAAACTTTGCATGCAAGTACAGTGACGCAAAAGGCATCTGTTGCCATATTTTTTGTTACTACTCCACTTCCGGTTTCACCGGAAATACCCTTAACTTATTTAATTTAAATGGGACACCCCGTATATTTTTGCGGATTTTAAAAGAACTTGCTATTTAATTCTTACATACCAAATTTGGTAGAAAAAATTTGTTTAAAAGTGTCTATAGATAATTTTTTGTACTAATACAACGTAGTAGGAAATAAACGAGTACCATCTATACTGTAGACTAAAATTGTTGTTTACATGCACTGCATGACTTATTTGAATTTAGTATAGTAGGTAAAACTGTTACTGAACTAATTGACATAAATAAGTTGTATTAAAAATGGTTCATTTAAGTGAAAAAGATCGTATTGAAATATTAATAATCGGTTATGGTGAATTTTCATTTTTTGGAAGTGAATTTTCCAAATCGATGGATTGAACGTATGGGATTCATAGAGTGGCCCGCTCGTTATCCGGACTTCGACCCGTTAGATTTTTTTCTTTGGAGTTATCTAAAATCACGTGTTTACGTTAGGCGACCAACATGCTTGCAGGATTTGAGACAAAGAACAATTGATGAATGTGAACTAATACGTGGAGAAATCTTGCAAAAAGTGACTCACGAATTTATTTATAGGCTTGCACGTTGTCAGGAGATAAACAGCAAATATTTTCAACATTTGAAATTATTTTTTTTATTTTTAATATCATTGGTCTAACGTAAATAAATTAACCTATTTTTTAACTTTAAAGAGATTTATTTCTTGTTTTAATAGTTTTTTCTTCCAAACTTAGTATGTATGAATTAAAAATAACAAGTTCTTTTAAAATCTGCAAAAATATACAGGGTGCCCCATTTAAAGTAAATAAGTTAAGGGTATTTCCGGTGAAACCGGAAGTGGAGTAGTAACAAAAAATATGGCATGAGATGCCTTTTGCGTCACTGTACTTGCGTGCAAAGTTACATAAATGTTGTTCTTTTCGTTTCAAAGATATTTGCTTGGTTCCATACTTTATCCCAACTCTGTATATTATTTGTTTTTACGGTAACCGTCTATAGTCCTGTAGCCAGGGGGGTATAATGACCTCGTTTATTCAGATGGACTTATGAAGAAGTTTTTATGTCTTTTGACCCGTTGAACAGGAGTTTCTTGGGTAACAGTTGATCCGGATGTCGATAATATTGTTATAAACAAAGAACTTGAGGAATTACATAACAGCGATTTTTCGCAGAACAAAACATATTTTTGTATTTTTGGGTCATTCTAAGCAAAGTATGTTCTTACAAGTTTTTTCGTAGGCTATTAAACGCGGTTGAACTTTCAAAAAATCGAAAAATTGCAATTTTTGAACCCGAATAACTTTTGATTAAAAAACTAAAATAACAATTCTGCTTAACTCACTTGAAAGTTCAAGTCAAATTATACCGGCTTTGATTATTTGCATTGCTAAAAATTAATTTTTTTTTATTGTTAAATAAATCTATAAACACATAGTGCTTGAGTGATGTTTTCAATGTATCTCTCATTTAAAATCAAACGAGTAGGCGCGCCTACAAACAGGCAATTTCTACGTAGCATTCATTAAAACGCATGCATTGGGCACAGGAAACACTATGTGTTTATAGCTTTGTTTGACAATAAAAAATTAATATTTAGCAATGCAAATAATCAAAACCGGTATAATTTGACTTGAACTTTCAAGTGCGTTAAGCAGAATTACCATTTTATTTTTTAGTCAAAAGTTATTCGGGTTCAAAAATTGCAATTTTTCGATTTTTTGAAAGTTCAACCGCGTTTATCTCGTCAACTATGTATCCTACGAAAAAACTTGTAAGAATATTTTTTGCTAAGAATGACCCACGAAATACAAAAAAATGTTTTGTTTTGCGAAAAATCGCTGTTATGTAATTCCTCAAGTTCTTTGTTTATAACAATCTTATCGACATCCGAAACAACTGTTACCCAAGAAATTCGTGTTCTACGGGTCAAAATACATTAAAAAAACTTAGGTAAGTTCATCTGAATAAAGGAGGCCGTTGTACCCCCCTGGCGACAGCACTTCTACTTAAACTGATACTTTTTTAAATGTGGAATCATCACAACAGAAAATTTTAAGAATTATATATGGACACACTGTATAGATACGATCACTCAATAATAAGAAGCCTGTGTTTACAATTGTTTTATCCTTAAGTACTTATTCTTTAACAATTAACAAAGCACCGCTAATTTCCCAGTAAAATTCTTTCAACCATTTTAAAATTCCGTTTGTTTACTAACAGGTTTTTATGGAAATGCATTAGTTTTACCCAAAGGAGACTGCAAACGCTGTGAGTGTCATCTTCCAGGAACCGAAACGGACGTAAGAAGTGCCGAGTTATGTGACCAAACTACGGGAACTTGTCAATGTAAAAACCACGTTGTCGGAAGAAATTGCGACAAATGCGAAAATGGTTACTTCGATTTGCATAGCGGGAATGGATGCCAAAGCTGCAATTGCGATTTGGTCGGGTCGGTGAATCAGACGTGTGATGCTATTTCTGGACGGTGTTACTGTAGACCAGGCGTAACTGGGTAATAATAATTTTTTCAATCTTATATCATAAATATTTATCATTTTGGCGAATGGATTTAGTGTCCGCAGTCATATAAATAAACAACAAACAAAATCATAAATATTTTAAAATATACCTATCTACTCTTACACCAGTCAATGAGAGCAAAAACAGGATATTACCTCCGAATTCTATCCTACTGCATGGATTTTAATGAAATTTTGGGAATAGCCTTTACTTTTCTCCTAATTCGAAGTCTACGCTATTGGCTCCGTGCAAAACTTATAAAAATGTAAATAATATTATTATATCATGTGTATATTGCCACAATATGCCATGTGCCGTGCCACAAAGATTCAAGCAACAGCCACCATGAGCAGGTCGGTCGATTTTGCTTTGACACTTTGTTAACGCTCGGAGCGAATACCGATGTGCGCTTTTATCTTGGGGGTGGCTCCCACACCTTGGAAAAATTTTTGGCCAAATAACCACGGAAACGGCTAGAGAACCCAATTCTAAGCAAAAAGGCTTTATAGTTTTTTTTTTTGAAAACTCAACATTTTTTGAGTTATTCGTGGTTGAAAATTTGCTATTTTCAACTTTTTTGTAGCTTATGAAAAATCAAAGAGGTTCATTTCTTCATAAATCTTCTAGTTATGATACAAAAAGAGATATGGTAGGTGAAAAGAGATTTTTTTGGTGCATGCTCAAATCGATGTGTTCAACGTAAAATAACAGAGGCCCCCGCAGCATGAATCTTGCGGGGGGGGCCGATATATCAAGGGCCCCATCTTGTCGTCTAATATATGTAAAAATGTGTTATTGATATATTATTTTACGCATGTAACGTTTTTAAACAGTACCTGGACATCTTCAAAAACTTCCCTCGATTCGATTTAGCAAACAATGCAGAAAAACTTCCTCTAAAAACGCGATCGGTGACTAAGTGGTCATCCAGATTTCAAACTGAGCTTGTTGTAAAGCAGAACTACATGTGAATTTTAAAAACACTGTCTAAAATAATATTAACTAGGTACCACAGATCGTGAGTAGAGAATGACAACTAATAATTTAAAAATAAAATGGAACAGTTTGAATTTGCCTTCCCATCTATTATACAAAATAAAGTAGTACTTTTACATAACTGTAAAGAATTTTTATCAAATCTTTAAGGAAAAACTATACTTACGTCATTTTTATAAGATTCCAAAGATTTTGCCACTAATTGTGGCTTTCTCTGTACTTTTAAAATGAAAATGTTTTGGAGTTAAGAAGCATATTTTGATGAATTATTATTATATAATCAACGCATCTCAAACCCTGAAGGAACATAATATTATATATTATTATAGAGTAGGCGTGTTTCTCGTAAATCTCGATGTAGTCATTGAACAAATTCAAGCTGGATTTATGAGTATGTACAAAGTGAACAACGATTTTAAAGTCTTAGATCCTAGAAGTGGATATCTTTTCAAATCGGATCTAGAAGTTTTTGCATAAGCCAGTAAATTAGTTGCTGCGTACCCGTCAGACGTCAGTTTAAGTGATGAGTTTTTGGAGCAACTGCAATTTTTCAGAAAATCATTAAGGACATAATTGGAATCGGCGAGCTCTATTTATGATGCAACCAAAATGATTCTTATAGATTTTCATTGCACAAGTGCTTGCATACCAGAAGTGTGTCATGCGTAGGTACATCTTGTTTTCAACTTTACCCATCACGATCGCTAGTTCGGAGAGATCTTTTTCTAAACTTAAGTTAATAAAACCATATCGATTCGTAGTACTATGTTAGAAGCACGGTTATCATCTATTCTTCACGGATATATTTGCTGATAGTAGTGCACGAAGAAAATTGTTTATCTCATAGAATAATACTATGTAATAATGTAATCATTTAGAGAGTGTAGGCGCAAAATTTGGGACAGATGCCTTTTAAATACATGCATTTATTTCGAATCCTGAGAAAACTAATAAATATTTTTGAAAAGTTTAAACGCAGAATGAAAGATTACATTATTACCGAAGGCTGAAAGTCCCTTAGAATAAACAAAAAGTTTCTTTTGAATGAAATATTTGAAATTAAAAATCATACTAAATATTCTTTTTTTTTTCACACCTGTAACTTTTCAGGGACTTTCGGCCCTCGGTAATAATGTAATCTTTCATTCTGCGTTTCAATTTTTCAAAAATACTTAGTAGTTTTCTCAGGATTCGAAAAAATGAATGCATTTAAAAAGCATTGGCACGAAATTTTGCGCCTACGCTCTTAATTTTTGATCTATTTTATTCTATACCAATAAAGATAAAAAATAAAAGTTGTTATAAACAGTACGTGCATACACTAACACATATACGTTTTTGTTACAAAAGCCGCATTTAGTAATTTTTTAAATGGGGCCCCATTTCCAATTCTGCCCCGACGGAGTTTGTTACGCCACTGCAGAGAAATGGTCGATTTTAAGGGTATAATGCTATCAATATCTTTTATAGTGCTTGAAAAGACCTTTAAAATGAGTACTGTTAAATAAATGTCGATTACATTCAAACTAAGCGAGATATAGTGCAAAAAAATTGATGGCTAATTTATTTTAAGATAAAATGCAAAGTACATTTAACCCCTCATCCACCAGATTTAAATACATCATTTTATTTCTACAATACCTTTTACTATAGTGTTATTTCTATGTTCAAGAAGTTGGACGGGTTTAACTGAATGGTTTTTGAAAAAAATAAGAGCAAATTATAGAGCGCATTTTTAAAGTTTCTTAAAAATCTTCCTTTTTCTCATGTAACTAGAAAATTATAAAGAGATACAGTAATTAAAAACAAAACAAAATTTTTATCTGAAAAACCCTACATTTTTGTTCTGTATCTATTTTTCATATCTCTTATCCTTTTCGAATTACATGGACAAAAAGGAAGATTTTTAAGAAAATTTAAAAATGCCTTCTATAATTTGATATTATTTTTTTCAAAAACCATTCATTTAAAACCGTCCAAGTTTTTAAACATAGAAATAACACTCTAATAAAAGGAAAATAGAAGTAGGTTGAATATTATAGATTCTATAATAAAAGGTATTGTAGAAGGAAAATGATGCATTTAGATTCTGGTGGATGAGGGGTTAAAAATATACTTCTCATTTATCCTTAAAATATATTAGTAATCGACATTTAACAGTACTCGTTTTAGAGGTCTTTTCAATCACTATAAAAGGTATTCGTAGCATTATATCCCTAAAATCGACTATTTCTCTGTTATTTTAAGTTGAATACACCGATTTGAGCATGTACCAAAAAAAATTTTCCGGTCCTTACATATGGATGTCAAACATGGACGTTCACAAAAGCGAATATGGACAGAATTGCGAAAACACAAAGAGCAATGGAAAAACAAATGATCAACATAAGACCGTCAGATAGAAAAAGGAATTCCTGGGTAAGAAATATCACAAAAGTTAAAGATGCTATTCGTCAAACAGCTAAACTAAAATGGAAATTCGCCGGTCATACTATTAGACAACAAGACGAAAGATGGAATAAAATTATTACAGAGTGGAGACCATGGATATACAAACGAATGAGAGGGAGACCACAGATGAGATGGGTAGATGACCTAAAACACCAAGCCGACTCAAAATAAATGCACTTGGCTCAGGATAGAGAAAGATGGAGGAGGCCTATGTCCAATATTGAATGTCGCAACGCTGATAGATAGATATAGAAAGATATAATAAATGGGTCTAAAACGTAGAGTTTATGACAAATGTATCTTGCCTATAACTACATATAGACTGAAGACCATGGCCTTTACAAAGAAAACCTTAGAGCAGCTCAGTACAACCCAAAAAACAATGGAGAGGGTCATGCTAGGGATTAGTTTGAGAGACAGGATTCTAAATATCGACATTCGTGAAAAAAACAAAGATTAAGGCGGGTTGACATTACTAGTGAATAACGAACGTGGCTCGCGCTTACGTATTTTGCCTGTGCTATTGTTAGATATTTTATTATCTATTTTCAAACTCGAGCAGTACATTTGTATATATGCATTTCATAAATACGTAAGGTACACAAAAACGTAAGCAGCCAAATACCCTGTATAATGTCAACGGAAACATAATAACAGAAATAGAAGAACAGTTGAAGACATGGAAAAACTATGTTGAAGAACTCTTTGCAGATGATTGACAACAATCTGAACTAAGTAACATACAAGGAGACGAAGGTCCAGAAATAACGGAAGAGGAAGTAATGTACGCACTAAAAAGAATGAAAAACGGTAAAGCCCCAGGTCCAGATGAAATACCAACGGAAATCCTTAAACTGATAGAAGAAGACTCGATCCACATTTTAGTTGAACTTTTCAATAGCATTTATACATCAGGAAAAATACCACAAGAATGGCTTTTATCCACCTTTGTTATTATACCAAAAAAGATGAATGTCAAACAATGTAGTGATTACCGTACAATCAGTTTGATGAGCCATGTACTGAAAATATTCCTGAAAATTATACACACTAGAGTACACAGAAAACTGGAAATGGACATCAATAATACCCAGTTTGGATTCCGAAATGGACTCGGAATAAGAGAGGCGTTGTTTGCACTGAACGTTATGTCTCAAATATGTCTTGACATAAATCAAGATGTATTCATGTGTTTCATAGATTATAACAAGGCCTTTGATAAAGTGCGGCATGATCATCTAATCAGACTCCTGGCAGAAAAGAATTTAGATAAACGAGACATCCGACTAATAGCAAATATGTACTACAATCAGAAAGCAGTAGTGAGTAGAGAATAATAGCACTAAAGAAATTGAAATAAAGCGAGGTGTGAGACAAGGGTGTATACTGTCACCAACCCTGTTTAATCTCTATTCCGAAGACGTAATGAATAGAACCCTCTCTGAGCAATCCATAGGTATTAAAATAAATGGTGTTAGATTAAACAATCTGAGATTTGCCGACGACACCGTTCTGATCGCAGAAACACTTGAAGAGCTACAGACATTGGTGAATAAGATAGCAGACTGCAGCGAAGAATATGGACTATCTTTGAACATAAAGAAAACTAAATTTATGGTAATATCGAAATCAACACAAAATGTCCAAAATTTATATTTGCACAATGAAATTATCGATCTAGTTAGCAAATACAAAAATATTTAGGCACTTTTATAAATGAAGACAACGATAGCTCAGCAGAAATCAAAATAAGAATAGAAAAAGCCAGATCCATATTCACTAAAATGAAGAGAGTGTTCTGTGGAAGAGATTTGAGCCTTGAAATGAAACTTCGCCTGATGAGATGTTACGTACTTTCTGTGCTGTTCTACGGAATGGAGTCGTGGACGCTGAAAAAGATTGATACCAAAAAATTAGAGGCATTTGAACTGTGGATGTATCGCAGAATCTTGAGAATATAATGGACGGAGAAAGTCACAAACGTCGAGGTCTTGAGAAGAATGAATAAAGAAAAGGAAGTCATATTTACGATCAAAAAACGAAAACTGCAATACTTAGGACACATTACAAGAGGCGAAAGATATGAACTGCTTCGAATAATTATGCAAGGGAAGATAGCAGGAAAAAGGTTCATAGGAAGAAGACGAAACTCCTGGCTTAAGAATCTACGGGAATGGTATAGCTGTAGCAACAACGAATTGTTTCGGTCAGCAGTTTCGAAAATACGTATAGCCCTGATGATCGCCAACCTTCGAAACGAAGATGGCACTTGAAGAAGAATTGCATAAATACAAA
Organism: Diabrotica virgifera virgifera; assembly: GCF_917563875.1. Classification (NCBI taxonomy): domain Eukaryota; kingdom Metazoa; phylum Arthropoda; class Insecta; order Coleoptera; family Chrysomelidae; genus Diabrotica; species Diabrotica virgifera. The sequence continues at coordinate 51,247,298 of NC_065450.1, forward strand.
TGTACTGCTCGAGTTTGAAAATAGATCATAAAATATCTAACAATAGCGCGGGCAAAATACGTAAGCGTGAGCCACGTTCGTTATTCATTAGTAATGTCAACCTGCCTTATCTGATGTCGCAGAACGTATAGCAAGGCTCAAGTGGCAATGGGTCGGACATGTTGCCTGAGATAATCCCGAAAAATAAACACGGAGAATAACAAACTGGGGACCAACAGAGAACAGGCGAGGAGTAGACAGACCGTAGAATAGGTGGACAGATGATTTCAAATAAGTCGCGAGCAAGCAGTGGATGAGAATTGCCAAGAGTAGAAATCGATGAAAGCAAATGGTAGAGGCCTATATCCAGCAGTAGACGAACACAGGTTGAAGAAGAAGAAGAATATTTTGTATTTACGTCTTCACTTGTCGTTTGTCTGCCAGTGAATAATAGAGTGATATTTGACCCCAAAGCCACACGGTGGATATTTTGAAAATATGTCTAGTTCAGGGTTGTTTGTTATTGTATATCACTAAAATCACATCCTAGGATTTTAGTAACCTAGTAGTAAGTAGCCTAGTTTTAGTAATAAGATTAAAATTAAAAAGAATTTTTGTTTTTATTTTAGGTTGAGGTGTGATCGTTGCGAAACCAAGCATTATGGATTTTCTACAGAAGGTTGTAAAAGATGTGAATGTGATCCTCTTGGGTCGGTAGATTTACAATGTGACGATACCGGCCAATGTTTTTGTTTTGACAACGTTGATGGTAAAAAATGTGACAGATGTAAAGAAAACAAATATGACCGCCAGAGAGGTTGTATCGACTGTCCTGAATGTTACAATTTGGTACAAAATTCATTAGACACTCACACAGACAAATTAGACCAGTTGGAACAAATTTTAGATGATATTGAAAATCAACCAACAGTCATACCAGATGAAGAATTTCCAGATAATTTAAATAAAGTGAAAGATCAAATTGCCGATTTACATAAAAATGTTACGCAAACTTTTGGAGATCAAAGTTCTGTGTTACAATTAAAAGAAATTGAAGAAGACACTGAGGAATTGCATAAGAGTGTCTCAGATATACAAGAAACTTTAGATACCATAAAAAATAATAATTTGTTCACTACAAATAGTTTAAATCATATTGATGATTTGTTAAATGAAGCTAGTGAAAAAATGGAGGAGATTGAGGGTGACATCGTGTTAAGAGGTAAGACATCGAATGAAAATGAAAATGAAGAAATCTTTAGATCTTCGGATCTAAAACTTCAAACTGTTTTAATCAGATGTCGCTTTTTCTTCTTCTTCTTAAAGTGCCCTCTCCCCAATGGAGGTTGGCTACTACAGTTGCAAACTCTTCTGTGTCTTCAGCTGTTCTTATTAAATTTGGCTCTGTCCATTGTGGGATGTTTCTGAGACACGATAGTATTTTCCTTCCTAGTACTCTCTTTCTCTCGATTTTTCCTTTCACTGTAAGTTGAGCACATTGGTATTTATTATATCTGAGTATGTACGTGGCCTATACTCCGTCTACCCAACAGACGGAGTAATCACGTGAATAAATCACAATATTTCTTCAAAATACCTTAACGCACGGCCTTCTACACAATACCGATAACAAGGTATTCGGTAATTGGTGTTATCGGTATTGTGTACAAGGCCGTGTGTTAAGGTATTTTGAAGAAATATTATCATTTATTCACTTGATTACTCCGTCTGTTCGGTAGACGGAGTATAGGTATGATTTTTTCTAACTTTAACTGTGTTGAAAAGTTCTCTTTCCTTGCCTATTCTATGCAGCACTTCTTCGTTTGAAGTATTCGATGTCCATGAAATTTTACTACTACGCCAAGGCATTTGACCGTTGCCAGCACCAGAAGATGGTCACCGCCCTACAAAGAGTAGGATTAGATGAGAAGGACATTCGGATCATCATGAATTTATACTGGAACCAGCGTGCTCAAGTCAAGGTCGAAGACCAGTTGACCGACCAAGTGAAGATCATGCGAGGAGTAAGGCAGGGTTGTGTGCTCTCGTCGACTCTTTTCAATATATACTCTGAGGAAATTTTTACTGAAGCCCTCACAAACCTAGAGATGGGAATCCGAGTGAACGGTGAATACATCAATAATATCCGCTACGCCGATGACACAGTATTACTAGCAACCAGCCTAAATGGTCTACAGGCCTTACTAGACCGTGTGAGAACTGTTAGCGTGACATACGGACTGAACCTTAATATTAAGAAAACTAAATGCATGGTTGTCAGCCGTGTAAATTTAGATCCCGGGGCACTAATGGCAGATAACGAAGAGATCCAGAGAGTCGACAGATTCACTTACCTCGGAACTCACAATGGGACCACGCTCAAGAGATTAGATCCAGAATTGAAATGGCACGGTCTACATTTATCAAGATGAGATCCTTGCTGTGCTGCAGTGATCTCAGTTTGGGAACCAAGATCCGGATAGTGAGGTGCTACGTTCTTCCAGTGCTACTGTATGGAGTTGAAGCCTGGACACTGACGCAAGCCACTGAAAAGCGGATTGAAGCCTTCGAGATGTGGATCTACAGGAGGATACTAAAAATATCTTATGTGGACCATGTCACCAACATTGAGGTCCTACAGCGCATGACAAAAGAAAAAGAAGTGCTTAATTTAGTAAAACAACGTAAGCTTGAGTACCTTGGCCACGTGATGCGGAACGAAGAAAAATATCGAGTTCTTCAACTCGTCATGCAGGGCAAAGTATTTGGCAGGAGAGGACCGGGACGCCGTCGTATCTCGTGGTTGAAAAACCTCCGACAATGGTTTGGGATAACCTCCGCGGAGCTATTTCGCAGAGCAGTCAACAAAACAATGATAGCCTTGATGATCGCCAATATCCGAACCGGATAAGGCACTGAAGAAGAAGAAGATGATGAAATTTTGAGGATTCTCCGGTAGATCCACATTTCAAAGACCTCCAATTTATTTACGGTTAATGTTTTAAGGGTCCATGTCTCAACTGCATAGAGAAAACTTGACCAGACGTAGCATTTTGATAAACGTAGTCGAATTTTGAGTTTTATTCGAGAATCACAAATTTTCTGGCCTGTTCTATTCTCGATCTTATTTCTAGATCAGGATTTAGACTACTATCGATCCAACATCCCAGGTACTTAAATTGATTGACCTGTTCTAAAATGTGCCCATTTATTGTGCAAGGTTGAGGTGCGTTTTGGTTTTTTCTAATTGACATCACTTTGGTTTTTTTAATATTTATTTTCATACCAAATTGCTCACAGGTCGAGTTGGTCTTGTCGATGAGTCGTTCTGGACCCAAGTCGGAATCCGCAATCAACACCGTATCCTCGGCCTATCTGATGCTGTTGATATTTATGCCATTCACCTTGACATTACCCTTGGAATCCTCCAGTGCCTTTTTAAATAGAAACTCGAAGTAAAGATTAAACAGCAGAGGCGACAGAACACATCCTTGTCTAACTTCCCTCCTAATTTCTAGTTCTGCGGATGTAGAACATTCGATCCTAACTCTGGCGTTTGGTTTTCGTAATTTGATGTGTTTTCCATTTAAACCGACTTCTTGCAGACGTTCTAACCTCGTAGGTCGTGTCTTACTCTATCAAATTCTTTTTAGAAGTCTTTAAAGCATATAAATATATATTTCTATGTATAAACATTTTCAATTTCTTTGCAACACGAAAATGCAGCAGCTGCATAATACTCTGGTCAAATCGGAGAGTGCAGGAAGAGTCTATATCGGTTTGGGAGGTTCTTTCCTCCTCATCAGTAGTCCCATATCCTCTTCTCTCCGATTTCTCCAGGTATCATACTTTGGGCTCTTCCGAATTGCAAAGAACGAAATGCCGCGGATGAACTAGAGCCATCTACCGAAAAACAAAATAAGTTATCAATCGAAGTAGCACAGATAACGACAATAAATATCGTTCCCATACCACCAGATTGACAACAGGTGGAATACTTTCTTTGGTTACAACCTCCCGAGATTTTCAAAAATTATAAATCATACAGGATGCCGAGGAAATTAAGATGAGAGAATTTTGAATAATTCACAACCCATCTGCTCAGCATGGTAAAAGTTTCCAACACGAAAGATTCCTTAGTACTCAAGCAGATGGGTTGTGAATTATTTAAAATTCTCTCATCTTAATTTCCTCGGCATCCTGTATGATTTATAATTTTTGAAAATCTCAGGAGGTTGTAACCAAAGAAAGTATTTCACCTGTTCTCAATCTGGTGGTATGGGAACGATATTTATTGTCGCTTTCTGTGCTACTTCGATTGATAACTTATTTTATATATATATATATATATATATATATAATTCCACATTCTCTATTTCATTTGTTTGATTTCGTACGAGTGGTCGTTAAACCAGTACCTGTGGATCTTTTGATCACTGAGTGTGTTTCAAAGATCTACATCTTTTGTTTTTTCATAAACATTATCTTACTTACTCTAAAGTAATTAGGGAATTAAAACTTGAGACTGTCATTTTCAGGTTGGGCGTAGATTTACGCTCCTGTTATGTCTATGTCTCGGATGTTGTTTTTTGATGGAATGTGTCTAAAGATATTCAACCTCTCATCTTTACCGACGAGCCCACGGAGGTTGAAGAGGGCGAAACACATTTCTAAGAACTGGTGTTTGGATCTTTGATTCTATTCGAAAAATTTTTCCCAGCCAGAAATAGTGGATGTGTGAGTTATTCGTAAGGGGATTTTTCCACATTCTCTATTTCATTTGTTTGATTTCGTACGAGTGGTCGTTAAACCAGTACCTGTGGATCTTTTGATCACTGAGTGTGTTTCAAAGATCTACATCTTTTGTTTTTTCATAAACATTATCTTACTTACTCTAAAGTAATTAGGGAATTAAAACTTGAGACTGTCATTTTCAGGTTGGGCGTAGATTTACGCTCCTGTTATGTCTATGTCTCGGATGTTGTTTTTTGATGGAATGTGTCTAAAGATATTCAACCTCTCATCTTTACCGACGAGCCCACGGAGGTTGAAGAGGGCGAAACACATTTCTAAGAACTGGTGTTTGGATCTTTGATTCTATTCGAAAAATTTTTCCCAGCCAGAAATAGTGGATGTGTGAGTTATTCGTAAGGGGATTTTTCCACATTCTCTATTTCATTTGTTTGATTTCGTACGAGTGGTCGTTAAACCAGTACCTGTGGATCTTTTGATCACTGAGTGTGTTTCAAAGATCTACATCTTTTGTTTTTTCATAAACATTATCTTACTTACTCTAAAGTAATTAGGGAATTAAAACTTGAGACTGTCATTTTCAGGTTGGGCGTAGATTTACGCTCCTGTTATGTCTATGTCTCGGATGTTGTTTTTTGATGGAATGTGTCTAAAGATATTCAACCTCTCATCTTTACCGACGAGCCCACGGAGGTTGAAGAGGGCGAAACACATTTCTAAGAACTGGTGTTTGGATCTTTGATTCTATTCGAAAAATTTTTCCCAGCCAGAAATAGTGGATGTGTGAGTTATTCGTAAGGGGATTTTTCCACATTCTCTATTTCATTTGTTTGATTTCGTACGAGTGGTCGTTAAACCAGTACCTGTGGATCTTTTGATCACTGAGTGTGTTTCAAAGATCTACATCTTTTGTTTTTTCATAAACATTATCTTACTTACTCTAAAGTAATTAGGGAATTAAAACTTGAGACTGTCATTTTCAGGTTGGGCGTAGATTTACGCTCCTGTTATGTCTATGTCTCGGATGTTGTTTTTTGATGGAATGTGTCTAAAGATATTCAACCTCTCATCTTTACCGACGAGCCCACGGAGGTTGAAGAGGGCGAAACACATTTCTAAGAACTGGTGTTTGGATCTTTGATTCTATTCGAAAAATTTTTCCCAGCCAGAAATAGTGGATGTGTGAGTTATTCGTAAGGGGATTTTTCCACATTCTCTATTTCATTTGTTTGATATATATATATATATATATATATATATATATATATATATATATATATTTCTGTTGGTCGTAGTACACTGGGGTGCAAAATTAACCGGACACCTTAAAAATGGGTCATTTTTGATGTCTCGAACTTCCTAAACCTGTAGTCCGATTTAAGTGATTTTTCAATATGTTATAGCCTTATTCGTTAACAATATCGCTGTAATCATGTTGTTACTAAACGGGTAAATTTTCATTGTATACCGGGTGCACCAATGACACTGTGTTTTTTTCTCAAACTTCGCATCACCCTGTGGAATATTCTATCATTTATAAGATACTGTAATTAAAACCCAACTATAGAGTCATGTTTTCTTAACATTCTGTTTTTTTATTCATTCGCTTATGTTGGACCATAAAAAAGTTACGTACAGTCGGAAAAATGAAAGAATACCCATGAACGGACATATAACACATGCTGTATTTTCCTGTCACCGTGTCACACAAAAAATTGTACATGTAATAATCATTATTACATGTACTTGCACTGGACAAGTTTCTTTGTGACACGGTGACAGGAAAATACAGCGTGTTTTATATGTTCGTTCATGGGTATCCTTTCATTTTTCCGACTGTACTTTAACAATTACCCATGTTTTTCATGAATAGAGGGTATTTTTAAACAAGTGTGGCAAACCTCAAGGTGTAATTCTACATGAAAAAATAATGACAGTTTGCTTTATAAACCTATGTCCGAAAATGCTTCGTTTCTGAGAGAGAGGGTGTTGAAATTTTTCTTACAAACTAACGATTTATTTATTGCTTTAAAACCGCTTGAGATATGCAAATGAAATTTTGTGGGTTTTAAGACGTAGTTATTGTACATTTTTTGACATACAAGTAAGAATTTAATATTCACCATTGGCGCGCATACGGGTAATATGAGCGGTTATATTACCCGTATGCGCGCCAATGGTGAATATTAAATGCTTAGTTGTATGTCAAAAAATGTGCAATAACTACGTCTTAAAACCGACCAAATTTCATTTGCATATCTCAACCGGTTTTAAAGCAATAAATAAATCGTCATTTTGTAATAAAAAATTTAACACGCCCTATCTCGGAAACAAAGCATTTTCGGACATACCATTTATAAAGCAAACTCTAATTATTTTTTATTCAGAATTTCCCCTTAAAGTTGGCCATACTTATTTAAAACACCCTGTATTGATGAAAAACATGGCTAGTTGTTAAAGTACCTAACTTTTTTATGGTCCAATGTAAGCGAATGAATCAAAAAACAAAATCTTGAGAAAACATGAGGCTTTGGAATTTAATTTCAGTATTTTATAAATGCTAGGTTTACAGGGTGAGGCGAACTTTTAGAAAAAAACACAGTTTGATTGGTACACTCGGTATATAATGAGAATTTAACTGTTTAGCAACAATACTATTACAGCGATATTGTTAAAGAATAAGACTATAATATACTAAAAAAATCACTTAAATCGGACAACAGGTTTAGGAAATTCCAGACATCAAAAATGACCCATTTTTAAGGTGTCCGGTTAATTTTGCATCCCAGTCTATTTTTGGGCGAGAACTAGTAAACTGAAGAGGGCTTTCACGTTCTCATGCCGGCTCTGAATCCAAATCGATTGTCTCCGATGATTATTTCGCACTTTCTATAGATTCGACTATGTACGACTTTTAATAGGACTTTTATTGCATGACTCGTAAGGATTATCACACGGAACTCGTTGCAGTGTTTTGGGTTTGGTTTTTTTTTGTAGTGGGATCAATATTGACTCTAGCCAGTCTTGGAGTATTTTGCATTTTTCCTGTATCATAAATGCGATTGAATAAAAGGATAAATATTTCGATATTTTCTTCGCTGATTAATTTTAACGTTTCTGGGTATATACCATCTGGACCTGGGCTTTATTGTTTTGAGTTGATCTACAGTACCTGAAAGCAAAGTAAGTGTATAATTTTGCTCAAAGAGACAGCTCATTTTCTTTTTGATTCAGAGCAGACCATAGATGCTCTTTGCAGAGTCCTAAGAGCACTTAACCCAGATAGCACAAGTACGTTTTATGGACATCCAATGGACGTACATCTGTGTACATTGGAACGTCCAATGGACGTCCCGCTAAGGTACAATGGACATCCGATGGACGTCCAACGAACGTCCAGAGTTCACAAAATTGGACGTCCATAGAACGTCCGCTACAAACGTACAGTGTACGTTGTTGAAGCTTTCAGTGTACATCTTATGTACATTCAATGTACATCTTATGGACATTTTTGTTGGGCACTTTTCAGAAAGCAATCTAGTGTCCATAATTTTTTGAATACATACATAGCAAAAAGCCTTTAGGTATCGGAAATAGTTCCTATAATACGAAACTTATACTTACTTTAAAATATTACACAAGATACATTTTTAATTTCTCTTTATTATAACTTTATTATATATACTTTATTATAGGAACTTCATTAATGCAGGACTGCACTTGCACGATAAACAGCAAACACAAGATATCACAGGATGTATTATATTGTATGTAATAACTTAATAAAGACAAAATTCAGATAACGGCGCCCTATGAAAGCATGCACATTAAAAAGAGGTTTATTTTATTTCTGTTCTCTTCCTTCCAAACATTATTTCTTACAACTTTAGAGTCAGTACGGTTGTATATTGCAAGCGGGTTTGCCATTCTGTGAATTATCATAAATAAATCCTCCTTCAGTATTCGACAACAATTAACAGCGATAATCCCCTAAAAGTACCTGCCTAATACTACCTTTTACGACCGATAGCGTGAAGAGCGACAACGTTGTCAAGAAGATTCTCATTTAGTTTGGCGGGAAATTTAATAGTTACAAAATGCACATTTAAGATTTAAGTTGGTAGCGTCTAATTATTGTAAGTTCTATAATTACCGATGCGCGGCGATGTAGCTCCGTTATTCTGAAAAAGTTTACCATCGTTTTATCATCATCTTATATTATATAGGTTTAATTAAAATAATTTTAGTGGTTCAGTGTTTTAATCCAATGATGAAAAAATATGTGACTACATTTATTAGAAGCTTCTTGTATTCTACTATTAATATTGCTTTGATTAAAACAAGAAGCTATATATAATTACTCTTAATAATAGTCGCGTTTTGTGTAAAATCTCCATGGACCACAAATGGATGTCCAATGTACGTTGAAATCAAACGTCCAATGGACGTCGCGTAATGGACGTACATAGTACGTCCAGTTTTGGTCCATGGACGTTTGTACTTTAAATGTACGTTATATGGACGTCCATCGGACGTTGTGTGCTATATGGGAAGATGATGATGGTCACATCTGAAATGAAATGAAATGAAATATAAGTTGTCTTTTCTATTAGTTTTACTCCTATCTGAGTACAGGGAACCAAGATTTGTTAGAATTTTGCCTACATGAATAGACAGGTAGTGGAATGCAATTTTAGATTCCCCCTAGTCTACTTCTAATTTATCGTTCGTTTGCTTTGCAAGTTTTAGAAAGCACGAATTTGGATTGTTTACCAGAAATTGGTTCCAGTAGAAGTCTTTAGACCATGGATCTAAAAGTTCTAACTGTTTTAGGTAAGACGTCGTTAAAAGAAGCGCAAGAGAGAGCTACTATTGCTGGTGATCATTCCGAAAAGATGACCACTATTTCCCAAGATGCTAGAGATTTGGCTCAAAACTTAGAACAACATGCTACTAACATAAAAAATGCAGCTGAAAAGGCAAAAATTGATTCCACAGAAGCATACAAACTTGTGAAAAATGCAGTAGGAAAACAAGCACACCTTATGGAATTGATCAGGTAAGTCTATATGAATTTCTTTTCTTTTTTTGTTAGATGGGCAACGTACTTAGTCCAGAAAGTAAGAAAATATGTAAAAATAAAAAAATATGTACTTATAATTAAATTTAGTGTAACATTGAAATATTTAAAGGGAAACACGAAAAGAAATGACAGTACCTACAACAGAAAATAAAATGAAATACAGTGAATTTATCAGAGGTAAGAAATTTGTAAATTCACCATATCACAAAAATACCTAAGGATACAAGAACTTACACTATTTTACAAAGTGATAAACGAACTGACAGTAAAGAGCTATGAGTGGACAAGAAAATAAAATGCAATATGTACCTATATTAGACTTTCAGCCGTTAAGTGAAAGAATGTGATATCTAATACATCCAAGTTTATTTTAATAATTATGGTCAATGTTTCCATGACTAATTAAGTTTAAAGGGTTTTTACCCAAATATTTTCATTTTGGTGGTTAGCATGTCAGCTGATAAAACTCAAATGCTTTAATATTCACTGCTAAAACTTGACAAGATGAGTTATCAAGTTATTGTTTAATCGAAATAATCGTAAAATGCGACATACACTGAGTGCTACAACTAGCTAACTCTAGTTATCTAGTTGTAGCTCGTGTTTTTCTGAAACCGTTGAGCCTACCACGTAATTGCTAATTGTTCGGTTGATGTTAATGAAAAAATTCGAGAATTGCAGATATGGCAACTTCCATGGCGGAGGCCGAATTTTCACCAAAATCATGTTTGAAATATTAGTTTTGTTAAAAAGTTCACTTAGATGCAACTTGGCATGATATGCGACATTACCAAATAATGTTATCATTATGGTACCTAGTGCTAAAAGTTGATAACTTTACTTTTTCATGTTTTTTTTCCATATTGTAAAACAAATATTGGAATATGATATGCATCATATTCCTAAATTGATCAGTAGCCAAAAAGTTAAGGAACAGTATTTTAGAGCTGCAGAGTGAATTCCATATTTAACAACATCGTGGTAGATCTTTAAAATCTTTAAACCCGTTTATCTCAGAACTACCAATTTCGAGTTATCAAGTTATAGTATTAAGGCGACGATATGATCTAATCAAAAAATTATTAATATGTCTTATTTTATTTTTTAGGTATTTAAAAGTCGAATTGGAGAAAACAGAACAACAATTATACGCCTCGAAAGAGTGGACCAAGGAGGTCAGCGAGAAAGCTCATACCGTAAAGAAGAATGCTTTAACTTTATTCACGGAAGTTGAAAATCTTAATATACCAAAGTTAAACATCGAAGACTTCAAACAGAAGTCAGATGAATTGAAGCAGAAAGCAATTTTGTATAGAGCTAGATCTGGCATTGTTTTTAAGGAAAGCGAAGATTTGAAAAAAGATGTTGAAAAACAAATTAAGTTGGGAATGGATCTAATACAGCAAGCTATTGATCAACAGGAGGAACTGAATGATCTAAGGAATGATTTGGTTTTATACGAAAGTCAAGAAAAAATCGTCATTAACCTTTGGAATGAAATATGGAGTAATGCTGAGAATAATTATAAATTATTAAAAGGTATGTGAACAGTGTTTGAAATATCATAAATTTACATCATAATCATATCTAAAGTATAATAACAATAATTTAAATAATAATTACATAAATGCCACAAATAAATAGCTTCAAAACAATATTAATAATTGATCCTACTGCATTAATTTACTTAATATCTTCACTGTAAGTAGGGAATAGATCAAGAAACAAAGTCTACCCTATATCCTATGGCGCTTTTATCTCGGGGGTGGAAAATTTTTTGGTAAACTAGCCACGGAAGTAGCTAAATTACCTAATTCTAAGCAAAAACTGTTCTATATTTTTTTTAACTCAATACTTTTTGAGTGGAGACATGGAGAAAAAGGAAAATGTTTATAGTCTAGTAAAATAAAATTACACTACATGTAAATCAAAATGTAAATTCGTACAGGTTGAAACAAATTTTATATCAAAGTTTAGGTGGGTACAACAGATATTTTCAAGAAAGTATCCAAATCATACAAGGGGATCATTGTTTAAATAATTAAAAGGGGACATTGTTGCAAAAAATTACTTTTTTAGCTGCTGAGGTCATTTAATTACTAATGAAGGTCTATAGGATTGTTTTCTGCAAAGTTGAAGGGTAAATCTTTCACATAAGACTTACTAAATTAAATTTGACCCCCCATTTATTTAAATAATTATACATAAATCTTTAAAAACAAATTTGCAAAAAATTATTTTTAGCGTTTTAAATAAGCACTAAAGAATAGTTATGAGTATTAATAAAAAAAAATTGGTCCAAAAATAGTTAATATTTTTTGAGATATTGAATTTGTTTATTAAATGTTACTCTATTTTCAATTGCAAAAACGCGGTTGTTGCCAAAGAAATATTCACCTGTATTAAATCTTATTATTTTTATTTTTATGTATATTTTCGATAAATGTATTGATCAATTCAAATTTAAATTAAACTTCCCCCTAAAATGGCATTTGAAAATTATTCAAATTTGTTTATAATTGGTTTTTTTAATAACGTCGTAGGGATTAAATATTTTGAAATACCGTTTCGATAATTGGGTTCCTGGGAACTTTTCACTAATTAACAAATTTTTGTTTTCTTTTTTCCTCTTCTTTTTTTTTCTCCGAGTTATATTACTACGGGCCCTTTTTGGGTTAAGTTTGATTAAGAATGTCGAATCTCTAAGTTGTAGATTCTAGACCTAAAAATATTAAGATTAGTCTAAAATCACTTAAATAAAATGTGGCTACTTATTGAGTTACAGGGTGTTTTATTTAAAAATTTAAAAATTATTTTTACCAAGAACTTTCAAACTATTTGACGTATCCTTATCATACTTGGCAGAAAGTGTGGGTACTGTACAGTCTGCTTAATTGTGATAAATAAAAGTTTCTAGCTACCACCAGAGGCGTACGACATGGGATAGTTAATGGTTGACCCTTCCCAAATTCTACGCCACTGAGGGAATTACTATTTTAGCCAAATTTTTCGATTCTCCAATACTTTCTATGTAAATAATGTACTCTTTACTGGTAACGATTAAGTCATTAGTTTTCGAGATATTGGACGTTAAAAATGAAACGGCATAGTTATTTTGATTCATTCATTCATTCATTTTAAACTTCCAATATACCTCAAACTGATGACTTTATCGATACCTAGAAAGTTATTTACATACAAAGTATTGGAGAATCGAAAAATTTCGCTAAAATAGTAATTCACTCAGTGGCGTAGAATTTGGGAAGGGTCAATCATTCACTATCCCCTGTCGTACGCCTCTGGCACTAGCTAGAAACGTTTATTAATCATAATTTATTAATAGGGTGAATAATAGCCACACTTTTTGCCAAGTATGATAAGGAAACGTCAAATAGTTTTAAAGTACTTGGTAACAAAATTTTTTAAATTTTTAAATAAAACACCCCGTAACTCAGTAAGTAGCCACATTTTATTAAAGAGATTTTAGTTAAATCTTAATATTTTCAGGTCTAGAATCTACAACTCAGGGATTAGACATTCTTAATAAAATTTAACCCTAAAAGGGCCCGTAGTAATATAACTCCAAGAAAAAAAAAGAAGAAGAAAGACGACAAGAAAATTTTGTTAATTAGTAAAAAATTCCCAGGAACCCAATTATCGAAACGGCATTTCAAAATACTTAATCCCCGCGACGGTATTAAAAAAACAAATTATAAACAAATTTGAATAATTTTCAAATGCCCTTTTAGGGGGGAGTTTATTTGAAATTTGAATATACCGATACATTTATCGAAAATATACATAAAAATAAAAATAATGAGATCTTAAACATGTGAAAATTTCTTTGGCAACCACCGCGTTTTTTGCAATTGAAAATATAGTAACATTTAATAAACAAATTCAATATCTCAAAAAATATTAAATATTTTTCGAATATTTTTTTTTGTTAATACTGGTAACATAGCGCAACTTATTCTGTAAAATAAGATATTTTATAGTGCTTATTTAAAACGCTAAAAATAATTTTTGCAAATTTGTTTTTTTATATACAATTATTTAAATAAATAGGGGGTCAAATTTAATTTAGTAAGCCTTATGTGAAAGATTTACCCTTCAACTTTGCAGAAAAAAATCCCATAGACCTCCATTAATAAGTGAATTTTTAATTATTTAAACAATGATCCCTTATATGATTTGGATACTTTCTTGAAAATATCTTTTGTACCCACCTAAACTGTGATATAAAATTTGTTTAACCTGTACGAATTTACATTTTGACTTTTTTTTATTTTATTAGGCTATTAAGAAAATTTAAAAATACGCTCTATAATTTGATCTTATTTTGTTCAAAAAGCATGCATTTGAAACCCGTACAACTTTTTGAACATAGAAATGACACTATAGAGAGGTATTTTAGAAGTAATACGAAGCATTTAAATCTGGTGGATGAGGGGTTAAGTAATATACTTCGCATTTTATCTTAAAATAAATTAGTCATCAATATTTTTTGTACCATATCTCGCTTAGTTTGAATATAATCGACATTTAACAGTGCTCGTTTTAAAGATTTTTCAAGCACTACAAAATATATTTGTAGCATTATACCCTTAAAATCGACCATTTCTCTATTATTTTTTAGTTGAACACACCGATTTAAGCATGCACCAAAAAAAAATCTATTTTCACGTAGGTACCATAGCACATTTTGTATTGTAACTAGAAGATTTATGAAGAAACGAATCTCTATAATTTGTCATAAGCTACAAAATATTTTATATAGGTATTCGCAAAAAAACGACCGAAAAGGTGACATTTTTAAATGAAAATGGCAAATTTTCAACCACGAATAACTCAAAAAGTATTGAGTTATTCGTAAAGCAAAAATGTTTGCTTAGAATTACGTTCTCTTGCCACTTCCGTAGTTATTTTGACAAAACAATTTTCCACTCCCGAGAAAGGGTGGGAACCACCCCCAAGATAAAAGCGCACATTGACATTTGAATTAGGAGATAAGTAGAGGTTATTCCCAAATGTTCATTAAAATCCTTGTATCTACTTATGGTCTGTTTTTTAACCAAGAGGAGTAATTCAAATTTACCGAGCCGTAATTCTTGTTTGTAATTGGCCCAACCTCAGGCAAGTTTACACTGTTACGAAATTTTGACACTAATGACATTTATAAAATTTTGACACTTCTGTCATCTTATAGAATTAAGTTATATTGACGATTTTTTGTGTTTTTTGCGTTATTCCTTTCATTTTTAGATTTTTAGTCTACTTTTATATCAAAAACAGTTGTTTTTAGAACTCTTTGGCGACGTATTAGTATAATATAATATGTATGGATTATCGTCGAAAGCCGATATGATCAACCAAAAAGAAGATGTATTTGGTGATATTTCTAGCCACTTTCTTGGGTGTGAATCTGTCTTTTCAGTTTACTCCTCTTGGTTTAAAAATAAACTATAGTAGGATAGAATTCGGAGGTATTATCCTGTTTTTGTTCTCATTGACTAGCGTACTTATCTACCTAGCCGTAAGCCCTATCTTTCAATTAAAAGCATAGGCAATGGTTTTTCCGAAGACCTAAATGCATGCAACATTTTATATAGCAAAAAAGGATAGAAACCGACTCGATACGAGTCGGCTTCGTTCAAAGCGATTAGAGTAGACTGCGGACTTTTGTACTTTTACACTGAAAGTGGGAAGTTCGAAGACACATTCGTTTACCTTTCTGATTATGAATTTGTATTCTACCCGGA
Organism: Diabrotica virgifera virgifera; assembly: GCF_917563875.1. Taxonomy (NCBI): domain Eukaryota; kingdom Metazoa; phylum Arthropoda; class Insecta; order Coleoptera; family Chrysomelidae; genus Diabrotica; species Diabrotica virgifera. Next base: position 51,262,874 of record NC_065450.1, read on the forward strand.
CGTCTGATGAGGTAGGGCATGCCGAAATATGTAACATCCTATTGATACTGATTCCATTCCATTCTGTTGGTATTTCTTTAGAGTTGTAAATGTTGTTGAGATTCTTTGTAATCATTGCTATTAATTCGTTGTCCCTAATTAAACCATTCATTTACGATATATCTAAATAAATATAGACGCCAAAATTTTACCATATATTTTTTTTATTTCTTCTGTTCCAGAATTTGACACACAAACGAAAAAAAGCAAAGAAGACGCTGAAGCTGCTTTAAAATCTGTAAAAAATGTAGAAAGCATAATTGATGACGTCTTTAAACAAATGAAATCGTACGACAAAGAGCTAGACCAAGCTAAAAATAATGCCGATGTGGCATTAGAAAAAGCACAACAGGCAAACGTGTTAGCTAAAAATGCTTCTGTAAAAGCTTGTGAAATCAAGCATGAATCAGAACTACTTTATAAAAACTCCACAGCTTTGGTAGAGGAAGCTGGGCTCATGTTTGATAGAGTCCAAAATACAGAAGGAGAATTGAAAATATTGGTTCAAAAAACGAAAAGCAATACGAGTTTAATAAACGAAGTAAAGGAAAAAGTAAGTAGGATGAAAAATTACCATCAAAATGTTTGCTGTAAACTGTATACCGATCTTTTATTTTTTACAAATAATAATTACAAATAATAATAATAATAATAATTAATATTATATTATACAAAACTTGTATCAAGTGAGGTGGCTTCTTATCCAATCATGCTCCTTGCCTACTAAATTGACTTACTATTTTCCTACATTCATCCTTGTTTGGTACTCTTTCTTCCCAACCAATAATTGTCTCAGTTCTGAGATCTTCCTCTACGCTGTCAAACCATCTTTGTCTGGTCTGGGTCTTCCTTTCCTTCTTTTCGTGATTGGACTTCCTTTTAGGATCATCTTTGGCATCCTTTTTCTTTCCATTCTCATCACGTATCCCACCCATCTCATTATCTGTGCCTTTATGAAACAACTGATGCTTACTTCGTTATACAATTCCACTAGCTCCCTGTTTGTCGCACCCAATCTTTCACCGTGTTTTTGCCTACATATATAGCTCTGACTATTTTCCTTTCCTATCTTTCCAATTTCTCCGTATTTGCTTTTTCTTTGTCCATACTTGGCTACCATCGTCACTGTGTGCCCCATTACCGTTTTATATATCCTTAGCTATATTTTTCTCGATACATATTTGGATTTCATCAGTAATCTTAGGCTTCCCATCTTTTTATTTCCCTTTTGGTAATCTGGCATTCAGTACTCATTCTTTCTGACCTTTCTCATTTACAGTAACCCCCAGATGCGTAAAATGACCACTCTCTCGAAATTACATTCCCTTGCTTCATTAGGAGCATATCCTGGAGCTGACATCAATTCCGATCATAATCATGTTGTTGTAAAAGTGCGCGCAAGATGGAAACTAATAAAGAAACAAAAACCTCAACACAAACTAGACATCCGATTATTGAAAAACGACACCATACAACACACAGTATACCCCATTCCACGAATATATACGACCCTCTTGGATTATCGCGATAACGAATATTTTACTGTGCAAAATATGAAGAACGAAAGTAAATTGCAAATTATATTGTTGTTTATTGGAGTAATTATTAGAGCAAAATACTTTCGTACTTCTTATGTTGCACGCTAAACTATTCGTTGTCGCGATAATCCAAAACATACTTTAAAATGTATCATATGTATCTGAATTGCCGATATAAATGAGTCCAATTAAATAAATTATTAAAAGAATTTTTTTACTAAGCAACAACATTTTTGTTTGTATTAGTAGCATTTTGTATTTTGACAACGGCACCCGATTTGGGCGTCGAAACGTTAATAAAAAATCATTTTTTAATAATATTGTGGCTTATTTCCCATTGTAAAAATTAAAAATAATAATCCAAAACAGTCGTATATTCGTGGAATACACCATAAATAAAGAATTAAATAAAAATTTAACGTTGAACGTTGAAACTAATCAGCGAAGAAAATATCGAAATATTTGTCCTTTTATTCAATCGCATTTATAAAGACAGTTTTACATTATGCTATTTTCATGCTAGGCAAGAGCCACGCAAGACAGATCACGCTACTGCGCGTGCCTACGCGCTATTTCCATGCAATTCCTGTGCTAGACGAAAAATTAAAACATGTTCTATTTTTCATGCTATTTTGATGCAAGTCCTGTCAAAATTCATGTTGCCAATATGACAAAATTTATAGTTTAGAAAAAAACTTAACCTTATTGTGTAAATTTAAATGGTATTTATCGGATGTAATAATTTGTGATTTATATTTGAATATATTTAATTATGGACTGAAATTTCCAAGTGAAATATCTAAAGTTAATATTTTGATATATTTCTTCTATTGGCAACAATGAAAGTAGTATCTAAAATTGCACAGAAATAGCTCTGATGTAAAAAGGCCAGGCTAGGCAAGAGGTATGCCATGCAAGACGGACTTGCATAGCATGAGACTTGCATAGCCTTGATGTAAAGCTGCTTTAATACAGGTAAAATACCCCAAGACTGGCTAGAGTCAATATCCATCCCACTACCGAAAAATCCAAACCCACAAAACTGCAATGAGTTCCGTCTGATAAGCCTTATGAGTCATGCAGTAAAAGTCGTACATAATCGTATCTATAGAAAATGTGAAACAATCATCGGAGACGATCAGTTTGGATTCAGAGCCGGCCGGCATGGGAACGAGAGAAGCTCTCTTAAATTTACTAGTTCTCGCGCAAAAATGCTACGACCAACAGAAAGTTATATTTTTATGCTTTATAGACTTCGAAAAAGCATTTGATAGAGTAAGACACGACCTATTAGAACGTTTGCAAGAAGTCGGTTTAGATGGAAAAGACATCAATTTACTAAAGAACTTGTACTGGAACCAAAATGCCAGAGTTAGGATCGAAGTTTCCACATCCGCAGAAGTAGAAATTAGGAGGGGAGTTAGACAGGGATGTGTTCTGTCGCCTCTGCTGTTTAATCTTTACTCCGAGTTTCTATTTAAAGAGGCACTGGAGGACTCCAAGGATGGGGTCAAGGTGAATGGCGTAAATATCAACAGCATCAGATACGCCGATGATACGGAGTTGATCGCGGATTCCGACTTGGGTCTACAACGACTCATCGACAAGACCAACTCGACCTGTGAGTAATTTGGTATGAAAATAAACATTAAAAAAACCAAAGTGATGTCAATCCGAAAAAACCAAAACGTACCTCAACCTTGCACAATAAATGGGCACATTTCATAACAAGTCAATGGATTTAAGTACTTGGGATATTTAATGAATAGCAGCCTAAATCCTGATCTAGAAATAAGATCAAGAATAGAACAGGCCAGAAAATCTTTCGAAAAAATTAAAAAACTGCTTTGTGATTCTCGAATAAAACTCGAAATTCGACTAAGTTTATCCAAATGCTACGTCTGGTCGACTCTTCTCTATGCAGTTGAGACATGGACCCTTAAAACATCAACCGTAAATAAGTTGGAGGTCTTTGAAATGTGGATCTACCGGAGAATTCTCAAAATTTCGTGGACATCGCATACCTCAAACGAAGAAGAAGAAGACAGGGCTAAATTTTGAACAGCTAATAAGAACAGCTGAAGACAGAAAAGAGTTTGCAATAATTGTAATTGCCAACCTTCATTGAGGAGACGGCACTTTAAGAAAAAGAAGAGCTTCATTAGACATGAAAGTAAACTGTCACTCTTCTTTTTGCTCTGTATTTCCGAATATCATGTCTTCTTCTTAACGTGCCCTATCAAGTCCCCTTGACGTTGGCGATTAACATGGCGAAACTGTCTCTGTCTCGAGCTATTCTAAATAGGTGTTCTGCTTTCTTTATTCCTGTCCACTCCCGGATATTCTTCAACCAAGAGGCCTGCTTTCTACCAATTCCTCTGCGTCCTTCGATTTTACCCATCATAATAAGTTGAAGAATATTATACCGGTCTCCCCTTACTACGTGTCCAAAATAGGCCATCTTTCTATATTTGATGTTATCAAGCAGCTCACGGGTAGCATTTGCTCTCTTAAGGACTGCCACATTTGTCAGCATAGCCGTCCATGGTATTTTTAGAATACGTCTGTGCAGCCACATTTCAAAGGCCTCCAAACGGTTAATGGTGGATATTTTTAATGTCCATGCTTCGACACCATACAAGAGGACTGACCAAATGTAGCATTTAATCATGCGCTTTCGAAGTTGAAGTTGCAAGGTATCATTACAGAAGAATGACCTCATTTTTAAAAATGTCGTGCGGGCTATCTCGATTCTACATTTTATCTCTTTATCTGGATCTAGTTGTTCAGTAATATGGCAACCAAGATATTTAAAACTGGGTACTCTTTGAATCATATGACCATCAACATATAACCGTGAATCTTGATGGGCCAAACGGCTAAATACCATGTACTTTGTTTTTGAACAGTTTATATTTAGGCCAAACTCTCTTCCCACTCTGTCAATGGCATTTAAAAGGTGTTGTAATCCATTCATATCATCACTTAAAATAACTGTATCGTCTGCATATCTGATTGTATTTATCAGAATTCCATTAACATTCACACCCCATTCCAAATTATTCAGCGCTTCCTTAAATATTCTATCTGAATACAAATTGAACAACAGTGGGGACAGTATACAACCCTGTCTGACGCCTCTTTGTATTTTGCATATTTCTGTTGATTTTCCATTTATGCAAGCTGTCGCTGTTTGACGCCAGTATAATTTTTCTATGATTCGTACATCTTGACTATCAACTCCTTTATCCTTTAGTATTTTAATTAATTTGTGATGTTGTACTCGATCAAAGGCCTTCTCATAGTCAATAAATACAGCAAAGACGGCTTTCCTTTGATCTCGGCATTTCTGCAATAACACATTTAGTGCAAAGAGTGCGTCCCGGGTTCCCAGTCCATTTCTGAAGCCAAATTGTGTTTCATCCTGGTCTTCTTCACATTTATCTCTGATTCTACTGTGGATGATACGTAGAAAGATTTTCAAGGTGTGGCTCATAAGGCTTATCATTCTATAGTCGCTACAGTTTTTCGGACGTTGTTTTTTTGGTAGGGTTATGAATTCGGACTTTAACCAATCTTCAGGGATATCACCAGTCGAATAAACATCATTGAAAAGTTTGACTAGTATTCCAATGTTTTCCTCATTTATGAGCTTTAACATTTCTGTAGGTATGTTGTCGGGACCAACGGCTTTATTGTTTTTTGCCAATTTTATAGCATGTTGTATTTCTGATTTTAGTATTTCTGGTCCTTCACCTTCATCTAAAGTGTCCAGTTCTTCGGGTCTATCATCATTATACAGTTCATTTATATAATTATACCAGGTAGTTCGGATTTCGTGTTCGTCTATTATCATTTTTCCCGACGAATCGGTTATAGTATGTGGAGTTTTCTTATAATAAAGACCAGCTACTTCTCTAACTTTTTTAAACATATTAAACGTATCATGTTTTTCATTCAACTTTTCTAATTCCTTGCATTTATCCTCCATCCATTTTTCTTTAGCTACCTTTATTTTTTGTTTAATTAGTTTTTGTTTTTCTTTGTATTCTGTTTTGTTATCTTTCAGTTTTCTTCTCTGCTCCATCAATTCCAGGATTTCATCAGTCATCCATTGTTGTTTTTTGTGCCTCAACAGGAATATCATGTACTTTGACTTTTTCTGATTTATTTCTAGGTCAAAATATTTTACCTCCTTTTCTAATCGTTTCACACCATTTTTTAATTATTTTCTTGTTTTCGTTAGAACAGTAAGATCATCAACGAATGTCAGACATTGATGCTCATTGTTAAAGATGGATCCCGTCGTTTTAACTCGGCTATGTCTGATTACTGTTTCCAATACTAAGTTAAAAATCACCGTGAATAACGCATCTCCTTGTCTAATACCTCTGTTCACTTAAAATTCATTCGAGGAGAATCCTCTCCATACTACATGATTTCGTGTGCTATTCAGTCATTCTTACTAACCTAATCAATTTTGCGGGTACGTTCAAGGAGCTGATGCAGTGCTTCATACATTTTATTTCTTCTTATCCTATCATACGCTTAAAATATAGGGACAACAACGCATGGAGGGATACCTTATGTTCATAGCAGGTAGTCTGGATTGCTTTTAGTGTAAAAATCTGATCTTTAAGAATCTGATCAACTCTAAAACCGACGTGATATTCACCTAGTTTATCTTCAGCAAATCTGTTGAGTGTCTCTCTTAGCATCCTGGCTAATAGGTACCTTATAACAAGTGCCCAACAGGGCAAAACCTCAGTAATTTTGACATGCCAATATATCTTCTTTTTTGTATATGGGGCATAATAGAGCTTTGTTCCAATCTTTGGGCATATTTTCCTCTTCCCATATCCTTTTCATAAGGCTAAGGCTATCCTTTTTGAAGTTATACTTCTTTAGGCGCGATTGAGAGTAAAATTTCATAATACTGCGCGCATGCGCACACAGACAGTATGGCGTTTACTTGCTAAATCGTTCAAGTTATGTACAAGTCCGTCTAATTTACTTACCGTTGCACGTCATTATCTACGCCAGAGATCTAAGTTGACATAGAGTTGCCAAAGTATAAAAAAATCCTGAATCCATTTTAAATCAAATAGATCACATAGTTATTGTAAACGTGGATTATACAACAAAACAAATTAATATTCAATGTAAATAAATAAAAACTTAAGAAATAGAGAAAAAGAATTAAGTTATAATCTTTTAAGATTTGCAGTGCAAGCGTTTTTGCACTGCATTGTTAATAATTATTAAAAAACGGCTCCGAACTCTTGGGAGAAGCCGATAGATTTCTTTGTACCTATATGTCTACAATAACAACTAAAAAAGTTGTCAGATACCTCGATTATTCCAAGTCGTAATAAAATTAGGTGAAATTTATATTTTTATAGTAGAGGATCTTTTTATAGTAAAGTAAATAATAAAAGCAGTAAATATAATAGAACAGATACTTATAGTAAAGAATATAAACAAATATGAACTGTCATCACCGCAACTGTCAAATAAATGTTACCAATTTATTCTAAAATGTCACCTTCGTTCGATTACAGTTACAGTGTGTTCCGAACAAATGTGCTTCATAAAAACGCTTTATAATCCATTTATACAAATTAAATGAAACATATTATTGTGTATTTCTTTAGGTTAACATTAATAGAAATCTTCAAATATTATTTCTACGCGTGTATAATAAAATATGTCTAGTGGCTGTAATTCCAGTGTACTCGGCAAAATGATTCTAAAAAAGAACACACCTACCGCTAAATATTTCGTGTTGGTATCATGCGACGTCACAGGCTATGACGCGGATGACGTGCAACAGTTAGTAAATTAGACGAAGTTTATAAATATATTAGTGCAAGAAAAGGTGTGAAAAGAATATATTAGTGTTTTTAGTAAATATATTTATATGTAGATAAGGACACACCCTTAAACTTGATAAAAATGATAAACTTAAAGATAAAACCCATAACTAAATTAAAATTCATGGTGACGTTTCAATTATTACTTTAATCATCGTCAGAATAATAAGCTTTTTGAGCGGATGCTTTTAAATAATTTTAAAGGAACAAACATAATTAATGAAAACGTAAAAAATGACATTGACAATCATTGGGTTAAGTTAATAATTTCAAACATGCCATGTCTTGTTGCGTGTTTAAGGGTGGCTTCAAAAGAAATATGGATAATGCCTCCTTGATGCTGAGTTCTGTTGGAGAACTTGCATGACCAATGATTGAGAAGTCCTTACGACTAATAGGGTGGTCAGAATCAGTCATATGTTGGAATACTGCTGAATTTGGAACTGTTCTTGATCGTCTTCCTAAGTGAGGAGTGATACCTAAGTGTTCGCAACATCTGACATTAAAGTGACATCGAGTCTTCCCGACGTACGTAGCTGCACAGCTACTACATTTGAATTGGTATATAATGTTAGATGCGAGATCACTAGGAATCATGTCTTTCACATGGAAACGAGATCCTATCCTTTCCAAAGTCGTGAAAGCAAATCTTAATTCTATAGAGGGAAATGCTTTTTTAATTATTCTACGGATAATTATTATTATATATTATATTATTATATATTCTCACTTAGGAAGACGATCAAGAACTGATTGAAATATGACTGATTCTGACCACCCTATTAGTCGTAAGGACTTCTCAATCATTGGTCATGCAAGTTCTCCAACAGAACTCAGCATCAAGGAGGCATTATCCATATTTCTTTTGAAGCCACCCTTAAACACGCAACAAGACATGGCATGTTTGAAGTTATTAACTTAACCCAATGATTGTCAATGTCATTTTTTACGTTTTCATTAATTATAGGTTTGTTCCAACACGACCGAGAACCGTCACGAAACGGTAACGCTTCTGCGCAGTAAACAAAATCCGTTCCAACAAAAATATGATCGTCATCGGATCGTCCTTCCCACTGTTCCAACAAGAATTGTGATCTTTCGGTGACGGTTTCGTGATGATCATTTCAGTAATCGGGCAAATGCATAATGTGCTGGTTGGACTGACTTGCGCACTAGGGTTTAATTAAAGTTTTTGAGCCTTTGATCGACTAAAAGCACACAAGCTGTCACCAACAAAAATGACAAATATATGATTACCGTCATGGGACGATAACTGGGCGATACAATTACGAACATGCGCACAACAGACGGTACAAGCAGTTTCGTGACGGTTTTTGGGCCGTCCAAAAGTTCATGTTGGAACAAACCTTATGTTTGTTCCTTTAAAATTATTTAAAAGCATCCGCTCAAGAAGCTTATTATTCTGACGATGATTAAAGTAATAATTGAAACGTCACCATGGATTTTAATTTAGTTATGGGTTTTATCTTTAAGTTTATTATTTTTATCAAATATATTTATTATAATTTTTGTGTCTTTGGATTTGTCTTCCTCAGGAGTAATTAAGATGAGTATTATTAAAACATTTTATTGTATATTTATTATACTTCACCTTGTCTGTTTGTTAACGTGAATTGTATTAGGTACGTCCGAACCGATACAGACACAGTCCTCGTAGCGTATTTGGTATAGCATTCGGCCAGAGATCGAGAGGTCTCGAGTTCGAATCCGGAGCAATCATATACTTTTTTTTTGAAAGCGGTAAGCACAAAATTAGTTTGGTGTTTAAAAAAAAATAAAACAAACTGTTTAAAGTATATTTATTTTTAAGAAATCATATAATAGAAGTATAACTTCTTACGTGCGTACAAAGTACACACACATTCTTTTTTTTTGTAATTCTTCCACTCCACCCTTTATCATTTCCGCAGGTATCTTTAGCATCCGTCGATGCAACCACATTTCCAATGCTTCAATTTTGTTTATGCTTGATACTTGTCCAAACTTCTACATACAAAAGTACAGACCAAATATAACACTTAACCGTTCTTTGTCGTATTTCTAAACAGATGATTATGGCAAAGAAAATGTCTTTATTTTCATAAAATAATTTGAGTCATTGATATTCTGCGTTTTATAAGGTTTTCTAATGCCTAGTCTTAGTTTTTTTTTTCGTGTTTATCTTTTTCTTTATTGAAAATGATGATACACATGGCATGTTTCTTTTTTTTTTTCATCATAAACACAGCATCATCCAAATAAAACTGGTTTTTAAAAATTTGTTTCTCATTTTTAAGCAGCAGCTGAAGCCTTGTTCAAATTTCGTAGTATTTTTTCATGTTTAAAATACTTTTTAATCGTTTAATTTGATCTCTCTCTTTTTAGGTTGGTAGAGCCGAAAAAGATACAGAAGAGGTCTCGAATAAAGTGCGCCATCTATTATCGGATATTGAAAACATAATGTATGAATTACAAAACTCGCCTGGCATAGACGAGACCGATGTAGACAGATTGGAGGAACAAATAAAAATTACTGAAGAAAAAATAAAAGCTGCAAAACTAGATGAAAAGCTGCAACGGTTGCAAGACGACAAAAAAATGAAAGATGAATTAATCGAAAGATACAAGAAACAAATAATATTATTGCAAGATGAGGTTGATAATATTGAACAAGTTGTGGATGCCCTTCCATCAGGATGCTATAGGAGAATAGAGCTTGAACCATAGTAAACATTTAAAATATATTTGTGTTGTTATGTTTTACATTAAAACCTTTTTACATGATTTTTTAATAAAGTTACTAAATTATTACATATTGTGATTTATTTCGGAAATATAGATATACGGGGTGTTTCATTAATAATTGGAAATATTTTAACTACAGATTAATGGGCTTTAAAATATTGAGGTTTAACCCAATTCATATAGTTCGAAAATGATTCCTAGTGGCCAGGGCCGGACTGGCTCATCAAAAAGGCGCCAACCCAAATTCTAAAAAAGGCGCCAACCTAATCTCTGAACTAAGGCGCCCGACCACCCCCCCTCCCTCCTAAACTTTTTTGAAATCCTAATGCATTGAATATTACTTGTAAATTTTTTAAGTTATATTATTTCATTTATTTATTTAATATGCACTACAGGCCTTGTGTGCCTAGGGCTTTACAATTTTACAATTACAACTTTACAATTTTATATAATACACATGGTAGTATATACTAATGTCTTATATTTAATTTTATTTAATTTCTATGTAAAAATTGCTGCACTATGGTTCTCCACTGTATCCTATTTTTCGCTTTCTCTTTCTTTCTAGTCTGTAATTTCCATCGATCATATATCGTTCTGAAACTTTTCTTGTCATCTTTTTCTTGGACTACCTCGTCTCTTTGTCCCAACTGGCCTACTTAGCAGTACCTTCCTTGGCATTCTTGCTCTATCCATTCTCTCGACATGACCTGCCCACCTGATGCTTTGTGCCTTTGTGTATCTTGTTATACTTGGTTCGTTGTAAAGCATCCTTAATTGTTGATTGGTTCTTCTTTGCCAACCGTCTTCTGTATTTTTCCCCCGAAAATAGCTCTTCGTACCTTCCGTTCGCACCTATCTATCATTTCTTCTTGTTTTGTTTAGCACCCATGTCTCACATCCGTAGGTGACTGTTGCTCTTATTACGGTTTTGTATATTCTGGTTTTCGTCTTTCTCGATAGGTACTTTGACTATAATATTTTTTTAAACTGTAGACCTTTCGGTTACCTTTTGATATCCTGTGCTTTAGTTCATTTTGCTCGTTATATTAAGTTTACTTTGGAATAAACTTATTAAGATGCCACAAAAATATAGCTTCAGTTTCCCAGTAGGTGCCTATCCCTTTTAATCCGTTACACTCTTTGGTACTCTCTGGAGATTCGAAACCAATTTTTGAAACGTGTGGGTAATTTTTCAACTACTGCTACAGAATAATATACTACTACTACTACTACTACTACTACTACTACTACTATCGGTTTACAGAGCCCTCCGACGCCTTCCGACTTATAACCGCCATTCTTCTCTGTTTAATCACAGACCTGGACTTTCCTCTAGTTCTATTTCAATTCTCTCCCTCCAGCTTCTTCTCGGCCTTCCTCTTTCCCTTCTCCCTTGTGGTGTCCACGCCAAAATCTGTTTATGGATCTTGTCATCTGGCATTTTCTATATATGGCCGTACCATTTTCGTAAGGTCTCCATTTTGTGGAGACTTTTGTTTACACTTTTAATTATGGTATTGTATATGATCTGTTTGTTCGATTTAGATATTGTTTGGTCCCACAGAATGCCGTTCATCATGGATATCGCTTTTCTACCCTGTATGTTTCTGTCATTTATAGCAGCATCGAGTATCTCATCTTGAGTTATCTTCATACTTGTATTCATCACAGTGTTTAATTTCTACCCCATCATCTAATGTAATGGACTGCTTTGTCCCTCCAATACACATGGCTTCAGTTTTCTTAATGTTGACTGCGAGGCCCCATTTGTTAGATTCTTCTATTAGCTTCCACGTCATGTAACGTAAGTCGTCATGATCCTGAGCAATCAGAATTTGGTCATCAGCGAAACATAAAGTGTATAATGTGGTCTCGTCATTGAGAGGAATTCCCATGCCATTTTTCCAGAGCTTGAGTGCTTGTTCCAGAGTTGTTAGGCCACTCTGGCTCTCACGGCCTTATATTATAATATAAACAGCGGATATTGATACTTACAAAAGGCGCCCGAAGACCTTCGAGGGCGCCGCGCGTCGTTTCTAAACTATTAACATAAAACTCTGGGTGCCATTTTCGGGCTATATATGCTGGTCTTTGATTATCTGATACGAGTTGTATTTTGTTATACTCACTGGCTTCGTTATGTATGATTCTGGGGTGCAACAATCCTGTATGTATAATGTAGTCAGGCGAAAGGCGCCCGAAGGTCTTCGAGGGCGCCGCGTGTCACATCTAAGCTATTAACACAAAACCCTGGATACCATTTTCGAGCTATGTTTGCTGAAAACTGTACCTGTATATTTTAAGCTATTTGTAGGATGTAACACTCTTATATTATTATAACAGAAACGGCGGGTATTGATATCCACAAAAGGCGCCCGAAAGTGTTCGAGGGCGCACCGCGTCGTATCTAAGCTATTAACTTAATACCCAGGATGTCATTTTCAAGCTATGTGTGCTGGCCTTTGATTATCTGATAACTGATACGAGTTGTATTTTTTTGTATCCGCTGGCTTCGTTATGTATGATTCTGGAGCGCAACAATCCTGTATGTATAATATAGTAAGGCGAAAGGCGCCCGAAGGTCTTCGAGGGCGCCGCGCGTCACATCTAAGCTATTAACACAAAACACTGGATGCCTTTTTCGAGCTATGTGTGCTAGACTTTGATTACCTGATACCTGATACTTGTTGTATTTTGCAACCACACTATGCTTAATTGATCTTTGCTTCAAGGAATCTTTGTGTAAAGTTTTAAAAAAATTTTCAGCGTTTAAATTTTTAATGGAATATGAATGAAAGCAAAAGGCGCACCGGCCCGCGGGCCGGTGGGCCGGCGGCCCAGTCCGGGCCTGCTAGTGGCGATAGAGCTCTGTGAAGATGGAGTCTTACTCCAAAACTGGTAGGTACGCTTATTTATCTTCCAGAAATATATCGATTCCATCAATTTCGAATTTCTAGTAGCGATTATAGGCGTCCGCGTCCCTTTTAGTTAGTACGACGGTTATTTTATCGTATAACTTTTTTGTCCTTAACTTTTAAACACTTTTGGCACTGGATTGTTGAATTATGAGTTACTTTAGTACTAACAGCTCTTGCTTTATAGAAATCGTTCTAGAAAAATCGTTTGGAAAATTTTTCGATTTTTGAATTTGAAAAAAAATTTGAAAAGATTTTTCAAAAAGAACGGTGTTAATTACCGACTTTAAGCAATAGTAACTCTTAGTACTTAAATACCTCATAATTTAATAACTTAGTGTCAAAAATGCTTAAAAAAGACAAAAAGTTATGCGATTAAAGTAACCGTTGACCTGCCCGCTTAAACGAACGCATATGACCGGTACTAGAAATTCGCAATGGGTGAAATCAATTCATCTTTGAAAGATAAATAAACGTAAATACCTGTTTTTGGTTTTCTAAATAGTTGGTTTTTGAAAAAAAATTTCAAATTCAAAAAACGAAAAATTTTTTAATCGATTTTTCTAGTAAACGGTGTGTCCTACCGACTTAAAGCACGAATAAGTTTTAGTACTATATTACCTCAAAATTTAATATTACAAAATTTACTATATTACCTCAAAGTCAAAAATGCTTAAAAATTAAAGACAAAAAGTTATGAGATCAAATAACCGTTGCCCTACCCAAAACGGACGCCTAGGTCCGGTACTAGAAATTGGCAATTGATGGAATCGATGTATTTCTGGTAGATAAATAGGCATACCAGTTTTCGTCTTTGTAAACAGAAGCGTTCTGGAGGTATTTAAAAAAAAACTAATTACAAGACGCCATCTTCCAAGAATTCCATCTGGTTGGTGGGCTTCTACAATTTTAGGATTTATAAGGGATTAAGTTTATTTGATATACTATAGTTATTACGCATAATAATCTCAAAATTGTAAATTGTCTTTCTAAGACAATTTTAATTTAATCTGTCGAATGTTCGATTACAAATTCTTTTTGATAAAATCGACATCATTGCGCTAAAAACGCTCATAAGGACTGCATTGCCTATGTTCCTTATGTAGAGTCAAGGTGGGAAGGACTATAAGATTTTTTTCCTAGAAAAATGGGAATATTTTGTTTTCGATATACCTATACCACATTTAGCAGCTATGTATATAATAAACAATCATTTCATGCAGATCTTCATAGAAAATAGCTTCCATGTTTCACCTCTGCCGAGTGTCAACAAATTAAAAAATAACTGATATCGTGATATGACAAATAGTTATACTGTCATTTTTATTCAATATGTCACAGATTTGAAAACTTCAAAAAATTAACTAGAATTTTAGTCTCCGGTTTTTTATTTATGCAAAGATACAAAATTTCAAGTGAAACATGTAGCAAAAATAAAAATTATCTTCCCGATGATGAAAAGTATAGACAAAAAATTAGAAAGTTAAAACAGCAGCATGTTATTTTAGAACACAAAGAGTAAGTAAAACAAAATCCCTTCCCATTTATTTTCATTTATTAAAAGAAGTATTTAAAATACACTCACCGGCACAAAATTCCGCCACCCAAAATTTTTGATTAAGTTTGACAATCTATAACTTTATTATTTGTACTCCGATTTTCAATATTCTTGCATCAGTTTGTAGGTACATATATTGATGTCGTTCGTTATTATTCCGGTAACAGAAAATTTTTGCTTAGATGGCATTATACGAGGGTGAATGGAAGCTTTGTTTTTTCTCCTAACTTTAAAAAATTCTGTGGGAAAATTGGAGGGCTAATTTTGTTTCATACTCCTTTTGTATTTTCCTGGAGGTATCACTAAAGTATTGTTTTTTTAATTATCCGAATATCTCTTTTTTTTAAGAGCTGTAAATAAAAACACTGCTTTGAAGGTTTATTTAAGTAAAAATATCAAACTCACTAAAATTAACAAAACAAAACAATTCAATATAGGGTATGTCCACCTCTTGCAGCAACGACTGCTCGTAATCTGTTTAGCATCGAGCCTAGAAATGGCCCGATATTCCCCTACCAGGGCCATAATTGTACCAAATTTTCTGGAGGCCTAGGATAACGGCGAATAGCTTTTTTTCATTCATCCCATAAATGCTCAATAGGATTGAGATCTGGGCTGCATGCGGGCCATTCTGATCTTATCAATCCAACCTCTATTTTATGAGTCAATCAGTGTTTTTATTTACAAAAAATGGTACAGCTCTTACAAGAAAAGAGATATTCGGATAATTCAAAAAGCAGAATTTTAGTTATGTCTCCGGGATAATATGACAGGGCTATGGAACAAAATCAGCTATTCCATTTTTCCACAGAACTTTTTAAAATTAGGAGAAAATACAGCGCTTCTATTCACCACTGTATAATGCCATGCAAGCAAAATTTTTTTGTTACCTGAATAATACCAAACGATATCAATACACGTACCTACAAACTTGTGCAAGAATCTTGAAAATCGGAGCACAAATAATAAAGTTATAAATTGTCAAACTTAATCAAAAATTTTGGGTGGTGGAATTTTGTGCCGGTGAGTGTATAATATAAAACTACTAGCTGACCCACCGCCTTAGAAATAAATAATGTGACAAAGTTCAGTAAATAAAAATTAACAGAAAACCAAAAAAATACTTAAAAATATTATGTAGTATAAAATAATTAATTTAATTCTTTCTGGTAAGCAATTTTTTTCGGTGTGTATACGATGTGTGTATTCGCGGTGTGCAAGTACTTGGAAAGGGAAACGAGAAACGACCGTGCGCGAGTCGCGGAGAAATATTGCAACTATCTTAAATAATTCATATTGTCAATTGAAATTGTCCAATTGACGTATATTTCATACCTTCTGTCATTGACGCAGAAAAATTATATATTGCTCCACAATATTGATATGATATGCAATTATTATATAAAGGTAAATTTAATTAATTGTATTTTGCTTGCAGTACTGCATTTTAATAACTGATTTTATTTACTACATACAATTGTTTACGTTTGCTAAACATAACCTGCATCTTATTTTTTCTTCTTATTATTTTTTTCGACTATGGTCTTGACAATTATCCAGCAACCAGGACTAATATAATTGGCCAATATAATTAAAAGTGCGAATAAAAGTACAGAGCGTAGAAATAGAGGTCGCTTTGCCGAACTTGCACGGTCCCAATACGATGGCGTTTCCCAACGCGCGATTAATTTTCCATGCCCGAAATATGGACACACGCAAGTTTATTCCGCAAACTTACAAAAAAAACTTGTGGTAGGGAAGCCCAAGCGGGGATTTTTGCAGTTACTCGAGGGCGTCAGATTATCACATGGGGAGAAACCTTGTACCCTGTAAATGTACCTCAACTATATATTGGCTCTTACTACAGGGGAGTTCGTTAAGTGGGGTCCGAAAAAAAATCTATCCTTAGAAAATTTAAAGTATCCCGCACAAACCTTATGGAAAATGAGTCCCAGTGGATTTAGTTCATACTTTGGGAAAATACTCTTTGAAGCATCTCTATAAAAAGTTCTCATTGGCACATCTCGATAGTATGGAGGATTTTCAAGATATAGAGGCACAAACTCGGAAAATTATAAGATTTACCGGGTATTCCAATTCCCTGAGTTACTGGTTTTCTGGCAACATCTGGAAGTTTGGATTAAATAAAAGTACTAGTAGTCTAGGATTTTTTTCTGGCTATCCAATGGCAACCTTTACTTTGACCTTGACCTTCAACGGACGTCATCTTCTAGAGTTTCGAGGTTTTTGAGCATTAAATTGATATAAACAGATTACTCATGGGTTTTTGGGATCGCTAAACACGAATATGAAATCAGAATTTACCTCTGGAGGTCGTGGTGGCCAGGTCCACTGCAAGGGACGTCATATTCTAGAGTTTCGATGGTTTTCTGCATTTAATTGATGCAAATGAATTACTGGAGAGTTTTTTGAGGTCGCTAAACACGAATATGCCACCAGAACTGACTCCCGGAGCACCTGGTTTCCAAGGCCAATGAAAGGGGCTCCTGGAGTTTCGACGGTCTACGGTACTACATTGATGCAAACGGATTACTCATAGGTTTTTGGAGTTGCTGAACACGAATACCCCATCAGAACAGACATCGGAGTACCTGGTGCCTAATGCACGTCATGCTTTGAAGATTCGAGAGCTTTCGGTACTAAATTAATGTAAACTGATTACCCACAGGTTTTTGGGGCTGCTTAACGTGAATACGCCATCAGATCCGATCCACGGAGCACCTAGAGCTTCTTCTGAAGTTTCGACAGGTTTTGGCATTAAATTGATGCAGGTGGGTATTACTCATGGGTTTTTTGGGGCTGCTGAACACAAATACGCCATCAGAACAGACACCGGGGTACCTGATGTCTAAGGCACGTCACCTTCTGGGGTTTCGAGAGTTTTCGGTACTAAATTGATGCAAGCGGATTACTCTTGTGTTTTTGGGGTTGCTGAACACGAATGTGACTTAGATAAAAGACTCTGCAGTATCTAGTGACTCGATCTTAAAATAAATAAAATAAAAACATTGTCAGATATAAATTGAGTTTATATTTATAAATAATTAAAACAAATAAATAGCACAACATAGTTATTTTAATAAAAATCTACAAATAGCAAAAAAAAATTTTCATCAATTTGTACGCTTTCTTTGAACAGCAACTCAGAAAACCTCCGAGTACTCGGTGTGTACCAATCAGTTTGCATCAATTTAGTACAAAAACTTTCGAAACTCCAGAAGATGGCGTGCCTTAGGCGATAGGTGCTCCGGTGTCTGTTCTGATGGCGTATTCATGTTCAGCAACTCCAGAAAGATATAATTAATCCTTTCGTATCAAGTTAATGCCGAATACTCTCGAAACTCGAGAAGAATAATTTTAGGCACCAGGTGCTCCGTGGGTCGGATCTTATGGCGTTTTAGCGTTCAGCGACCTCAAAAAGCCATGAGTAATCCGTTTTTATCAATTTAATGCCGAAAATCCTCGAAACTCCAGAATATGACGTGACATAGGCACAATGTGATTCGTGGGTCGGATCTGATAGTGTATGGATGTTAAGCAACCCCAAATACCTAAGAGTAATCCATTTGATTCCTCCGAAACTCAAGAAGGCACCAGGCACCTGTCTTAGGCACCAGGTGTGTCTGTGCTGATCACATACTCGTGTTCATCAACCCCAAAAACCTATAACTAATCCGTTTGCATTAATGTAGTACCAAAGACCCTCAAAACTCCAGGAGCCCCTTTCATTGACCTTGGAAACCAGGTGCTTCAGGTGTCGGTTCTGGTGGCATATTCGTGTTTAGCGACCTCAAAAAACCCTCCAGTATTTCATTTGCATCAATCAAATGCCGAAAACCATCGAAAATCTAGAAGATAACGTCCTTTGCAGTGGTCCTGGCCACCACGGGCTTCGGAGGTCAATTCTGATGACAAATTCGTGTTTAGCGATCCCAAAAACCCGTGATTAATCTGTTTATATCAATTTAATGCCGAAAACCCTCGAAACTCTAGAATATGACGTCCGTTAAATAAAGGTCAAGGTCAAAGTAAAGGTCGCAATTGGATAGCCAGCAAAAAATCCTAGACTGATAGTATGTACTTTTCTTTGATCCAAACTTCATGCTGCCAGATAACCAGTAAATCTGGGAATTTATAATACCCAGTAAATCATAATTTTCCGAGTTTTTGGCCTCTGTATCTTGAAAATCCTCCATACGATCGAGTTGTGCCCATGAGAACTGTTCATCACAATGCTTCAAAGAGTATTTTCCCAAAGTATGTACTAAATCCACTGGGACCTAATTTCCTAATAATTAAAGGTTTGTGCGGGGTACTTTAAAACAACAAACAGTATCGTTTGTTGGGAGGCACTGAAGTCCTCATACCAATCTGAAAGATGTTCCTCGAAAGTTACTCTAAAACCTCTCAATCTCACACGCTGGGCTGGAAGATTTGATGCAGTCACTGCATTGAAACACAGATTTTGCGATGTTTTGAAGTGCCTTTCAAGTCTAGTTCGGACAAATAACAAAATAAATGAAAGAGACGGAGCAGCACAACTAAAAAAGAAACTAGAATCATTCAAATTTGTGTTGTTGCTGGTTGTGCAAAATAAAATCCTTGAAATCTTCAACATAGTCTCGAAAACACTGTAATCAGAATCCTTGGACCTTTTAACAGCTTACAGTTTACTTGAAGAGAGCCTCTTAAAACTAACTGAAATGAGAGGACAATTTGAAACCTTTAAAGAGAGTTCAAATATGTGTCAACGTTGTGGAATACCAGTAGGGTTCGTTGCAAAAAGAATGCAGAAGACGAAAAAACATTTCGATGAACTGTGCGAAAATGAAGGACTTCAAGATCCCAAGTCATGCTTTAGAGTAACCGTGTTTTACTCAATGATCGACACATTAAGCCATCAGCTAGACACTCGTAGACCTGGATCCCGCCTATCAAAAAAAAAAAGAATGTGTGTGTACTTTGTACGCACGTAAGAAGTTATACTTCTACTACATATTATGTGATTTTACCAAAATACCAAACAGGTAGACAATACCAAAAATTTTAAAAAATAAAAGAATAAAACGCACACAAACACATTGAAAAATGCCACAAAAAAATTATTTCTGAACGATAATAATTGTTGGCAAAAATTTTAAATACGCATTTTCTGAAAAAAAATTATATAACAAATATACTTACAATCATAAAATGCATAAAAAAAAATAAAAAAATAAAAACTTGCATCGGGAATCGAACCCGTGAATTTCGAGGCGCTTTGATTCGTAATCGAAACCTAGACTCACTCGTCCAATTCCACATTATTTGTCATGTGGAAAAATAGGGTAACTGAACGTTTTACTGTTTGACAGTTGTTTTGAATATAATTAAATTATGTAGTTTAAATTTTGTGGAAGAAAATATTAAAATATAACAAAACAGTAAGAAAACAATATATTAGATGAAGATTGGTAGAACTTTTGTTGGTAGTCAAATTAAGTATGTAAATCAAAGCATTACATACCTACTAGATAAATAAATCTACGCCAAAAAATCATAATTTAAAAATAAAAATCGGACCTAATTTGGGATTTCTCTCTAAAATCCCCATTCTTGAGAAAATAAATGTATGTATTCCAACCTAATCCAAATGTATAATTACAATATGATTATAATAAAAACTACTTACCAAATTAGAATGAGTTTTCCTTGTCCAAAATAGTCCAAAAGTCCAAAAATATAGGTATATGAAAACTATTTAAAAAGGCAGTATAACTATTAACTAACTTTGTTTCTTTTCCCACAAATTTCAAAACGCAACAACCATAAATAATCAAACTACGTACAGCTGTGCCACAGCCGCCATATTGAATAATTTTTGACATGTCATTTGAACATCCAATCAGAACAAAGTTATAATGCGCATGCGCCGGGATCATAGGTTTTAACATATAAAAATTCACCCTCATATCGCCGGTAAAGAAGTATAACTTCAAAAAGTTGATTAATAGCAAGCTGAAAATTTGTTAATAGCTTAACGGTGTCTAGTCGGACAAACTTTGATGTATGGTAACACTGGAACAGGGGAAGTTTTAATTGTGGAACAGGTTAAAAATTTTGAACGTCAGACTACGAAAACGTTCCATGTATTTTGTCGGACAGAATTGATTTGTTACCATTTCATTAAACTCTCATGCAAAAATCAGACTGGTGTTTATCACCAACTGGGCATTTTAATGAGAGGAACATGAAGAACATGTCAAATGACAGGAATCATGTTGGTTAGTAATAGCAGTCTGATTTTTGCATGAGAATTTAATAAACGGGTAACAAATCAATTGGATGTTCTGTCCGACAAAATACATGGGACGATTTTGTAATCTGACGTTCCAAAGTTTTAAACTGTTCCACAATTAAAACTTTCCCTGTTCCAGTGTTAACTTACATCAAAGTTTGTCCGACTAGACACCGTTAAGCAAATAACAAATTTTCAGCTTGCTATTAATCAACTTTTTTTGGTACGCGGGATCCAGACCTATCGCTTTCAAGGAATGAAAGCAATGTGATGTACGTACCGTTCAACCTGCTTCTTTTTATAATTACAAATAGAGAAATCATACCTAAACAAATACTAGACGTAAGAGCATTAATATCGCCCAATATCGGATCAGACCATAAAATGGTGCTTGGAAAATTTTTGCTCAAAATACCACAAAACAAGAAAAAACCACCCAAGCACTTCGAAAAACTAAATAGAGTGTCTAGAGAACCAAAACACAAAATGGCTGTATAAAAGACGTTTAGAACAAAGATTTGAGATAAACCCAGTAACAACAGGTAAAGGAGTAAATGAGACATTAGCAAAAATAGAATATAATATATTACAAGCCGCAGAGGAAAGCATAGGGGTCAGAAAAATTAACCTGAATGCAACAAAAATATCAAAGCCCTGGTTCAATACTGAAATAAAAGATCTAGCGTATGACAATAGGAAAGCATCGCTACAATACTGCACTAACAAAACACCAAACAATTACCAACAATACAGTGATACAAGAAATTACATCAATTCTAAGATAAGAAATATAAAAAGGGAATATTGGACACGCTTTACCAAAGAAATGGAACACGATTTGTATGGGGCGCAAAGAAAAGTTTGGAAAATACTAAAAAATAGGAAAAAACCCATTAACGAATATAGAAGTTTAAATAAAATAGAAGCAGAACAATGGACCGCCTATATAGAAGAACTATATAAGGACGATACTATAATACCTGAAGAAGAGGAAGAAACAGGAAATGAAGACGAATCCAACATAGACACAGAACTAGAAATCACAAAAGAAGAAATAAGGAATAACATACGTAAATTAAAAAACAGAAAAGCACCAGGACCCGATGGGATACCAAATGAACTCCTGAAATACGGAGGAGAAACCTATTCAAAAACATAGAGATCCTCTTTCAAGAAATAATATGTAGCCAGCGTGTACCAGACCAGTGGAGGACGAGTATAACAATACCTATACATAAGAGAGGAAACAGCAAAGACCCTAGCAACTACCGTACCATCACCTTGTTGAGCCAACTCTTAAACTCTTACAAAAATACTTGCCAATAAAATAAATGAAGAATACACAATTAGTGAGGAACAACAAGGTTTTCGGAAAAATAGGTCCACAATAGACACCATATTCATAACCAGACAAATTGCTGAGAAAGCACTGGAATATAATAAACCTGTATTTATGTGCTTTATAGATCTGACTAATGCCTTCGATTGTGTAAGATTGGAAGATGTGCTAAGATTGCTAAAGGAGAAAAATCAGCCCAAGATGATAAGGATAATTAAAGACATTAATACGAAGAACAAAACCAGAATAAAAGTCGAGAATGAACTAACATCGGAAGTGGAAATCAACTCGGGAATCAGACAAGGGGATAGCGTAAGACCATTGCTTTTCAATTTAGTAATGGACAAAATCATAAGAAACATTAAAGGTACTGGAAAAGGATATAAGATGGCGGAGAAACAAATAAAAATCCTCTGTTATGCTAACGACGCAATCTTAATCTCCGATAACGAGGATAACCTACAGCGAATGGCACAAACTTTCAATACAGTGGCGAAGAACTACA
This sequence comes from Diabrotica virgifera virgifera, assembly GCF_917563875.1. Lineage (NCBI taxonomy): Eukaryota > Metazoa > Arthropoda > Insecta > Coleoptera > Chrysomelidae > Diabrotica > Diabrotica virgifera. The sequence goes on from NC_065450.1 coordinate 51,285,687, forward strand.
ACATGAAAATATCAACAGCCAAGACAAAATCCCTGGTAGTGTCAAGGGAACCCATAAGATGCAAATTAGTAATTAACAACGAACTAATTGAACAAGTTCCGAGATTCCAATATCTGGGAGTCGAAATATGTAGTTATGGAGATGTTAAAGAGAGCGTCCGAAAGCAAGCAAATAAAGCTAATTACGTGTAAAGATGTCTGAGGGATGTCATCTGCAGAAACAAAGATATGAGGCTGGAAGGGAAAGTACGCATATACAAGTCATGTGTAAGACCGATCATGACGTACGCGATAGAAACAAGATGTGACACAGCAGAAACCAATAGGATACTGATAACATCAGAAATGAGAACGTTGAGGTCAATAACTGGAAAAACACTGAGAGACAGAATACCGAATACAGAATAAGAGATCTCTGTAACATACAAGATATAGTACGGTGAGGAAGACAGAGACGACGAGAGTGGAATCAGCATGTGACGAGAATGGACAGCGAGAGAATAGCCCATATAGCTAGAGATTCGAAGCCAACAGGCAAGAGGCCAATAGGAAGGCCCTTTAAAAGGTGGCGAGATAGCTGGCAGTCAACATCACAGCTACGAATACAAGCTCAAAATCGGTAAGGAACATGCAAAGACGCCTATTATAAGAAGAAGAAGAAGAAGTAGAAGAAGAAGCTTTTATTTTGAATGCAAACAAACAACACCTTCAAAATGAAGCAATCAACTTCGTAAAATGTTTTCCAGATGACGTTTATCCCGGGGCCCTCAACATTGTACTTACGGCCCTGTGTCAGTGTATTAAATTTAATGACCTATCACTCTCCTCCCCTTCATTAATATTTTGTCTATCTCTTTTCCTTCTTTTTCCGCGTTCGTTATGGTTACTCTAAGTATTCAAATTCTGACACTTTTTCACAACTATAGACTGCCTCTGCTCCTTTCATTTTAATATATTTGCTTTTATCTGTTATGTCTCCTCTCCTTTCCATACATTTCGTTTATTGTTAGCCCACATCTTTTCGCTTCTTCTTCAATTGTCTGGAAACTATGTATTCTTCCTTTTTATTGAAAATAATCCTGTTGGTGCTTATACACAGCGCGTCATAGAAAACGGCCACCCCAAAAATGGGCCATGTTTGATGTCTAGTATCTCCTAAACATGTCGTCCGACTTAAGTAATTTTTTTAGCATATAATAGCCTTATTCTTTAACAATATCACTGCAATAATATTGTTGCTAAACAGGTAAATTTTCATTGTATACCGGATGTACGAATCAAACTATATGTTTTTTTCTCAAAGTTCGCAACACCCTGTGGAACATTTTAGCATTTATAAAATACTGAAATTAAAACCCAACTATAGCCTCAGGTTTTCTTAACATTCTGTTTTTGATTCATTTGCTTATGTTGGATAATACAGAAGTTAGGTACTTTAACAACTAGCCATGTTCTTCATCAGTACATGGTGTTTCTAAATAAGTGCGACTAACTTTAAAGGGTAACTCTGCATTAAAAAATAATGCCAGTTTGCTTTATATTCGTATGTCCGCAAATGCTTCGTTTCCGAGATACGGGATGTTGAATTTTTTCTTACAAACTGACGATTTATTTATTACTTTAAAACCGGTTAAGATATGCGAATGAGATTTGGTGGGTTTTAAGAAGTAATTATTGCACATATTTTGACATACAATTAAGAATTTTATATTCACCATTGGCGTGCATACGGGTAATATGATCGCTCTTTTTACCCGTATGCGCGCCAATGGTGAATATAAAATTCTTAATTGCATATCAAAAAATGCACAATAATTATGTTTTAAAAATCATCAAATTTCATTTGCTTATCTCAACCGGTTTTAAAGTAATAAATAAATCGTCAGTTTGTAAGAAAAAATTCAACATCCCGTATCTCGGAAACGAAGCATTTGCGGACACACGATTATAAAGCAAACAGGTTTAGGAGATACGAGACATCAAACATGACCCACTTTTTGGGGTGCCCGTTTTCTATGACGCGCCGTGTATTTGATCTTCTTATGATTTGTCTATTACGATTTGATCTAATACTAAGGTTGAAATTGTGTTAATGTACGCCTTGATTATCTGTTTTAGGACAACGAAGAACCCAAAAATAAATTTTCATGATTCATTACCTTTTATAGTACATAAAATACCAATTTCACCACAGTGTAAAAAGTTGGAGAACAAAGACAATGTCAAAAGTATATTTAAAAAAATACTTCAACAAAATTGTTCTCAATCAGAAGAAAAGAAAACCACTTTGCTGTAAGTCAAATTTTTATATTGTTATAAACTATATAGTCTAAGAGCTGGGAGCGGATTTTGTGCGTGATAAGTAATATGGAAAAACTATACGGCGATATGTTGAATTAGTTGTGTACATGACTTTCACCAACGGCCGGAAACCAGAGTTGGGGCCGAGGGTAGTTATAAGGGGTCAAAGTCGCGGATTTTATTATTTTTTTTATGACGGTCATGATCGAGATAGGGCACCAAAAATTGGGAATAAGTAGGTTATGACGTACCTAAGTAAAATCTCTAGAGGCTCAACGCTGCGTGGCCGACAAAGGGGTGGGGGTAGGGGTGAATATAAAAAATATAACGGGTTTTTTGCGACGTTCGCAATTGAGATAGTGCACCAAAATTTGGGTATAAGTAGACCATGACATAAGTAATTAAAATCCCCAGAGCCGGAAGCCAGAGTGGGGAAGGAAGGTAGTTATAAGGGGTCAAAGTTCCGTTTTTTATTATTTTTTTTGTGACGCTCATGATCGAGATACCGCGCCAAAATTTGGGAATAAGTAGGTCATGACGTAACTAAGTAAAATCTCCAGGAGTGGAACTCTGCGTGGTCGACAAAGGGGTTGGGCAAGGGTGAATATAAAAAAAAATATAAGGGGTTTTTGCGACGTTCGTGATTGAGATAGTGCACCAAAATTTGGAAATAAGTAGACCATGACATAACTAAGTAATATCCCCAGAGGCGGAAACCAGAGTGGCGGACGAGGGTAGTTATAAGGGGTAAAAGTCGCGGTTTTTATTATTTTTTTTGTGGCGCTCATGATGGAGATAGTGCACCAAAATTTCGGAGTAAGTAGGTTATGACGTAACTAAGTAAAATCTTCAGGGGCGGAACGTTGCTTGGGGTACAAAGGGGTGGTAGGCAGGGGTGAGTATAAAAATATATGGGGTTTTTTTTGCCGTTCGTAATCGAGATAGTGCACCAAAATTTGGGAATAAGTAGATCATGACATTACTAAGTAAAATCTCTAGGGGCGGAAGGCTGCGTGGGGGACAACTATTGTGCCGGGTCACAAAAAAAATAATACACACTGCGACTTTGACCCCTTAAAACTACCCTCATCTCCAACTCTGGTTTCCGGATCTGAGGAGTTTACTTAGCTAAGTCATGGTCTACTTATTCCCAAATTTTGGTGCACTATCTCAATCTATCACGTCGCAAAAAACCCCTTATATTTTTTATATTCACTCCTACCCCCACCCCTTTATCGGCCACGCAGCGTTCCACCCCTAGAGATTTTACTGAGTTACCTCATGACCTACTTATTCCCAAATTTTGGTGCACTATCTCGATCATGAGCGTCACAAAAAAAATAAAAACGGCGATATTGACCCCTTATAACTCCCCTCATGCCCAACTCTGGTTTCCGGCACTGAGGATTTTACTTAGTTATGTCATGGTCTACTTATTCCCAAATTTTGGTGCACTCTGTCAATCACCAACGTCGCAAAAAAACCCCTTTATTTTTTGTATTCACCCCTGCCCCACCCCTTTGTCGGCCACGCAGAGTACCACCCCTGGAGATTTTACTTAGTTACGTCATGACCTACTTATTTCCAAATTTTGGTGCACTCTCTCGATCATGAGCGTCACAAAAAAAAATTAAAACGGCGACTTTGACCTCTTATAACTACCCTCATCCCCAATTCTGGTTTCCGGCTCTGGGGATTTTACTTAGTAATGTCATGATCTACTTATTCCCAAATTTTGGTCCACTATCTCAATCACGAACGTCGCAAAAAAACCTTTGTATTTTTTATATTCACCCCTACCCCCACCCCTTTGTCGGCCACGCAGCGTTCCGCCCCTAGAGATTTTACTTAGTCACGTCATGACCTACTTGTTCCCAAATTTTGGTGCACTATCTCGATCATGAGCGTCATAAAAAAAATAATTAAATCCGCGACTTTGACCCCTTATAACTACCCTCGGCTCCAACTCTGGTTTCCGGCCGTTGGTGAAAGTCATGTACACAACTAATTCGACATATCCCCGTATAGTTTTTCCATATTACTTATAACGCACAAAATCCGCTTCTATCTCTCCGACTAATACTAAAATCACAATAAAGATGCACTCGAAATAAACAAACCAAGAGACATTGAATGGTAAAGAGCAGTTCCAAAGCATGATTTACAATGTTTACAAAGTTTATAAATTGCAAATCATAATTCGGCAGTGCTCCTCGTAGCATTCAACGTGTCTTGGTTTGTTTATTTATAGTGCATCTTTATAGTTATTTTAGTATAAGCTTTAATTTATAACATGTTATGCACTACAATTTAAGTTTTTTTAGTCTCTCATAAAGAGAGGTGACAATGTACTAATACAATATATGACATGGATTTAACATGCATCCAGGTTTAATAAAATTTCGTTGCCAACTTCAATATATTACAAGTAGAGTATGCGGCAAAATTAACAGTTCTTCTTCATGTACCATGTCCTTCCAGAATGTTGGTTACCATCATAGGTATCTTAATTTTATTCACTGCCACCCTAAATAGCATGCTTGTAACAACACCATACCAATCTCGCAAGTTCTTCAACCATGAGGTTCTTCTTCGTCTTGGACTGCGTTTGCCTGCTATTTTTCCTTGCATGATATTTTGTAGCAACCTATATCTGGGACCTCTCATTACATGTCCGAAATACTCCAGCTTTCTCTGCTTGATGCTTTTTTTGATCTCAGTAGTCTTGCTGAGACGTTCTAGTATTGTAGAGTTTCGAATCTTCTCCACCCAGGAAACTTTTAAAATTCTTCTATAGCACCACATTTCGAATGCCTCAAGGCGATTTAGATCGATTTCATTCATAGTCCAGGACTCGACACCATAAAGTAAGACCGAGAACACGTAGCAGCGAAGTAGGCGGATCCTCAATGCCAATTTTGGGTCTCTGTTACATAACACCTTAGACATCATTTTAAAAGCGGCTCTAGCCTGCTCTATCCTAGATCTAATTTCGCCGTGACTTTCTGCGTTACAATTTAATTGCTGTCCAAGGTAAACGATTTTATCAACTTGCTCAAGTTTGGTATTATTTACATTATATAGACGGCTTTATATGCTGTTGTTTACTTATTACGAGTAGTTTGGTTTTCCGTATGTTCAGATCCAGACCTGCCTCCCTACAACTCTCAACGACACTATCAAGTAGTGTTTGCAGATCTTCTTGACTAGAAGCTAGGAGTGCTGTATCGTCCGCATATCGCAAATTATTGATGACTTCACCGTTCACAAGTATTCCTTTTTGTTTTTCAGAAAGTGCTTTTCTGAAAATTCTTTCGTAGTAAACTTTGAAAAGCAGGGGTGACAAGAGGCATCCCTGTCTCTTTTAATATTAAGAGCCTGTGATTTCACACCATCTACTAAAACTGATGTTGTTTGATTCCAATATAAATTTGCAATTATTCGAACATCTCTGCCGTCCAAACCAATGTCTTTTAGAGCTTCGATCAATATAGAGTGCTTAACACGATCAAATGCCTTTTGGAAGTCAATAAAATAACAGTATATGTCTACAGATATATCTCGACATCTTTGAGCAAGTACGTTCATTCTAAACAGTGCCTCTCTCGTTCCAAACCCGTTACGGTAACCAAACTGTGTGTCATCCAAGTATTCCTCGCATTTATTGTAGATACGACCATGTATTACCTTCGGAAAAATTTTCAATAAGTGGTTTAACAAACTGATGGTACTATAATAAGCACAGGTTTTTGCTGTTGTCTTCTTAGGTAGAGCTATAAACAGTGAATTAAACTAACAATTAGGTAGTTGTCCGCTGGTATAAATGGTATTGAAAAACGAAGTTATAGCCTCTAAAACAGTACTGAAATAAATATTGAAATGTTTATGATTATTTATATATGTAGTATACATGATATAGCCTTGCAAACATTATTCACGATGACGTTTCCGATAAAACAGATGTTAAAGATATCCTCTGACACGAAAAAAGAATGTGTGTGTACTTTGTACGCACGTAAGAAGTTATACTTCTATTATATAATTTCAAAGAAATAAATATACTTAACAGGTTATTTGTATTTTATTTAAATATTAAACTAACTTTCTTACCTACCACTTTTAAAAAATTTTTATTAAAACGATACCAAAAAAAAGAATATGAATCGTCCGGGATTTGAACCCGGGACCTCTCGATCTCAGGTCGAACGCGCTACCACCGAGCTAAACTGCCTTTGCTTTGACAGGTTACAAGATTTCTCATATATACTGACAAATTTAATAGACCAAGTGAAGTCTACAAAAATACTTTAAATATACTTACTATTATTATAAAATATTTTATTGCCGAGGAAGACAAATCCAAAGACACAAAAATTATAATAAATAAAACATTTACTAAAAACACTAATATATCCTTTTTATGACTTATTTGCGCTGACAGCGCTGATACATACACATATTGAAAGATTAGCAACGAACTACATACTGTCTGTGTGCGCATGCGCCCGGCATTATAAAATTTTACTGTCGATCGTAAAGAACTATAACTTCAAAAAGTCTTTAATTTTAGTCCACAATTCCAGAATGTCAGACGGTGGATACGTTTTCCCCTTCAGCATTCCCCATATGTACGCATCTGGTGGCATTAGGTCCGGTGAGTGGCGATCTCCCAAAATCATCGCCCAGTATTCGAAAAGACTCCTTGGCTGTGTGACAGGTTGCCCCGTCCTGCTGAAACCATTGTTCCAATCGCGTCTAAAGAAGTATAACTTCTATAATAAAAATATATTTTATTTTTAGAGAAAATGTAGCGGTTGGAACAAGTAAACCGATTGTGGATATTAATACACTATTAAATGATTCAAATGTATTTAAAAATAGGAGTGTAGTTACCATGTGGAACGAAGCTGTAAAGAACAAACCAAATAGGTAATTAAATTAATTAAATAAATGTAAGAATTACATTTCCTTAATTATTTATTGTGTTGTCACAATAAATAATTTCCTAAATTATTTGTTATGTTTTTCTTAGAGATGCTTCAAATCTAGTTAGAGTATGTGCAAAGCATAGGAGACAATACTCACAACAATCTAAAGAACGTAAAGAACATAAAGAAACGCATATAGGCCTGACTACTATAGACTTACATGACTGTAAAAATCAAAGGTAAATACATTTAAATCTAAAATAAAATCAATGGGAAAATCCCAATAGTTGGCTGTATATCATAGTTTAAAAAACTCATACAGAAGTAAAAACTTCAAATTGTGTACTGGTATAAAATCGTTTATTAAAAACTATCTAAAATGTCATCCAAGTGGATTGCAAAACGTTTTCGTTCTAATTCAGAACATCTTCAGGGCCTAAAATGAAGTATTTCCACTTGGGCAAAATGCCCATTGAACTGGCAAGTACCTAGCATTTTCGAGCAGGGAAACATGTTGCCCTTTGAGCATGTATTCTAATATATCTATCAAAATCGACTTGTAGTCATCACATTTCATTAAAATAGAATATACAGGGTGTTTGGTAAAGAATGGGACATGGCTTAACCTCAGGTTCCTGAGGTTAAAATAGGCCGATTTAAGCTAACTTACCTTAGTACAAAGTTTATAATAACCGAGATACAGGGTGTCAAAGTTAAACTTTTTTTTACTTATTATTGAATATTTCCTGACAGGTATGAGATAACAACATGAAATTTGGTATGTGGGTGTTTTTTGGGTCAATAGAACTAAATTCCCTACCAAAAATTATCTATTGCCCAGAGGGCGCCACATACCACATACGCCTTTCAGCACTCATTTATTACGTTCAATTTTTTTATCCCTTACTCTGTATAATTTTGACATTAAAATTTTTATTCTCCTATTAGTTTTACGTAAAAACGATATACTACTTTCATCTCCCTAAACTCAACCGTTTTCGAGATAAACGCATTTTAAATCCGCGATACACCATCATTTTTAGCATAATATCATTGTAGTTACACCCGAAAAATAACTTAAAACCATAATAATTGTGCCAGTTCTCAAATGTATGTCATTGCATCGCAAATTCCATTTGAAGAAATTTGCGACACATTTTTGGATAATTTTATGGTTTTAAGTTATTTTTCGGATGTAACTACAATGATATTATATGCTAAAAATGATGGTGTATCGCAGATTCAAAATGCATTTATCTCGAAAACGGTTGCGTTTAGGAAGATGAAAGAAGTATACCTTTTTTAAGTAAAACTAATAGGAGAATAAAAATTTTATTGTCAAAATTATACAGAGTGACGGATAAAAAAAATTGAACGTAATAAATGAGTGCTGAAAGGCGTATGTGGCGCCCTCTGGGCAATACATAATTTTTGGTAGAGAATTTAGTTTTCTCGACCCAAAAAACCCCCACATACCAAATTTCATGTTGTTATCTCATACCTGTCAGGAAATATTCAATAATAAATAAAAAAAAAAGTTTAGCTTTGACACCCTGTATCTCGGTTATTATAAACTTTGTACTGAAGTAAGTTAGCTTATATCGGCCTATTTTAACCTCAGGAACCTGAGGTTAAGCTATGGCCCATTCTTTACCAAACACCCTGTATAAGCCATATATTATGGGGTTACCACTTTAAATAATGTGCTAGTTTCAAACTACTCAGAGAATGTAAGTATTCCCACATGTTTTTCTTTCTAACAGTCACAATTTTAACCTTTTTGCTTTAATCTAACGTGGAAATATTTCATTCGAGGGCACTGAAGATGTTCTGAATTAGAACGAAAACGTTTTGCAATCCATTTGGATGACATTTTAGATAGTTTTTAATAAACGATTTTATACCAGTATACAATTTGAAGTTTTTACTTCTGTATGAGACATTTAAATCTGTTAACGATGTAAATTTTTCTCGCTTTTCCTACCCTGTTTTTCTTCTTTTAATAATGTATGTCATAATATAGGTACGCTTTAAGAAGCAAATATATAGGGTGTGCCCGCTTTATGAAGCGAGACAGTTGATCAAATAAAAAAACTAAAAATAGAATAAGGGCCGGTTGTTCGAAAGCTAATCAACAATGATCATTATCAAATATTTAATTACTGTCACCAACTGTCAATGTCAACTTTGTTTGGGTTGCTGAAAACATAATATGAAATTACTTAATCAATTATGTTAATAATTGTTATGTTAATTGATTAACTAATCTCATAATTTTAATCAATTATGTTTTCAGCAACCTAATAAAAGTTGACATTGACAGTTTTGGTGACAGTAATTAAATATTTGATAGTGATCATTGTTGATTAGCGTTTGAACAACCGGCCCTAAATAATAGAATAAATAAATAGTAGAGTCAGAATGTGATCCGTTCTATCACGTTCTGACTTTACAATCCTGTGCGGGTCCTATCCATTGACATATTAAGCGTAGACACGGCATACTCACCAAAAAAGCGTAACGCGGAAACAGCATGGAAACAGTCGATCGGTGGTCTATCTATCTCTTTTAACCAAGCGATCCTGCGCATGTGACAGACAAAGATGGCTAGACCACTCAATCCTATGTCGGCGTTACACCTCGATGCATTGAGTGGCATATGACTAGCCAGGGCTATCCTTAACATGTCTCTGGTCCTATCCCCCTCAAGAATTTATCTCCAGTAGTACCAGTGTAGATTAATTAATGATAATTAAATTAATAAAAAAAGATATTAGGTTAATTCCCCATTAAATTACTTAAATGGAACGTTTTTTCTAGTTCCTGAAAAAAGTTGATTTGAAATTGTAAGTGAAGCATGGAGCTTTAGTAAAAACGCTTCATCGGGTTCTACACACACCGGCAAAATTAAAGGAACACCTTAAAAATGGGACATGTTTGATGTCTCGAATTTCCTAAACCAGTTGTCCAATTTGAGTTATTTTTTTAGTATGTTATAGGCTTATTATTTAAGAATATCGGTGTAATAATATTGTTGCTAGACAGGTAAATGTCATTTTATACCGGGTGTAACAATCATACTGTGTTTTTTCCTTAAAGTTCGGAACACCCTGCGGAATATTCTAGCATATATAAAATATTGAAATTAAAACTCGATTGTAGTCTTAGGCTTTCCTAACATTTTGTTTTTAGTTCATTTGCTTATCCTGGATAATAAAAAAGTTAGGTAGGTACGTTAGTAACTAGTCATGGTATTCATCAATACAGGGTGTTTCTAAATAAATGCCACAAGATTTAAGGGGTAATTATGCATAAAAAAAAATAATGACCGTTTGCTTTATAAACATACAGTAAGAGTCACCGTACTAGACACATGGGTATGTATACTCCATCTAATTTACTTACCGTTGCACGTCACCCGCGTCATAGCCCGTGACGTCACATGATACCAACACGAAATATTTAGGCGGTAGGTGTGTTCTTTTTTAGAATCACTTTGCCGATTACACTGGCATTACAGCCACTACACATATTTTATTATGTACGCGTAGAAATAATATTTAAAGATTTCTATTAATCCTAACTTAAAGAAATACACAATAATATGTTTCATTTAATTTGTATAAATGGATTATAAAGCGTTTTTATGAAGCACATTTGTTCGGAATACACTGTAACTATAATCGAACGAAGGTGATATTTTGGCATAAATTGGTAACATTTATTTGACATTTGCGGTGATGACACTTCATATTTGTTTATATTCTTTACTATAAGTATTTGTTTCATTATATTTACTGTTTTTATTATGTACTTTAACGTAAGATTATAACTTAAATTCTTATTTTCTATTTCTAAAGTTTTTATTTATTTACATTGAATATTAATAATTTGTTTTGCTGTAAAATCCACTTCCGCAAAAATTGTGTCATGTATTTGATTTAAAATGAATTCAAAAATTTTTTGTAATTGGGCAACAATGTCAACTTAGATCTCTAACGTAGATAATGACGTGCAACGGTAAGTAAATTAGACGGACTGTACCTAATTCCTATGCTTATGGACTAATCCGGTCCGTTCTCAGATGTGACTTTCATCCCTGTCATGTTACTGTCAAGAAACTATTCAAAATAATTGTTTTTTGATACAAAAAATACATTAGTTAATAGTATTATTACTCTGTTTTAAAATATTTTTTTTCAAACACCAAGAATAGTAGATACAATAACTTTAAAGTGTTTACAATTTTAACAAAATGACAACTATAAACTTCAAAATTAAATCAACTGTATTTAAGAGGATCGGTACGTATTTTCGGCTGCAATGCTATTCAAATGGGGATTCATTTTTTTCGAATCCTGAGAAAACTAATAAGTATTTTTGAAAAATTTAAACGCAGAATGAAAGATTACGATATTAGCGAGGGCCGAAAGTCCCTGAGAACTTCTATAATGTTTATTTTAATAAGTTACAGGGGTGAAAAACTAAGCGAAAATTTAGTGTGATTTTTAATTTCAAATATCTCATTCAAAATAAACTTTTTATTTATTCTAAGGGACTTTCGGCCCTCGGTAATAATTTAATCTTTCATTCTGCGTTTAAATTTTTCAAAAATATTTATTGGTTTTTTCAGGATTCGAAAAAAATGAACACAATGCCGTGGTAATATTTTCCAAATATATCTTTGTCTTACAACGCACTCAGCCGAATATAATATTGTCAGCATAATAATATTGTCAGACACTGACAATAGGGCTTTTCATTTACAGTCATTTGTTTCGAGCTTCTGTCAAATGTCGTATAGTCCGTGTATATTAATATTATACACAGGTTATACAACATATGACAGAAGCTCGAAACAAATGACAATCGATGAAAAGCCCTATCAGTGACAATTTTAAATATTTGACATTGCATCGGGAATATTTTAAGTTATTGATTAAATATTATTGATATATAGTGTATTTGATAAATAATTGATTTAAGACGTAAACTTAATAAAAAGTTATTTATTGTGTATTATTTGTGGAAGATCCAAGCAGAGAATACATCAGGATAATATATTCTGTGATCCAAGTATTTTGTTGTTAAATATATTCAAAATTGTAAGCGTTCCATAACAATATATTATTGAAAAATCACTTTAACACTTTTCCTCTTTTCTCGATTGAGTATTAGTTTTTGTGGTACAAATAAATTATTACAATCACTGAATACTAGTGAAACAATTATCACATTTATTATTAACTGAATTAATAATTTGCAATTATAAAAATAACAGTTATCCAAGAACATTCAAAAGCCATCTCTTTAAATTAATGATGACATTTTCAAGTAAAATGACATTCTAGTAATGTTTACATATCCATACCAGTGTGAATTTTACTACACGTAATTTGCCGTGTAAAGACAGAAAAAGTAGGGATACATGTAAAATATTTGCGAATTATGTACCCATAGCCTTAATACAGCTGATCTATTATTTGTCAACTTCCTATGTTAATATTTAGTTTCTATTCGCGGTGTGCAAGTACTTGGAAGGGATACGCGAAACGATCGTGCGCGAATAGCGGAGAAAAATTGCAACTTTCTTAAATAATTCATATTGTCAATTGACGTACATTTTATACCTATTGTCATTTAAGAAGAACAATTATATATTGCTCCACAATATTGATATGATATGCAATTATTATATAAAGGTAAATTTAATTAATTGTATTTTGCTTGCAGTACTGCATTTTAATAACTAATTTTATTTACTACATACAATTATTTACGTTTTAATAACATAACCTAAATCTTATTTTTTCTTATTATTTTTTTTGGACTATGGCCTTGACAATTATCCAGTAACCAGGACCATATGATTGGCCAATATAATTAAAAGTGCGAATAAAAGTGCAGAGCGTAGAAACCAGGTGTCGCTTTTCCGAACTTGCACGGTCCCAATACATTTTCTGATGTTCTAAACGTCACTTGACATAAAAATAAACATTGCAACAAGTGAAGGCTCCAGGACTGTAATAGCTCAATGTTTCTATGTGTCTAGTACGGTGGCTCTTACTGTATGTCCGCAAATGCTTCATTTCCGAGATACGGGATGTTGAATTTTTTCTTACAAACTGACAATTTATTTATTACTCTAAAACCGGTTGAGATATGCAACAAAAATTTGGTAGGTTTTAAGAGGTAGGTTTATTGCGTATTTTTTGACATACAATTAAGAATATTATATTCACCATTGGCGTGCATACCTACAGGTATAAACATTATAAATATATCCCGTATGCACGCCAATGGTGAATATAAAATTCTTAATTGTATGCCAAAAAATGCGCAATAACTACCTCTTAAAACCTACCAAATTTAATTTGCATATCTCAATCGGTTTTAGAACATTAAATAAATGGTCAGTTTGTAAGAAAAAATTCAACATCTTGTATCTCGAACACGAAGCATTTGCGGACGTATATGTTTATAAAGCAAACGGTCATTATTTTTTCAACCCCTTAAAGTTTGTCACACTTATTTAGAAACACACTGAATTGATGAAGAACATATGACTAGTTGTTAAAGTACTTAACTTTTTTATTATTCAACTTAAGCAAATGAATAAAAAAATAAAATATTAAGAAAACCTAAGACTACAGTTGAATTTTAATTTCAATATTTTATATATGTTCCGAACTGTAAGGAAATAACACAGTATGATTGTTACATCCGGTATAAGATGATATTTACTTGTCTAGCAACATAGACAGATATTCTTAAACAATCTACTAACAACTAACTCAAATCGGACAACTTGTTTAGGAAATTCGAGACATCAAACATGTCCCATTTTCAAGGTGCTCCTTTAATTTTGCCGGTGTGTGTATTTCGCGCTAATGCCTTCACCTTATTCCAAAATTTTCCTTGTCCTTTTTTGTTGGGCAGGTGTAGTAGATCTTCGTTTCTGATGATGTTTGGCCAGAAAATACGAACAATTCTTCGTAGACATTTGTTAACAAAGACCTGCAGTTGTCTGTAAGGGCTTTTGTCACTTTCCGGGTTTCACATCCGTAGAGTAGAATAGCCATGACATTTGACTGGAATATTCGGATCTTTCTCCTTTGTAGTATACTTGCCAGATCTCCAAACAGGGTTGAGCATGCTGAATGCTTGTTGAGCTTTTCGTATCCTCATACGAATATCTTCTTCTGTACATCAGGTTTCTGTTATGACTTGCTTATTCTCATGGACTTGGTTTTACTAATATTGATTTTTAAACCTATTTTATTGGCTTCGGTGGAAAATGTCATGACTGAAGTGTCACATTACTAATAGATCATCGTGTGTATTTTATTTTAGATCTACCCAGAAAAGTCTTCAAGGTGAAAATAATAGTACACAAGTTAGTTTTATCGAAAAAATGTAAAGCCAGGCCATATCATGTTTCCCAGTAAAGGAACTATTTTAATTGCTGTGAATCTAAAACTATTAATTGTAAGTAGATAATTATACTATGAATTATTATGCCGGTTCTATTTCGTTTTCGTAGACACAACAGTGTTTACTATCTTCTTCTTCTTTATAAGGAATTCTGTTTGTTCATTGGCGGATTGATACCTCTATGGAAGGTTGTCACTCAATCTTTTGCGAGACTCTTATTTGATTATTCCATTCTTTTTTTCTATTTAGTGTTTACTATCTAGTGTTTACTATCTTTATCTAGTTTACTATCTTTATTGATTCCATACTTTAGAGATAACGCGCTGTAAGAAGACATTTGTCAAGTTGATATCTTTAAAAATAATTATTCATAATTTATAATAATAGACCAGGACTAATCTGTAAAAAACGTGTATTTTTGGATTTGAGAGCTGGCATTCGGATATTTACACATAAAGTTAGGTGACATCTTCAGTAATAATAATTGACTTATGCTTCTTCTCAAATATGACCGGAACATTAATAAAAAAATTAAAATACAGTGGAACCTCGATAACTCGGATTAATCGGGACCGCGGCCGATCCGGGTTAGCCGGAGAGCATTGTAAAAATTAATAAAATACGGCATAAGTATAGTTAAATGTAGATAAAGTCCGTTATAATTAAAATAACATGAAATATATATGCACAGTACACATCTAACTTACCTATTATAGTTGTATATTGTATAGAGTATATAGACAGTATAGATAGAGTATTGTTCAGTTCTAGGTAAAAAAACTCAGTTAGTTTCGGTTGTGTCAATTTCGTCTGCCATCCGAACGATGTTATGTTATTTAAGAACAGTGGCTCTTTCATTGTTTAAAGTTTAAAAGACCATTGTTCTAAAAATAATTTTTTAAAAGACAGTTGAAAATAGATAAAGGAATAAAAGGTGCCTGTTGTTTGTGATAGCCCGATAATGGATAATGAACGTCGCTCTGTGGCCGTGTGCCATGAGTCATTTTTACCGTATACTTCAAATTACACAAATACCCATTATCTCTCAAATATTATATTATGGTCGAAGCCAAGTTTTATCAATATCGAAACTCGATATTTTTAAGACATTCCAGAAGCGGCTACAGATAAAATGTTTTAACATAATACATACATTTTTATTGTTGAAATGTTTGTCTGATGAAAATCGTTCCGGGTTAGCCGGACTTCCGGGTTATCGGGGGCCGACTTATCGAGGTTCTACTGTATTTAAAAATTTCGAAAAACATCGATTTTTTTCTGCTTTCTTTGCTTATAACTTTAAAACGGTTCGTTTTGGAACACAGTCGTAAAAAAATAAAATAAAGATAATTGAATTTTGTATGATATACGACTGGTCAAAAATGTCTTAAGGTATTACTTTTTCTGCAATATAGCAATAAATCAAAATAAGGGGGCAAAATACGCCTGTTGTTATTCAATGTTTCTTAACCACTTTGGTGGCACTTAGAACCTTAGTAATTCGCTTAGAAAATTCTTATAACTTACTTAAATGGTCTACCAAATTTCATTAAAATCGACCTAATAGATTTTGCATAATAAATTTGCAATGCAAATGTTTTTAAAAAAGTTCAAATTTTTTAAAATCTTTCTGAACAAAAAGTAGACCATTTAGAAGTTGGCTAATTTTTTTGCATATAAAGAGGTGCTCTACCTATCTAATACACTTTACAGAATTAAAATCGGATTATTTAAGGGGCCTCAGCAATGTTTTAAAATTATAAACAATTTTTTGGCTTATAAACAAATAGCTTTGTTTAATAACAAAAAAATAAATTTTTAGCAATGCAAATAATTAAAACCGGTATAATTTGACTTAAACTTTCAAATGCTGTCAGCGGAATTGCTATTTTATTTTTTAATCAAAAGTTATTCTCGTTCAAAAATTGCAATTTTTCTTTTTTTTGAATGTTCCACCGCGTTTATCTCGAAAACTATGCATCCTACGAAAAAACTTGTAAGAACATTTTTTGCTTAGACTTATGTTATGTAATTCCTCAAGTCAGGGCCGCGTTTAGGTCAATTGACGCCCTAGGCAATTCTCTAGTAGCCGCCCTTCAACCATGTACCATTTTTGCGAAAAAATGCAGAAATTTGCAAAAACACTAAAAATGGATTTAAACTACGATGTGTATGTACCTATAACAGCAAAAAATTTCATTCCAATTTGATCACATCAGAGATTTTTTTTGACAAAATCGACAAATTGTAGGTTCTTGCGTCATACTTGATGAGAAATTATTTTTAATTCTTGACATTTTCGAAAATGACCTTTCAGCGGACACGTTGGCACCTGGGATGCACAAGTAAATGTGCAAATCAATGTCAAAATTAGGGAAAATATCTTTCAATCCACTTAGTGCAATCACTGAAGGTCTTCACCTCCGATATCGTTGAACCTCCATCAGTTTTCATGAAAATTGGTGAGTAGTTAGAGGATACCTCAAGGAACAAAGGTGACATTATGCCAACTTGCGCTTTTACCGTGGTGGTGAATGCCACCCCTTCTTGAGGAAGAAAATTAATATCTTTTTAATAATTCCATAAATTGATAGAGAGACAAATTCTAAGCAAAATTTGTTATATAAAGTTATTAATATAAATCAATACTTTTTGAGTTATTAAAGATCAAAGATTTTATTTTTTCGTAAAAAAATGCATATTTTAAAGCTGTTTTTCACGTAGAACTCAATAACTATAAGCTTTTACAAAAAAGTTATTATTACCAAAATTGAAGATAATAAAAAGCTGAATACACTCCTTGCTTAAAAAACTAAACTAATGTTAATTCAAAGTTATGGTTAATTGAATGTATGTTTTTTTCGACGAGTACTCAAATCTAAGTATTCAAGCTTAAATAACGGGGAAAAAGATGCATTTTATAAAATATACCTACTAAACACTTGTCAAAGTACTTCGGAGTACATATCAAATGAGCTCCCGTAGAAGTCAATATCATCACAATTAAGCAAGTTATCATGAAAATAAGAGAACCCTTTAGAACTTTTTAGGAAAAAGTGAAAAATAAAACATACGCCATTTCCACAAAAATTAAAATTTATAGTAATCCTTAGAAGAATTTCTTTATATTAGCATAAATAATTATTTCAACAATTGTGACTGGTTTAGAATGCATATTAAAAAAAATGACATATGTATAACCAAATTTTAGATTTTTATATCAAATATTTTAACTTTATATTATATAAAACTATAGGGTATATAACTATAGGGTAAGAAATAACCGAGATAGAAACGTTTAAAGCTTAAATTTTGCTGCGGGAACCATATATCGCAGGCCATTTAACCTTTTATTTTTAAAAAAGTAAGGGGTTTAAAAGATTAAATTCAACGTGGTTTAATAGTCAATAAAATTAACTTTCAAATGGTGTTAAGGCAAACCTGATATTGTAAAAATTAACAAAGTTATCAAAAAAAAACAATAACTTTTTTGGAAAAATTCTTAAAAGGTAAATTTTGAAAAATATTTGGTGCATAAATTTTAATGCTATCAACTTGTTCGGGGTTTCATTTGATAGGTATTTCTAAGTACTTTAACAAATTTAATGTTTAATAAGGTTATGTTATAAAATGCACCATTTTCCCGTTATTTAAGCCTTGAATACTTGGCATGATACTATAAATAATATACGTTATTTATAGTATCATGATACTTAGATTTGGGTACTCACCGAAAAAAAAAAATATACATTCAATTACCTATAACTCACTGTTAGTTAACATTAAAAGGTCTTTTTAGTAAGGAGTTTATTTCATTTTTTATTAGATTCAATTTTGGTAGTAATAACCTTTTTGTAAAATATTATTGTTTTTGAGTTATTTATGATAAATCGGTTAAAAACATTTTCTCACAAAAAATTAAAATCTTTGATCTTTAATAACTCAAAAAGTTTGGATTTATTTTAATAACGTTATGTGTTACAAATGTTGCTTATAATTTGTCCCTCTATCGAATTCTGGGGATATTTTTAATAAAATAATTTTCACTCCAGAAGGGGTAGCATCCATCCCCAGGGTAAAAGCGCAAGTTGACACCATGTCACCTTTGTTCCTTGTTATATCCTCTAACCACTCACCAATTTTCATGAAAATCGATGGAGGTTCAACGAAATCGGAGGTAATAGCTCATATCCACCTTCAGTGACTGCACTCTCTTTAAATAAAAGATATGTCAATTGGTGATTTTATTGTGGTATCCAAATGCATTCCGAATGCATTCATGCATGAATGATGTATCTTGGTCGTCTTTATTTTGTACCGGATTTTCAGCTTCTTTAATAATTTCTTCATTGCTTAATTTTGGCAAATCTGTTATTAACACGCAAAAGTTGATAAATAAGTCGATAAGATTCCAGACGTCTATCCAGGTCTCTTGTCAGAGTGTCGATTATAATATAGAATGTGTGGATTTTCATCTCATCACTAGCTGAAAAGTTTAGTTCATCATCGGCCCCCTCGTCAAATTGAATTTTTCTTTTTCTCTTTCTTATTTCTTTATATGTTTTATTTGGGCACAATTTTTTGGCTTCCTTGCGGTGAAGTAATTTGAAAGAGCTTCCTTCATACTCTTTAATGGCAGAAGCCAGATCCATAATTTTTATATACAAATATTCTTGTACAGTATTTTTGCCGCCCTAGGCAACTGCCTATATTGCCTAATGGATAAAGCAGCCCTGCCTCAAGTTCTTTGTTTATAACAATCTTATCGACATCCGGATCAACTGTTACCCAAAAAATTCGTGTTCTACGGGTCAAAATACATAAAAAACTTAAGTAAGTCCATCTAAATAAAGGAGCCCGTAGCACCCCCTCCTGGACACAGCACTAATTTGTTTATAAGCCAAAAAATTGTTTATAACTTTAAAACATTGCTGAGGCTGCTTAAATAATCCGATTTCAATTCTGTAAAGTACATTAGATAGGTGGAGTGCTTCTTTATATGTAAAAAATTGACAAATCTTTGTATGTTCTAGTTTTTGTTATGCAAGATTTTAAAAAATTTTAATTAAAAAAAAAAGTTTCGATTGCAAAATTATTATGCAAAATCTAGTAAGTCAATTTTAATGAAATTTGGTGGACGGTTTTAGCACGTTACAAAAATTTTCTAAGCGAATTAGGAAGGTTCCAAGTGTAACCTAAGTGATGGAAAACATTAGATAAGGACAGGCTTGTTTTGCCCTCTTATTTTATATTTATTGCTATTTTGCAGCAAGGGTGTTAAATTAAGACATTTTTAACCAATCGTATCTGATAGAAAATTTAATTATCTTTGTTTTATTTCTATACGACTTTGTTCCAAAATTAATCGTTTTAAAGTTATAAGCAAAGAAAGTAAAAAAAAACGAAATTTTTTGAAATTTTTAAATATTTTATTTTTTTTTTATTAATGTTCCGGAAATATTTGAGAAGGAGCATGAGTCAATTATTACTAACGAAGTTATTACCTAACTTTATCCGCAAAAATCCGAATACCACCTCTCACATCCACCTAAAAACAGATCCTTCCTGGTCTATAATGGCATTTATAATTTCCGTTTTCAGGATTTCTGGTCATTTGTTGTTATTTTCCAATCTTCTTGGTTTTTCTCGTATGCCGTTAAAAAGTATTTTGATATAGTTTTCCTATTCTTCTAATTTGTCTTCGGTCAATTCAAGCAGTTGCTATCCGTGTTCAGCATAGTGTGATGTTCTCTTGTTAATCTTCTTCTTCTTCTCGTGGCACTACAACCCAGGGTGGGTCTTCTCGCCAACTCGCTTCTATCTCGAACAGTCGTTCATGAAAGTTGGGTCAGTGGGTAGGCCCATTGTTCTTAATTCCAACTACATGTTATCTCTCCATCGCATTCGTGGACGTCCTAAGGGCCTTCTTCCCAGATTAATTTGGTAAGGCGGTTATTAGGGAGTCTATGGACATGCCCAGTCCATCTTACGCGTTGGGATTTAATTTCCTGGACGACGTCGCCAGCGTTATAGGTATATCTCTTTGGCCTCAGCATCTGTTCTCATTCGGTATTGGTTAGTATTCGGATCGTGATAAGGTCCAAAGCTCTTGTTAATCGATGTGAATTAAAGAAATCGTGCCTTTCCACGATCCAGATCTTGTTTCCAGCCTTGTCTTCTTTGCCTCGTTTTTTTTTCCGAATTATTCTATTTAGTCTTTTGTACTCTCCCTCCTTGTCATCTTCTCCTTTGTCGTTTTTCCCTGTAAAATTATTCGCTACTACTACATGGCGGTTTATAAAACCGTCTAAAAATTTGGTTTTTCTGTTGAAAAATTAACATATTCACTCGCAAATAACTCGAAAAGTATTGACTTTGTGAAAAAACTCATACTATAGAACAAAAGTTGCTTAAAATTAGTCAGTTTATCCGATTCCGGACTTATTATTAGCAAATTAGATAGTTTATCCAATTCCGGACTTATTTTTAACGCATGTTTTTCACCCCGAAGAAGGGGTGAAACTCATCCCCAGGACAAAAGTACACATCGGCACAAATCACTTTTTTCTTTGACATGTCACCTATGTGTATGTCAAATTTCATGTCAATCCAAGCGGTTCTTTAAAATCCGGGGGTTTTGCAATATTTTACCGTGAGTGAATGGACTATTTTCTTTTAAAAGACCTATTAGATTTAATTATTTGACAAAAACTCTCTAAGGCGGCGCCCATCATATTCCATTCTCCGTGGTCACTTCGCCAACTGGCTCTATACTATCTTGAGCATCATCCTGTTCATAATCCAACATATATACATTTTCACCTCTCCTAAACTTTACACCAGGCGATTCGTCTTCATCTTCATCTATACTGTTGTATAGATATAGATCACCTGCATTTGGTTCGAACTTCTTTCTCTTGTAGCCTCTCGGGAACTCCCCTGTTAAGGAGCCTTCACTGCTGCTGCTGCTTTCATTCGACGTTTTACTAAGAATTTCTGACATCATCTTCCATCTGACATCCCACACGAGTGCAGGATTATTCTGGAACTTAATCCTCTTTCCAGACTTCCGACAATTATTTTGTATATTTAATCTGCAAGAACATTACCCCCGCCATTTTCATATATTAACCAATATTATTGAAATGAACACCTGCGATTTACGAATTATTAGCAATATGTACTGGAATCAAATATCGTCTATACGGACAGAGGCAGGAAAATTCGACGATATCAAAATCAAACGCGGGGTCCGTCAGGGATATATACTATCACCACTGCTGTGTAACATCTACTCTGAAGAAATCTTTCAAGACGCAGTGGATGATGTTGAAGCCGGAATTAGAATTAACGGAGAATGTATTAATAACACAAGATACGCAGACGACACGATGGTATTCGCTGACAGTTCTGAAGCCCTCCATGAGTTAGCGAATAGAATCACAGAAGTAAATCAGAGATACGGACTTTCATTCCACACTAAGAAAACAACATGTATGATGATCTCTAAGAAGGAACATTAATTTGAATGAATCAGTGTGAATGGTCAACAAATAGAAAGAGTAAAAACATACACCTACCTTGGGACGAACATCAATGAAAATTGGGACCATTTCCTAGAAATCAAATATGTAGGATAGAGAAAGCAAGATCTGCATTTAAAAAAATGGCTAAGCTATTCAAATGACATAATTTATCAATACTCATAAAAATCAGGTTACTACGAGGTTATATCTTTCCTATACTGTTGTACAAGAGTTGAGTCGTGGACTCTCACAGACGCCACCTGCAAGAAAATTGAGGCTTTATCTTCAGATCCTGAAAATATCTTATTGGGACCGTGCAAGTTCGGCAAAGCGACACCTGGTTTCTACGCTCAGCAACATTTTTCGCACTTTTAATTATATTGGCCAATTATATTAGTCCTGGTTACTGGATAGTTGTCAAGGCCATAGTCCAAAAAAATAATAAGAAGAAAAAGTCAGATTTAGGTTATGTTATTAAAACGTAAACAATTGTATGTACAGTGGAACCTCGATAAGTCGGCCCCCGATAACCCGGAAGTCCGGCTAACCCGGACCGATTTTCATCAGACAAACATTTCAACAATAAAAATGTATGTATTATGTTAAAACATTTTATCTGTAGCCGCTTCTGGAATGTCTTAAAAATATCGAGTTTCATTGATAAAACTTGGCTTTGACCATAATATAATATGTAAAAATGACTCATGGCACACGGCGCGCGGCGGCAGAACGTTCATTATCCATTATCGGGCTATCGCAAACAACAGGCACTTTTTATTCCTTTATTTATTTTCAACTGTCTTTTAAAAAATTATTTTTAGAACAATGGTCTTTTAAACTTTAAACAATGAAAGAGCCACTGTTCTTAAATAACATAACATCGTTCGGATGGCAGACGAAATTGACACAACCGAAACTAACTGAGTTTTTTTACCTAGAAATGAACAATACTCTATCTATACTGTCTATACTACAACTATAATAGGTAAGTTAGATGTGTAATATGCATATATATTTCATGTTGTTTTAATTATAACGGACTTTATTTATAAGTATACCGTATTTTATTAATTTTTACAATGCTCTCCGGCTAACCCGGATCGGCCGCAGTCTCGATTAATCCGAGTTATCGAGGTTCCACTGTAGTAAATAAAATTAGTTATTAAAATGCAGTACTGCAAGCAAAATACAATTAATTAAATTTACCTTTATATAATAATTGCATATCATATCAATATTATGGAGCAATATATAATTTTTCTTCTTCAATGACAGTAGGTATTAAATTATACGTCAATTTGACATTTTCAATTGACAATATGAATAATTATTTAAGAAAATTGCAATATTTCTCCGTTATTCGCGCACGATCGTTTCTCGTATCCCCTTCAAGTACTTGCACACCTCGAATATCGACCACGTTACTAATCAGGGTGTTTTGTGGAGAATGCAAAAAAGAAAAAGAGCTGTTAACCATAATAAAATCAGCCAAAATCGAATACCTCGGTCACATTATGAGGAACAGCGAAAGATATGGACTGCAGCAACTAATCTTGCAGGGAAATGTTGAAGGAAAACGGGGACCAGGAAGGCGAAGGATTTCCTGACTGAAAAATCTACGTAGGTGGTTCAACACAACAATCAAATCTTTTGAGAGCAACAGTGTGCAAAGTACAGATTGCCATGATGGCCGCCAAGATCCAGAACGGATAGGCACTACAAGAAGAAAAATGAGAAGCTCTGCGAGAATGCCGTCGATTCTTAGAGACCTGTTAGACCTGGCTCCCGCGTACCAAAAAAAGTTGATTAATAGCAAGCTGAAAATTTGTTAATAGCTTAACAGTGTCTAGTCGGATAAACTTTGATGTACGGGAACACTAGAACAGGGGAAATTTTAATTGTGGAACAGTTTAAAAATTTGGAACAATTGATTTGTTACCCTTTCATTAAACTCTCATGCAAAAATCAGACTGCTATTACTAACCAACATGATTCCTGTCATTTGACGTGTTCTTCATGTTCCACTCATTAAAATGCCCAATTAGTGATAAACACCAGTCTGATTTTTGCATGACAGTTTAAAGAAATGGTAACAAATCAATTGGAAGTTATGTCCGACAAAATACATGAAACGTTTTCGTAGTCTGACGTTCTAAGTTTATATGTATGTATGTATGTATGTATGTATGTAGATAGGGGTGATAGATACACTGCGACCCGTAGGATCTATTGTGTCCCCCTTGCTTGCCATGAGTCTGATGTTTTCTCAGACCTATAGCAGCTCTTCCAGTCCTATTTTCCTAAGAAAGATTAGGACATCGTCGGGCTTCAATTCAGGCAGGTTCTCCTCTTCTATTTCATGTGCCCCTAGGTATCTGGCCCTGGAGTTCTGCAATGCAGGACATTCTGAGAGTATGTGTATTGAGGTTTCGTCCTCTTCCTCACAGAATCTGCATTTTGCTTCATCTACCAATCCTAGCTTCTTCATGTGACTTCTTAACCGGCAATGCCCGGTCATTATTCCCGTCAAAATCCGGATCTTCTTTTTACTGAGGTTGAGAAAGCTAAGAGATCTATTCTGGTTATAATTTCCCAGAATTGTCTTG
Organism: Diabrotica virgifera virgifera; assembly: GCF_917563875.1. Lineage (NCBI taxonomy): Eukaryota > Metazoa > Arthropoda > Insecta > Coleoptera > Chrysomelidae > Diabrotica > Diabrotica virgifera. The sequence continues at coordinate 51,310,481 of NC_065450.1, forward strand.
GCTTGTCTCAATCCTTCCAACTGATTCCAGTACTTGGACTTTTCCCTCTCCAATTCTCCTCTTAGTTCTCCTAAGATTGCGCTACTGCTGATCCCACATGATGGTTCTGGTCCCAGATATGGGGTTTCGGCTCCTTTTTTCGCCAGCTGATCTGCTGTTTCGTTCCCTCCAATTCCTATGTGTCCTGGGACCCATAGGAGGGTGACAAGGTTCTTCTGGCCTAGTTCATTTAGCTTTCCTAGGCACTCCCAAACCATCTTAGAACTGATTATATGTGAGCTCAGTGCTTTGATGGCTGCTTGACTATCCGACATGATTACAATCTCTTGTCTGCGATAGTTTCTTCCAATGTTAAATTCCACACATCTTTCGATGGCACGGATTTCTGCTTGAAAGATGCTTGCGTATGTGCCCAAGCTTTCTGAGTGTTTGGCTCTCGGTCCAAAGACTCCTATTCCAGTTCCCTCTTCCAGTTTGGAGCCATCCGTATACCACTTTATGGCATTTGGGTTCAAGTTCTGTATGGTATCTTCGTCCCATTCAGATTTATTGCTCAGCTTAGTGATAAATTTTCTCACAAAGTTGAATTTCTTCGGCATATCATCTTGGGGCATTTCCCAAGTTTGATCAAATTGAAGTGATCGAGGTTTTTCTCTGATGATTCCTTCTCTGATCATCCTGTATATTGTTTTCTTCCTTACATTTTCTAACTGAATGTGCAGTGGGGTCAAGTTTAAAATCACCTCCATTGCAGCTGTGGGGCAGGTTCCCATTGCTCCAGTGATACATGCACAGGCTAGTCTCTGAATCTTCGAAAGCTTTTTCTTTGTCGTATTCAGATTAGCTCTTGTGCCCCAAGCTACTGCCCCATAAGTGATTAGTGGTCTCACTATTGCTGTGTACATCCATTGCAGAATACGTGGGTTACATCCCCAGTTTTTCCCTGCAATGTTCTTACACACCATGAGGGCCTTGGTGGCTTTGTGTATTACTTCCTCTTCGTGTTTATTCCAGAGTAACTTGCTATCTAGGATCAGCCCTAGATATTTGACCTCTGTTTTCCATTCGACGATATCCTCCCCTATTTTTATGGTTTTTAAATTCGGGTTCTTTTTCCTTGTAAAGGCTACTAGTGTGGTTTTAGTGGGGTTGATGTTAAGTCCCAACGAGTCACACCATTGGTTTGCAATATTCAGTCCTCTTTGAACTATGTCGCAGAGGATATTTTCGTACTTTCCTTTTGCAAGGATGACCATGTCGTCGGAATATCCTTGACATGGTATGCCTTCCCTGGTCAATTGACAGAGTAGGCTGTCCACAGTGAGACTCCACATGAGTGGGGACGCAACTCCCCCCTGCGGACAGCCTCTGGTCACATTAATGAAGATAGTGTCTTGTCCTGTCTCCATTTCTGCGATTCTCGTAGATAGCAGTTGCGACATCCAGGTGGAGGTCATTCCATCTACTCCTCTCTCATGCAGTGCTCTTTTGACGGCTTCATGTGGCGTGTTGTCAAAAGCCCCTTCTATATCTAGAAAGGCACATACCACGGTCTCTTTCTTATTCAGAGCATCTTGGATTTCATCAGTCAATTGTGTCAAGGCGGTTTCCGTGGATTTTCCCGCTTGATACGCATGTCGACGGGGGTGCAATGGCACCTGTTCCAAGATTTCTGTTCTAATGTAGTTGTCTACAGCTTTTTCCATCGTTTTGAGAATAAGCGATGTGAGGCTGATCGGTCTAAGGGATTTAGGGTGCGTAGTATCCCGTTTCCCTACTTTTGGGATGAAGGTGACTTTGGCCCTTCTCCATGCTTCTGGTATGTATCCCAGTTCAAGACTGCTCCGACTGATTCGGACCATATGAGGAATGATTGCCTCTTGGCCCTGTTGAAGTAGGGCAGGAAATATTCCATCCGTTCCAGGTGTTTTGAACGGCTGAAAGGTGTTCATAGCCCATTTCAGCCGTTCTTCACTGCAGATGTGTTTTGCCATTGCAGTGTCTTCCCTGGTAGGTCTTCTGATTTGCTCACTCTTTTTTCCTGAAGTGATTGCTCCTCCAGGAAAGTGAGTTTCTAACAAGAGCAAAGCTCGTTCTTTCTCGCTTTCTCTTTCTGTGAAGCTTCCGTCTGGCTTCCGTAGTGCCATTACTGTATCTACTGTTCCCTTTGCCAAGACCTTGTGTAGCCTTGCTGCAGAGGGAGTAGTGTCTATTTCTTCGCAGAATTTTCTGAAGCTATTTCTTTTAGCCTTTCTAATCTCTTTATTGTATAATGTGAGTTTCTCGGTGTATCTCTGCCAATCTCCGTTACGTTTGGCTCTGTTGAAGAGCTGTCGCGTCTCGGATCTTAGGTTTGACAGATGTTCGTTCCACCATATTGCATCTTTTGATTTTCTGGTCCTCTGAAGAGGACAACTTGATTCATAGGCGTCGAGTATTACCTCGTTAAGTTCTATGACATCATTTTCTAATGCCAGGTGGTTTCTGGCATTTCCTTTAGTACGAAGACTTACAAGATTTCTCCTCAGGTTAGAGTTGTATTCATCCCAGTTTGTTTTCCTGGGGTTTCTCCTGAGTTTTGGCTCAGGAGGACTACAATCTAACCTGAACATAATTATTCTATGATCAGAGAGGGATGGTTCGTTCGATACTCTCCAATCCCTCACCCGATCTGATAGATTCGGTGTGCTTACAGTTATATCTAGCACTTCTTTTCTTGTTTTAGTTACAAAAGTAGGGGTATTCCCTATATTGTGTATGACAAGATTCTTACTAAGAATAAATTCTAAAATTTTCTCACCTCTTTCATTGGTGTCTGTGCTCCCCCATACGGTATTGTGACCATTAGCGTCACATCCTAGGAGAAGCGGTAGTTTCTTCTGCTCACAGTACTCTACTAGTCTTTGCAGTTCTGGAGGCGGTGCAGTCCCGTCTCCTGCAAAGTAGCATGAGACTATCATAACTTCTTGACGCCCTTTTCCGAACTCAAGGTTTGCTCGAATCGGAACAAGGTCTCTCGTCATAAATTCTGAAACACAAAAGTGATTAATACTGTTACTTACCAAGATGCATGCTCTGGGTTTGTCAACATTACTTACTTTGTATATCAGCTTAGCTTCTCTGCTTGTGAGTCCTCTCACCTGACCGTCACGAACCCATGGTTCCTGAATCAGTACAAATCCCAATTGGTTTCTGATAAACGTCCTTAGGACCAGGATCACAATTAAAACTTCCCCTGTTCCAGTGTTCCCATACATGAAAGGTTGTCCGACTAGACACCGTTAAGCTCTTAAAAAATTTTCAGCTTGGTGTTAATCAACTTTTTTGGTACGCGAGATCCAGGTCTATGACGTTCTGTAGACGTTTTATATAATAGACAAATGATTGGAAAACGAATAATTTTATTGTATTTTACAAATGTCTACTTTAAATAAAATTACATCAATAATGAATCAGTAACATAGATGAACATGTAACACTTGTAACGTTTAACCGCTAGTTTACAGTAATTCAACAGTAAAACATTTTCTTTAAGGACGTAGGCGCAAAATTTCGGACCAAGCTTTTTAAATGAATTCATATTTTTCGAATCCTGAGAAAACTAATAAATATGGTTGAAAAAGTAAACGCAGAATGAAAGATTACACTATTATCGAGGGCCGAAAGTCCATTAAAAAAAAACTAAACTAAAATTTTATTTTTTTTTTCATCCCTGTAACTTACTAAAATAAACATTATAGAAGTTTTGAGGGACTTTCGGCCCTCGGTAATAATGTAATCTTTCATTCTGCGTTTAAATTTTTCAAAAATACTAATTAGTTTTCTCGGGATTCGAAAAAAATGAATGCATTAAAAAAGCATTGGCCCGAAATGTTGCGCCTGTGCTCTTAAAAGACCGATTAGATTTAATTATTTGACAAAAATTCTCTTTCTAAGGCGGCACCCATCATATTCCATTCTCCGTCGTCCACATCACCAACTGGCTCTATACTATCTTGAGTATCGTCCTGTTCATAATCCAACATATCATGTACATTTTCACCTCTCCTAAACTTTACACTAGGCGATTCGTCTTCGTCTTCATCTATACTGTTGTATAGATCATCCGCATTTGGTTCGAACTTCTTTCTCTTGTAGCCTCTTGGGTATTCCCCTGTTAAGGAGTCTTCACTGCTGCTGCTGCTTTCATTCGACGTTTTACTAAGAATTTCTGACATCATCTTTTCGCCAAAGTCTTGTTTAATGTCTTCCTCGCTACTTTCACTGTCGTCGTCTTCCAAAATGTCTTCTACCTGAAAATATAAACATTAGTTGTTGGATGGGTTGCAAATGTGAGTTCATGATAAATGAATAAAAGAGAGACGTACTTACAATCATTTATTGTATTACTCCGATGACCGGTTTCGCTGTCTAAAATTTTCACAGCATCACCAGGTCCCGGTAACAGTAAACTAAACGATGCCGATACAAGAAATGATTTGTTAATGATACACTACCATACCTTCTTGTTCAATTTCTGCTAATAGGGAACTGATGGGAAGGATGGACTACTAAAGTAGCACCGAACGGATTTATTAAGCCTTTTAAGAATGCTTTAAAACTGTAGAAAAACTAAAATTAAAACCATTTGGTTTTTAAGTAAACCTTAAGGTTGCAATAAAACCGCTTTCAGCATAAAAGGGCCCACTCTGAAAGAGGTCAATAAAACCAAAAATAAAAACCTTCTTAAGACTTTGTTTTCTTAGCAACTGGTTTTATATCTGCTGTGAAGGTGCTTTTAAAACCATGTTAAAAGGCACTTTAAGTGCAGACAGTTTTATAGCAAACTTAAAAAGGTTTCTTAAATGGAGACTTTTAAAGACAATTTACCATATTAAATGATTCTTTAAACCCATATTATACTCCATATAGGCCAACAAATTTTTACATGTGTTATGATAGGTAGATACGTATTTGTAACCATAAAATAATAAAAAGTACTTGGTTATTTCGAACTGTCAAGGTAGAAAAACACTTGCACTCCCAACTTTATTGAAAATTTTAACAAAAATAGGTCTAAATAACTCACGCGCCCTAAAATTTCTGACTTTTGATGATTAAAAAATAAAAATAATAAAATAATTTTAATCAGAAAAATATTAACTTGAAAGAAACATAAGTTTATCTACAGAAAAATAGTTTCTGTCCTTGTGGGATCGGTACTCACCGGAGGGACCGCAGACGTTCGGAAACAATTAGCGTCTCTTTGCAAAGACAATGACGTCGACTTTGCAAAGTAACAAGACACTTACTCAACACACACACTACACATTACTCCCCTGACTTAGTGATAAGTTATACAGTTACGTGGCTAAAGGTTCTAGTTCTAAACCAAAGCCAGAATCAGAGAAAAAAAAAGTTTATCTACAATTTTAATGTTAAAATAAATCGAATTTATGTCTTTAAGTCGCTTATTTATAATTTTTCGTAAGCCTTATATTGTAATCTATCATGGCTTTCAGCATCTCCAGAAAGCAATAGGCCGAAATCCAAATAAAACTATTTGGTCTATCGACAGAGAATTGTTAAGATCAAATGGTTTTATTTTATACTTTTCCAAGAGCATATACCTACATAAAAGCAAGGTTGCCTTGGAATTAAAACCGTTTAGTTTTAATGCTGATGTCAATAATGCCACTCGGTTTTAGTAACCTAAAATGGAGGCGTCGTAGGGTGTGTGTTGTATTTTTCTTTTAAAATTTTCAGTTTGTTTATGTTTTAAGTATTTGCGATTTATGTCTTCCATACTAACTGTACTTCCACTTTTTATAACACACTATACCACTGTTTCGCTCTAAAACAAATGGCCGACCATTATAGACATGAAAGAAAAGTTGTAATGATAAGTTTAGTTTTATTGTTTCTAACAAGAAGCATAGTTTAGTATTTATGATAACCAAATTGATTCAGTTAAGAGCGTTTGGTTTTAATATAGCCTACCAATTGCTTTTAACCCGCCATTACACGCGCTATGAGGGAATCCCTCACCATATTTGTTTATAACCAATGAAATCGTGTAAACTAATACGATAACCTTAAGCACCCAGGAATGCCTTTAGCATTCCCTAATGCCTTTAGCATAGTAATGAGAGGGTATGAAAAAGTTATAGAATATTTCAGGCGGTCAGTGTGCTGTGTGATAGTTGAAAGAAGAGACATCCCTCTTCAAGTGAGGGAATTCCTCACTGCGCGTGCAATCACGGTGAAATCACGTTTCTGTTATCTCAAAGAAACTTTTAGGTTTTTATTTGATATTTAGGTAGGTTTAATTAAAATATTATTGTTTGGATTAGGTTAGGAACAGTGGCACACCGAGGGGGGTGGGGGTTAAAATCCCACCCAGAGCATATAGAAATATATCTAAAGGAAAGTACGAAAATGTAACTTGTCTTTCACAAATAATATAAAAAACTTTCGGTGCCCAAGCAAACCCCCCTCCCCCCCGAGGAAAATTCTAGTTGCGCCACTGGTTAAGAACCCATTTTTAAATTTACCTATTCTAATTCGGAAATAAGCCACAATTTAACTTGAAAAATTTATTTTATTGACGTTTCGAATTCCACCTCGGACGTCGTTATCAAAATACAAAATATTAATAGTTAATTACATAAATGCCACAAAGAAATAGCTTCAGAACAGTTGTTAATTTTAATTTGTATTTTTAGTAAAATGAATTCGTGTAATGAACGTTAATTTCTTCAGTGGCTTGCTGAAATTGAAAATTAAGAAAACTTGCTTTTGATCTATATTATTTTTATTTTGTTTTGTTAAATTAACAAAAAAAAATTGGTTTACGAGACTTTCTATAATATGTGAGTACAACCCATTTTATATTTATACATGTTGACATTCATTCTTCCTCGAAATAAGTCGAATTTATGTAGGTGAGGGCGACGCTCATACGCGTGCAACCACGTCACAATAGAAGACGCGTGTAACGGCGGGTTAAGAAAGCAACTTTAAAGACAACTAAAAGAATGATTTTAAGGCATATGTTTTACTGACAATAGTCTTGAGATCAAGTAGTTTTAATAATAGGTTTTATTAGTCATATTAGGAAAATCTTTAAAACTGCTATAAAACTAAAAGGTAACAAACAAGAATCTAATAAAACCAAACAGTCCGGAAGTTCTTCATAAAACTAATTAGTTTTAAAGTGAACTAAGAATAAACCATTTTAAAACTACAATAAGACAAATTATCTATTAAGATTAATTAGTCTTATTTGATACACTTATTAGATACTTTAAAACTAGTGACAAATGCTTAACAGTTTTAAAGTTCTGGCAGTATATCTACAAGGCAACTTTAAAACCATTATCTTCTTATTTATTACAATAAAACCTTTATAAACCTTAAATAACACTAAAATGTTTTTATTGTGCTACTTGGGAGGGAACTGATGGGAAGGATGGACTAAGCTGTATTGATTAGCAAGCGTTTGGGCAAGTCAGTGCAGCTTAGTCCATCCTTCCCATCAGTTCCCTATTAGCAGTATTCAGGCAAGAAGGTATGATAGTGCGGACTTTACAAACCATTTCTTGTATCGGCATCATTTAGTTTACTGTTATTGGAACCTGATGATACTGTGCAAATTTTAGACTTCGAAACCGGGCGTCTGAGTAATATGATTGGGTGTATGTCTCTCTCTTTTATTCATAAACATTAGTGTTGGTAATACATATATAACAGAATTGAATTATTTCTAGGTTAGAGAAAAACTACTGTTGGAAATATGGAAACTCCCTATGTAACCTGTAACTATTAACAATAATTATGTCAACACAAGCCATGTGACACATTATCCGGCGATGCAATATTAGCTGTTCATTCCGAGTCTCTTTAGTGACCAAAATGGCTTCAAGAAATGATCAAGTCAAATGGATATAAAAATCAAGTCCAATTACATTCACCACAAAACATACCAAGTAATATACTAATACACTGTTAACTGTAACCTGTGCACAATTATCAACAGGGACCAAATAAATTGTAACAGATCAATACTAAAAAAAACATCAAACCCAATATCTATCTTATATACTGGAAGTTTTTTCTTACAAAACGTTTACTACTGATTTACTCATATATCTACACTTATTCATGTAAAATACATTTCAAATTTTCAAACAATAAAACAAAATTAACTTTGTTATTATTATTCCTTTTCTCATGATCATCTTTCAGTGCGTCACAGTTTTTCGATTTCTTTCTAACGCATTACATTGTATGTGACAGAAAAAAAGGCACGTCGGTGATTACATTTCGTCGGTGACATTTATAACATTTATTCTAGTTGTCGATAGATGGCGCCATAATAAAAAAAATATTTTTTTTTTGTAATTAGATAATAATATTACAAATATAATCTGTAAAATTTATAAGACTATACAAATCAAAGAAAATACCATTTTATAAATGCAAGAAACGCATTTGATTTGTTTTTATTCCAAATTGAAAATAAAATGTGACAACTGTCAGATTTAACTAAAATGTCATGTTAGAATAATGCCCGATTTCACCAACGATACCTAAATATTTAAGAATTACCTAAGTGGGTTTAGGTACTTCCTAACTCTAAAACGGATTTCACCATGCGATAAGAATTGCCTAAACCGCTTAAGCATTACCTTACGTTAGGATACGGATTTCGATCTCTCTAAACTTTAGGTATTACTTATCGTTGACAGTCAGGTTATATTTTTACAATTTTGACTAATGTACTTGTGACGTTTGTCAATAATTTGCTTCTTACTTTAATTTTTCTGTTATTCTCTAATATTAGGTATATTAGTTGTAATTTTGTATTTTCTTTTATATTATTAATATAATATATGTTGGAAAATAAAGAAAATCCTTTGGAGTTTATTACAGGTCTATTGACAAAATTATGTATTCTACCTACTACCTAACAAACTAGTGTTGTGTTTCAAAAACCCATTCATGATATAACTAAAAGTGTGTCACTAAAAAATTAATAATAAAAAGCAATTTTCAACATATTATTTATTTTAAAATTATTTCATTAATGACAATTCAACTAACTTCAATTTTTCGTCATATGTGAAATTTACAACTCTTTTCTTTTCCTCAATTTCACTGTACATATACAAATAACATACAAGACTATATTTATTATATACAAACTTAATGCACAAATAACTAACTACTAAATAAAATAACTATAATAGTACAAAATTGAATAAAACCAAATTGGCAAACAAACAATAATGACAAATAATCGAAAAAGTAAGGAAATGTCATATTATTCTTCTTTTTATTTATCAAAAATAGTTCAAACGTACCCTAGGTAATACCTAGGAAAGCATTTCCTAGATAAGCAGTTCTTTTAGTTGTGAAATGCGATTGTTTCTAAGTATTGACTTAAGAAGTTCCTATCGATAAGAATTACTTAATAAGGCAACTGTTTAGGTATCGTTGGTGAAATCGGGCATAAATGTCATAAATGTGTATTATCACGGACTTACCCTTTTTCCTATCATTTGTTACGCACTGAAAAATGCTCATGAAAAGGACAATATAAACTGATATCTGTGTTGTATAATATGGGATGGCCGGAAAGTCCCTTTACAGTAATAATAATAAACTTTTACCACCGCGCCAATGTTTGCTGGCGTTCCAGCGCATCAACCGCAATAATTGAGAGCTCAGGGAATTGCTGACTTTGTTTATATTCAACAAGATGGCGCTCCACAACCTCCTCAACCGCAGGAATGAAATCTTCCCGGACCGATGGATTGGACGAGACGAGGTTATCCAATGCCTTGGCCTCCAAGAAGTCCAGATTTGACAACGATGGAAAATGCACTGTGGGGTTTCGTTAAAGAGGGGAGGTTAGAAAACGCAGATAAGTGTCGCTTAAGTTCGCCAAGCTTTTACATCACTTACTCTAGTCATGAGACGGATGAATATACGAACATATGGAACACTTTTATTGAGGTGATCCTAGACTTGAATACCTAGTTGAGAAGTATGACCAATGTATACTCTGGGCTCATTGAAGACCTCGGTGCAAGAACGGGGCAAGTCCACTTTTCTGAATAGTTGGGAAGTCGACAAGAACTTAATATTTTTAGAAAATATGAATAAATTATGCTAAATTTAATTAATCCTCCTAGAAGAATATTAGACAACACTTGTCTAGCTTAATTTAATTAAGCATAATTTATTCATATTTTCTAAAAAACATTAAGTTTTTGTCGACTTCCCAACTATTCAGAAAAGTGGACTTGTCCCTTTCTTGCACCGAGGTCTTCAATTAGCAAAATACAAGGAGAAGTTATTTACCAGCAATTTTATTGCTGGAATCGAATCTTATGACTGTATATATTAATAATGTAGGTATGCAAAGTCCGCAGATAGTGTGCTACTTTTTTTATAAACAAAATGGCGCCCGAAAATCGTGTTTTTTTCAATTTTTGCTCTATAACTCCAAAGATTTTAACTTTACACCAAAAACACCAAATAAAAATTCACCGTAATTAAATTCTGCATAGAGACGTGTTTTTCCCGATTTACTTCGACGAAAATTTTCCCCGGGAAATGCGGGGTTTTCTAACAAAATCTTTAATTTTCAACTAAAATTTTAGATAAGTCATTGTTTATCAATAATTAAATAACTTGGTAATATAAAAGCTCTTTTCGTATAGATAATAATTTCAGAAGCCCATGGAAATTGAATGGACAGTTTAGCAACAATCGAATTGTTAATTAAAAGTTTACGGTCGTTATAATAACCACAATAATTATGATACATAAGAATAATGATACATAAGATTTTTGTATAAAAATATACTGTACCTATCTAATGTACTTTACAGAATTGAAATTGGACTATTTAAGCGACCTCAGGAATATTTTAAAATTATAAACGATTTTTTGGCTTATAAACAATTAGAATATCTCGGGAAATATTCAATTAAATTAAATCATGAAAACGGTATTGGAAAAAAAGCGACAGGACGCTTCTTTTAAAAGAAAAAACGTTTAATTGTGATAAGTGGTTCCTGAGATACAACCGGTCCAAGTTTACCGGCATTTGCGGCAAAGATATAAACAATAGGATCATAATTTTCGAATCATCACCTTTTTAGTTTTGTCCTCTTTCTCCACACCAATTTTCGTATCTTTAAAATACTCATAACATATATTATTATAATAAAAACTATCGATATTACTAGTGAAAATTGCCAAAAATAGCAAAATTTCAATCAAAAATTAGGTTGGAGAAAATGTAATCTCAAAGTTCAAAATCGGTATACGTTAAAAAAATGCACTTTCTCGGCTTCCCATGGAGCAATTTTCTACATTCTTTTTTTGTTCCCAAGTAACTCGAGTAGAGCCATCTAACTAACTCATTATTAAATGTCAAACTTGCTTTTGTTTTGTTATAATAGATTAATTTATTTATAAGAAAAAAACCTACTTATTTTTTCCAGTTGTAGACTTTTTTTAGGTGAACTTACTACAAGTGTACCTTTTACCGTTAAAAACACAAATATTCTCATTTGAAAGCTGTATAATTATTTAAGCAATCTTTATTTAAACAAATTAAAAATTTTTGTTATAATCAATAAATTAATTTATTATAACAAAACAACAGCAAGTTTGACATTTAATAATGCGATAGGTTTATGGCTCTACTCGAGTAATTTGGGAACAAATAAAGAATGAAGAAAATTGCTCCATGGGAAGCCGAGAAAATGCATTTTTTTAACGTATACCGATTTTTAACTTTGAGATTCAATTTTCTCCAACCTAATTTTTGATTGGAATTTTGCTATTTTTGGCAATTTTCACTAGTAATATCCATAGTTTTTATAATAATAATATATGTTATGAGTATTTTAAAGATATGAAAATTGGTGCAGAGAAAGAGGACAAAAATAAAAAGGTGATGGTTCGAAAATTATGATCCTGTTGTTTATATATTTGCCGTAAATGCCGGTCATTGTATCTCAGGAACCACTCATCACAATTAAACGTTTTTCTTTTAAAAGAAGCGTCCTGCCGCTTTTTTTTTCAATACCGTTTTCATGATTTAATGTAATTTAATATTGCCCGAGATATTATACTTTTTTTATAAGCCAAAAAAATGTTTATAATTTTAAAATATTCCTGAGGCCGCTTAAATAGTTCAATTTCAATCCTGTAAAGTACATTAGATAGGTACAGTGTCTTTTTATACAAAAATCATAGTTATTCTTATGTATCATAATTATTGTTAGTGTAGGAAACAAAGGTTGAACCTTGCAAAATGGACACAAGTCCGGTTTTATTTTTTTTCTGGTATATCAAGGGGTGCTTATTATAAGACTAACTTTTTCTGAAAAAATTTCGCCCCGGAACCTCCCTTTTCACCCCTTTAAAGGGGGTAATTTGTGGTTTTTGCGGAACGTAGCCCTTCCTGTAACTTTTACAAAAAATTTCTTTTATAGAAATATGAAGAGGACTATATTTTCTACGATTTATTTCCAACACCATCTCTCTATCATCCACCGTTTAGCGGGGGTGGCGCCCTAAAGTTGACAAGTTTTTAAAAAAGATGTTTTTAAAAAATATATGTTTTTCCCTAACTGTAACGGAAATTAAGAAGAAATCCTGCGGCAATCATTCACAAATAATTGACCGATTTTTTGATATAGGTTTCACTTAAGGGTAATTGCCTTTTTTTTTAATTACAGGGTGTTACATTTTAAAAAACCTCTTTTTATACCATCTGAACCGTTTATGCTAGAGTAAAAAGACTTTCAGCGATTACCCATGTACTGGTGCTATTTACAAATTTGTATAATGCACCCCCATTTTTTCCCCGGAACCACCCCAAAAAAAAGAAGAATTAATAAATAAATTGATTTTCTTGGAATCCTTCACACACAATGCCCTTTATTAATATGCTTCATATATCATTTTGTGCAGTTATTATTACCCATGCATGGACACCAAAAGCAATTTCCTAGTGCAACCTTTGTAGCAAAAAAAAATAAATAAAATGGGGGGTTGAAAATTTTTTTTTGTTTTTTGCTTTTTGATCCATATGGACATATGCTTCATCAATAGTGCTTTTCAAAAATATATATGGTTATTGCAACATCTCTGCGAAAACCACCCCTATCCTTGAAAATATACTGCAGAAACTACCCCTATCCCTTGGCGAGCATCTTTTTACGATTTTCTCATTACCTATGTATTCTTTTTAAACAAAACTTATACAAGGTTAAAGACCACTATTTACTCTAAAAATTATGTCCTATTCATTTTTTTGTATAAGCAACCGTTACGGCACAGTGGCGCCGTAAACCTCATATATGCTTTGACGGGCTCCAGTTTTTGTTTTTTTTTTTCGTCATCTGTTCGTTTTATTGATAAAGTACTTATGCAAAATAAAACAGCACAGTGTAACCTACAAATTATGACTTATCCAGATTTTACATTCTTTGCTCCCCAAAGCCACAGTGGTGGCCCAAAATAAATTTTTGCATATTTTCGCTACCTACATGCATTTTATTGCATTAATGCTACCTTAACAGCACAATATTTACCCTTAGGTGGTCGCTACGCAGTGGCGGATCCAGGGAGGGGTGATGGGGGTGATCACCTCCCCCCCTCTCAAACCAAGTGATATTATATTCAAAGATTATAAAAATATTCATTTATTTTTATAGAGATTTAACCAATTGGCACTCCCCTCTTAACGATTCTGGATCCGCCACTGTCGCTAAAGCATAAAAAGTCATTCTTATAAAAATAATATTAATATAATATAAGTATTTCTATAAAAATAAATGAATATTTTTATAATCTTCAAATATAATATCACTTGGTTTGAGAGGGGTGGGGGTGATCGCCCCCATCACCCCTCCCTGGATCCGCCACTGCTTAGCGACCACTTATGGGTGAATATTGTGCTATTAAGGTAGCATTAACGCAATAAAATGTGTGTAGGTGGCAAAATATGAAAAAATTTATTTTGGGCCACCACTGTAGCTTTGGGGAGCAAAGAATGTAAAATGTGCATAGGTCATGATTTGTAGGTTACACTGTGTTGTTTTATTTTACATAAGTACTTTATCAATAAAACAAACAGATGACGAAAAAATAAACAAAAACTGGAGCCCGTCAAAGCATATATGAGGTTTACGGCGCCACTGTGCCGTAACGGTTGCTTAAACGAAAAAAATGAATAGGACCTAATTTTTAGAGTAAATAGTGGTCTTTAACCTTGTGTAAGTTTTGTTTAAAAAAATGAATAGGTAATGAGAAAATCGTAAAAACATGCTGGATAAGGTATAGGGCATTTCTGCAGTATATTTTCAAGGATAGGGGTGGTTTGCGCAGGGATGTTGCAATAACCATATATATTTTTGAAAAGCACTATTGATGAAGCATATGCCCATATGGATCAAAAAGCAAAAAAACAAAAAAAAATTCAACCCCCCATTTTATTTATTGTTTTTGGCTACAGGGGTTGTACTAGGAAATCGCTTTTAGTGTCCATGCATGGGTAATAATAACTTGCACAAAATGATATATGAAGCATATTAATGAAGGGCATTGTGTGTGAAGGATTCCAAGAAAATCACTTTATATATTAATTCTTCTTCTTTTTTGGGTGGTTCCGGGGAAAAAATGGGGGTGCATTATACAAATTTGTAAATAACACCAGTACATGGGTAATCGCTGAAAGTCTTTTTACTCTAGCATAAACGGTTCAGATGGTATAAAAAGGGGTTTTTTAAAATGTAACACCCTGTAATTAAAAAAAGGGCAATTACCCAAAAGTGAAACCTATACCAAAAAATCAATCATCTATTTGTGAATAATTTCCGCAGCATTTCTTTTTAATTTCCGTTACAGTTAAGGAAAAATATATTTTTTTTAAAAACATATTTTTTAAAAACTTGTCAACTTTGGGGCGCCACCCTTGCTAAACGGTGGATGATAGAGAGATGCTGTCGGAAATAAATCGTAGAAAATATAGTCCTCTTCATATTTCTATAAAAGAAATTTTTTGTAAAAGGTACAGGAAGGGCTACGTTCTGCAAAAACTATAAATTACCCCCTTTAAAGGGGTGAAAAGGGGGTTCCGGGGCGAAATTTTTTCAGAAAAAGTTAGTCTTATAATAAGCACCCCTTGATATGCCAGAAAAAAAAATAAAACCGGACTTGTGTCCATTTTGCAAGGTTCAACCTCTGTTTCCTACACTATGTGGGTATTATAGCGACCGTAAATTTTTAATTAACAATTCAATTGTTCCTAAACTGTTCATTCAATTTCCATGGGCTTCTGGAATTATAATCTATACGAAAAGAGCTTTTATATTGCCAATTTATTTAATTATTGATAAACAATTACTTATCTAAAATTTTAGTTGAAAATTAAAGATTTTGTTGGAAAAACCCACATTTTCCGGTGAAAATTTTCTTCAAAGTAAATCGGGAAAAACACGTCTCTATGCAGAATTTAATTACGGTGAATTTTTATTTGAGTGTTTTTGGTGTAAAGTTAAAATCTTTGGAGTTATAGAGCAAAAATTGAAAAAAACACGATTTTCGGGCGCCATTTTGTTTATAAAAAAAGTAGCACACTATCTGCGGACTTTGCATACCTATATTATTAATATATACAATCATAAGATTCGATTCCAGCAATAAAATTGCTGGTAAATAACTTTTTTTGAAGTTATACTTCTTTAGGCGCGATTGAGGGTGAAATTTTATTAATCTGCGCGCATGCTCACACAGACAGTATGGAGTTCGTTACTAAATGTTTTAATTTATGTATGTATCAGTCCAGAAAAGGTGTGGAAAGGATATATTAGTGTTTTTAAATATATTTTTCTATAAACGTGTTAAAAATGCAATTTATAGCACTCCATAGGAGCGTTAAAAATGCTACTTTAAAGCACCAGTGCTTTAAAAATTTTAAGGCACTGCAGTTAAAAGTGAATTGTCAAATTGTGAAACGTCAAAATATTTATATTTAATTTATTAACATTAATATTAATAATACAACTTGCGCAATTTGAAAAAGGTGGTTTAAAAGGTTTTTTAAATTTAATTTAAACTGTATTATTGCATTTTTAACACGTTTGCAGAAAAAAACTATTAAAATTTGTTAGAATATACAAAAATAAAAGTAGATGTTATTCTATAGTTGTTAAGATTTAGATATTGACAGTATAGGCAGTTTTGATGTAATGTCAAGAAAAATATAAAAATGGAATGTCAGTCAAGTTCAAGTAAAAGTTTTTGTAGGTATTGTCCTGTAATTGAGAATGAATAAATTATAATTGTTGATATATAAGACGTTTGTAGAAAAAATATTGTATGATATAGGTTTTAAAAAGTACATTTTTAAGGCACTCATGTGAATTGCAGAATGATCGAAGCGAATCTTTCACATACGTGCCTTAAAATTGTGCTTTTAACATTTGTATCATAAATAACTATTATTATAATTTTTGTGTATTTGGACTTGTCTACCTCAGGAATAAAATAATAAGTAATATTTAAAGTATTTTATAATTCACTTCGTATGTTTGTCACTATGTCTGAGAAATCTTGTAGCCTATATAAACAAAAGGGTATAGCTCAGTGGTAGAGCGTTGGGCTGGAGATCAAGAGGTCACCGGTTCAAATCCTGGTGATTTCTAATCTTTTTTTAATTTTTGGTATTGTTTTAATAAAAATTTTTGAAAAGTAGTAAGTAAAAATTAATTTAATCTTTAAATAAAATACAAATAAACTGTCCGAAAGTATATTTATTTCATTGAAATCATATTTAGAAGTATAACTTCTTACGTGCGTACAAAGTACACACACATTCTTTTTTTCCAAAAATGGCCTATTCTCCGATAATCTGCCCAGACTAGTTCGACTTATTACATGAAGAACAGGTAATTTTGTCGACAGTATTACTAAGGATGCCTGTTTTTATTTTAACAGTTAATTATCAGAAATTTAACATACCTCATGCCTATTCCATGAACTCATCCGACTGTTTATATTGTAAATCTTCTGTTTTCGATTCTTCGTTTAGACCACAAACTAAATTATCTGGGCATTCTACCCGATCGTCATCGGAATATCCTACTGTTGAAATATGATTTTCTGCCAATATTAATGTCTTATTTAACTCTGAACTTTCTTTTGTTACAATATTCGTTTCTAAATCCTTTCCAAAAAGATATGAATCAATCGGACACTTTGGTAAGATTTTGCGGGCTGTATCTGTAGCTTTAAAAGTAGCTGGGTAACGTCTGAACAAGGACATCCCGTGATGAACAGAGGACTGCAACTTAGCACTATCTGTTAGGATCGAAATGATCTGTTCTGCCTTAACTTCCTCTGGATTTGCAACTAATTTGTCTACCAAGGAACCAATTGCAGTCAAGCTTCTACCCAAATTATTTTGTAACTGAGACAATGCTTCGTCATTTCTTACGTGATGTCTCCTTAGACATGCTTTTACTTCGCTGTTCATTTTGGGAGCTTTTAAATTTTTTGCGATGCGATATTTTTTCCTCAAATGATGAACTGTCTTTCTATCAACTCCGTTTCTTAAATAGGAAGACCAATTGACTACAGCATCTTCATGTTTATCAGATGATAACTGTCTCTCTGAAGACAATTCATCAACATGATTTTCAACTTTCGTCTGATTACTATCTCCAGTCTCAGGAAAGTCTGCAAACATAAAGTCTATCATTGTCTTGTCTAATTTTACAAATGTAGTTATTACGTGGGTGGTTCGATAAGTACTTAGCTTCTCCGCCCGATGGCGCCACTATCGCAAGAGAAATCTCCTATCGTCTAATACATTCTTGTAGATGGCCTATGTCAAAATCTCAGCCGAATCGGACTCGTAGTTTTGTTTTGACCGCGGGTGTATCTGGGTATTTTAGATAAATTATAAAAGAGGCGAGGCTTTATATCGGTTATTTGAGCCTTGTTTACTTTTACAATGAGTAGGATGCTAACCTGGCCCATCAACCCTCCTCTTTTATCCGGGCTTGGGACCGGCTGTCGTGAACGCGTCTTCTGAGCTACTGAAGCCACCCAGTCTTTGCGCTCATAACCCCCAGGCAGAGTTATAATAGAAGCAGTACGTAAAGGTCACGGTTACAGAATGGGGAACAAATACATTAAGTGTATTATGTTATACAGACGACATCGCATTAATCGCCAAGACAGAAGACGATCTCCAAAGATTAACACACATCTTCAATACAACAGCCAAGAAATACAATATGACAATATCAGCAGAAAAAAACAAATTAATGTATGACAACATCTAAATACTCACTACGATGTAAAATCGAAATTGATGCGAAAATAATAAAGCAGGGAGCAAGGTGTTTAGATATCTGGGAATAGATATAACTAGTTACGGAGATGTTGAACAAGAAGTACGACAACAAAGCTTGCTCACAAAAGCAAGAATCTATAAAGGAGCAAGTAGACCTATATTGACATACACGGCGGAGACAAGACCTGACACATCTAAAACGAGACGACTACTAGAAACAACAGAGATGAAAATACTTCGACGAATATCAAAGAAAAGTGTGTTGGATAAGGAGAAAAGCGAAAACATAAGAAGAGCATGCAATGTAGAAGAAATAAATGGATGGACAAAACGGAAACAGAGGTGGAACGAACACATTAGTAGAATGGCAGAGGATAGGATAGTACGAATAGCACGAGATAAGTCACCAAATGGACGAAGAAGTATTGGCAGACCAAGAAAAAGATAGTGCGATAATTTAAACAATTTAGGAGGCTAATA
This sequence comes from Diabrotica virgifera virgifera, assembly GCF_917563875.1. NCBI lineage: Eukaryota > Metazoa > Arthropoda > Insecta > Coleoptera > Chrysomelidae > Diabrotica > Diabrotica virgifera. The sequence goes on from NC_065450.1 coordinate 51,329,331, forward strand.
TTGAAGAAGAAACAGGCTTTAAAGCCCACATACAAGAAAGAGCAATATTAGTACAGGGTAATAAGGTTTTTTCCATGACATTTGAACAGCCAGGGTACTGAAGGGTTTTTTCGACAGGTAATACCTATAGGTCTGGATCCCGCGTATGAAAAAAAAGTTGATTAATAGCAAGCTGAAAATTTGTTAATAGTTTAAGGGTGTCTAGTCGGACAAACTTTGATATATGGGAACACTGGAACAGGGGCAGTTTTAATTGTGGAACAGGTTAAAAACTTGGAACGGTCAGACCACGAAAACGGCACATGTATTTTGTCCGACAGAACAGACTTAAACTCTCCGAATAGAGATTAAACTCTCATGCAAAAATCAGACTGCTATTTATCACCAAATGGGCGTTTTAATGAGTGGAACATGTAGAATATGTCAAATGACAGGAATTATGACAGGTGATAAATAGCAGTCTGATTTTTGCATGAGAGTCTAATCTCTGTTCGGAGAGTTTAAGTCTGTTCTGTCGGACAAAATAAATGTGCCGTTTTCGTGGTCTGACCGTTCCAAATTTTTAACCTGTTCCACAATTAAAACTGCCCCTGTTACAGTGTTCCCATATATCAAAGTTTATCCGACTAGATACCATTAAGCTATTAACAAATTTTCAGCTTGCTATTAATCAACTTTTTTTTCATACGCGGGATCCAGACCTACTATAAGAGCAAATTGTAACTATTTCCTGCGTAGGATCTGGCGGCCATTTTTATTTATAAACAATTACGTGTCAAAAAATGCCATTTTTCACTTTTTTTCAAATCAATGGAAAACAGGAAAACTTATGGTTTCTTTAGTACAAATATCTTCGAGATTATGGAAAAAGCTTTAAAATGACGTATTACAAAGTTTGATATACTCATTTATTGTTAATATAATTGCGAAAAAAGGTCGGAATTGCACAAAAAATTATTTATCTACTCTATGTCATATTATGTATAAGTTTTTAGTTTGTGAAAACTGTCATTATAGATAGCAGTGCGTGAAGGATTTAAAGTGTGCGTGAAGTAACAATGTATTTTAAATGGGATTTACTTTTTCGCACTGTTTTTAACTTTCGCGTTGTCATGGTGACAATTCTTACTTTTGCGTTGTCATGGTGATGTCAATATGAGCAATGAATTTCAACAAAAGTTTTGACAGTTTTGTGGTTTGACAGTAGTTAGAATTTTTAAATGTCAAAGTTCTAAAAATCGTAGAATAGAAATGAATTCCAGTGACGAGTTTTTTATTTGTTTATCGCAGATAAAATATTGTATGAAAATGTGCGCTCCGTTGTCGCTCGTGCTCTAAAAATCGCGTGCGTTCGCAAAAAGCATACTTCACGAACTGTTTCATAAATAACTATTTCGCAATAACTGTTGTAAAAATTAGTGTACAGCTTTGAAATTTTTGTCAAATAAGGGTTCTTTGGTGCTTAATATGTGATAAAAATTTTAAAGCGATTCATTCAATTGTTTAAATTCTATTCAAATTGTTTATTCCAGAGAGCATTTTTTTGCAATAACATAAGTCAGAAGAAAATGACGTTAGAACCATTCCACAGGTGTCAAATAAAAGAGCAAGAGCTATATTTTCAACATGGTTTAAAAAAAGTGAATAAAAAATTCATTTATTAGTAATAAATAATTATGCAAAAGTATAGTAAATCTTACCTTATAAACTTTTTATTTTGTTATATAAGAAATTATACATATTTATTACAATTTTTTATCAATTATGATATAGATAACATTACTTGGTAGTTGTGCACTTAAAACAAGGTAAAAAAGTTAATTTTTTTGGAAAAAGTTATTCAAAAAGTTTATAAAGAAAAATTGACGATACTTTTGCATAATTATTTATTACTAATAAATGCATTTTTTATTCATACATAATAAAAATTAGTGTACAGCTTTGAAATTTTTGTCAAATAAGGGTTCTTTGGTGCTTAATATGTGATAAAAATTTCAAAGCGATTCATTCAATTGTTTAAATTCTATTCAAATTGTTTATTCCAGAGAGCATTTTTCTTGCAATAACATAAGTCAGAAGAAAATGACGTTAGAACCATTCCACAGGTGTCAAATAAAAGAGCATGAGCTATATTTTCAACATTGTTTAAAAAAAAATTAAAATAAAAAATGAATTTATTAGTAATAAATAATTATGCAAAAGTATCGTAAATCTTTCCTTATAAACTTTTTATTTTGTTATATAAGAAATTATACATATTTATTACAATTTTTTATCAATTATGATATAGATAACATTACTTGGTAGTTGTGCACTTAAAACAGGGTAAAAAAGTTAATTTTTTTTGGAAAAAGTTATTCAAAATGTTTATAAAGAAAAATTGACGATACTTTTGCATAATTATTTATTACTAATAAATGCATTTTTTATTCACTTTTTTAAACCATGTTGAAAATGTAGCTCATGCTCTTTCATTTGACACCTGTGGAATGGTTCTAGTTCTAAGGTCATTTTTTTCTGACTTATATGTTATTGCAAAAAAATGCTCTCTGGGATAAACAATTTGAATAAAATTTAAACAATTGAATGAATCGCTTTGAAATTTTTATCACATATTAAGCACCAATGAACCCCCATTTGACAAAAATTTCAAAGCTGTACACTAATTGTTACAACAGTTTGAGAAAATATCTTTTTTTGCAATTCTGACCTTTTTTCGCAATTATATTAACAATAAATGAGTATATCAAACTTTGTAATACGCCATTTTAAAGCTTTTTCCATAATCTCGAAGATACTTGTACCAAAAAACCATAAGTTTCCCTGTTTTCCTTTGATTTGAAAAAAGCGAAAAATGCCATTTTTTTACAGTTAATTGTTCATAAATAAAAATGGCCGCCAGATCCTACGCAGGAAATAGTTATAATTTGTTCCTGTAGGTATTACCTGTCGAAAGCGAGTGAATGCAAGTGTCACGAACAGGGTATATTGTGTAGGGCGACTCTTTTCCTTCGATGGCGCCCGTTAAAAATGGGTTTAACGAGTTTTAACGTGGTCGCACGTCGGTCTTTGATAAGTCACTCCCAGGTGCCCTAAAAATGGCTACCACGGAGGATTACGTGAAAGATATGCACGATCTCGTATTAACAGACCGCCGACAGAAGATGCGCGAGATAGCTGAGACAGTAGGCATCTCAAAAGATCTCGTTGGTAATATCTTACATGAAATTTTGGCCATAAAAAAACTGTCGGCGCGATAATAAAAGTGGACAGTAATCGCAACCCTGAGACCACTTCAGAGCAGTGTCTGAGGCTATTTAACGACGTTCTACACTTTCGGCAAAGAATTAAGGATTTGCATGAAATTTTAGTATGTTACAGTTTACTTAAAAAAACTAAGACTTGATTTTTTAAAAATTGTTTTACCGTGCCGTTTAATTACTATTAAGGGCCAAAGTTAAGTTTTAACATGGGCTCTTATGGGAATTCTTAAAAAGTTAATAACTTTTGACCCAAATTTACGATTTTTAATTATTTATGCTTAAATTTTGGTAAGGTAAGGTAATTTTGGTAAGGTTTTTTGGTAAGGAATAACATATTAAAAAATGAGGATTGTTTACCGTCCCATTTATTTTTTATTTATTTATTATAATTAATTCCGTAATTTCCGTAATTTATTATAATTTATTTTTATAAAGTATTCAATACTGAAACATATGATTTGAGTATTCTGTTATAAATGCATTGTTACCAACTTTCGCTTGCGTATAAGTTTCCCCTCCTTTCCTCTGAGAGGCATACCCCGCAACGAAGGTGTAGAACGGCGTTAAGCGTAATCAAAATTAGTTTCTACGTTATTTCATAACCGTCGACGAAACATGGTTCCACTGGTACACACCAGAGACCAAGAAACAGTCGATACAGTGGACGTTACCTCGCGAACGTGTTTGAAGAGAGTGAGGACTCTCTAATAAAGGCGATGCCTACCATTTTCTGGGATTTACAAAGTGTGATATATCTCCACTTCTTAGAAAACGGCAAAACGGTCACAGGGCTTTACTATGCCGCATTATTGGGCCGATTCGACGCCGAATTTCAGAAAAAGCAGCCTCAATTGAGGAAGAAAAAAGTAGCGTTCCACTATGACAACGCTCCGGCTCACACCTCAGCCATCGCCATTGCCAAATTGATCGAATTAGGCTACGAACTGCTGTCCATCCACCGTATTCTCCAGATTTGGCCCTGTACGACTTCTTTTTGTTTCCAAACTTAAAAAAGTTACTCGCCGGGCAGAAATTTAAGTCGAATGTAGAGTTCACCACCGCCACGGAGGTCTACTTCGCAGATCTCGAGAAAGTGTATTTTTCAGACGGGTTAAAGAAGGTTAAAGAAGAAATAAATCGCCACTTTCCCAAATTTTCGTTTTTCTTTTGAATAGTACTTATCGGATCGCCCTAGTAAACTTACATAAATACTTCATTTTTATGCCATCAGGTCAACCTACCTCGGTTTATTTGTTGCGAATTCATTTGAGATTCTGGGTAGCCTTCCTCAGTTGTGTCGTCCTTATCAGAATCAGTCTTTTGCCGTTTATTTGTTTTAAAAATATTTTTTTCTATTCTTCTACTTCTATATTGTGCTTTTTTCTAAAAATATGTCAAATGCTTATCAGTCGGACGAGCAGGCATATAAAGGTAAGTGATATTCTCTTTTTATTACAGCTTCCTTGTACATTAAGGATAGCAAAAAACTTAGAAGAAAA